>NW_025765558.1:2360000-2960000 GCF_003918875.1 Haliotis rubra | reverse complement strand
GGAAGGGAACCAGCCCAAGCACAATTTACATCATGCTGTGATTAATTATTTGCTGAGGCTTGCATGGGTCGTTGTGGATTATCGCTGTTAAACCGTACAATGACTTCTCGACGCAACATATGCAAGGCTGCTGTTAGGCAATGTCTACACACTCACTCCATACAATCAGTCCATGTCTATTTTATGCGGTAGATTAAAGCCTTTGCTCGGTAAGCCAAAGGCCCAGGTTCGATTTTCCAAAGAAGTGCAATGTGGGAATCCCATTTCTTGTGTCGGGGATAATCGAGGCTGTATATTCTGACCAGTACGTTTCATAATTTATTTATTGTTTCTTGTTTAACGCCGCACTCAGCAACATTCCAGCCATACGACGGCGGTCGGTAAATAATCGACAATAACCAGACAATCCAGTGATCAGCAGCATGAGCATCGATATACGTAAATGGCATACGATATCATGTGTCAACCAAGTCAGCGAGCCTGACCCTCCCGTTGGTCGCCTCTTACGACAAGCACGGATTGTTGAAGACAAATTTTAACCCGGATCTTCACGGGTGACATTACATCCATGACACAATGCAGTAAACTATATGTCACAATGTAATACAAGAGTCACCAGAAAATAAATAATCCCCTCGGCCCCCCACAAAGTTGAAAGAACAAATCACCTGGAAGTTACTTAAAGTCCAACCTGATTTTTTTTGGAAATCGTTTCCATGGAAATCATGAAAAAGATACATGCCAAAAATCTGCAAATAGCAAAAGGCACCACTTCAAGATCTGTTTGATATATCTACCAAGTCTTGTAGAAAGATATTGAACGGTTTTCGAGTTGTGCTCCTGGAACGAAGTTCAATTTCCAATTGAGACTAAGTCCAAATCGCTTCCATGGAAACCAAGAAAAAAAAATGACAAAAATCTATAAATACCAGAAGGCACCACTTCAAGATCTGTTTGATATAACTACCAATTTATGTTGAAAGATATTGAACGGTTTGTGAGTTATGCTCCGGAAACAAAATGATTGCGGACGGATGGACGGACAGACGAGGCGTCGACTATATCCCCCGGCATGTAACAAATGTGAAGCTGTTCAGCTAGTTCGTCATTTACGACCTTCCAATCTTGTATAATAATAGAGAAGCCCCTGTAATCTATGATTGTTATATGAGGTGACTGAATGGATCGGGTGGTCAGCTCAATTGGTGCAGTGCGTGTAGTCGTTTCTCATTGTCGTTGATATAGTCTCAGGATGTCATTCTAGATTGTCTGGTCAAGACCTAATTACATTGCATGCTGTCTGCATATAGCTAAAAACATTGCTAAGTGCAGCGTTAAAAACAAAACAACGAGAGCCTAAAGCATGAATAGGAATCTGTTGGAAACAGACACCGACCATTTTATTCAGCTACAGAGATGCCAACCCTTACGCTGTGGGCGTAATTATTACGATTTTGACCATTAAATTACGCCATTACACTTAATCTGCGAAAAATACGCTTTTCTACTCGTTTTAAGAAAATCAATAAAGTGGAAAAAATTTCACAGGGAAGTGTTTCGTAACGCACCGGTACAGGGGTTCAGAAATGGTCTTACTCTTAGCATCGCGCTCATTCCAATTAACTTGTAAGGAATTAAAGTATTTTGTGTCTCATGACCAACAAATTTCGATGTTTTGAGCTTCATAATGATTGGTCAGGTGTATTTCTGTCTACAATATTTCCTATTCATGTGAATTAACCTTCTTACAAGTAATGTTTAAAGTTAACACCTTTCACTCAGTTTTTTTTTAAGTATTATACTTTTTAGGTCCAAATTACACTTTTTGACCTCCAGTATTACACTTAGGGCCAAAATAGGGTTGGCATCTCTGCAGCTATACGACGTTGTGTGAGGTCACCAGGGGAAGAAATCTCTTCCTGCCACGCATCGGCGGCCACAACAGGGTTGACAACCCAGGGATTATTAAAGCCTGGTTAAGTGTCTCCAGCAATGGACGACGTCATTCAAGTCATGTTTTAGATATACATTTAGTTTACACTCCTACCACTTGTATTCATTCCAGAGGGACATTCGAACTGCTCGAACCATGTGTCTCGTCAACCGAGGGATTTGTTTGTGTGAACTGTTCACTACCTACATCAATACAATGGTGGAGCTCGTGTATCAGGCCTGTACTCTTTCCAGTCCGATAAAGTTATTTATTTTTTATTATGTTTATTATTATTATTGGATATTTATATAGCGCACATATCCACGCACTAGTGCATGCTCAAGGCGCTGGTAGTTTTTCCCTCGATCATTGGATGTCAATCTCAACGGCACATCTTATTATCAATCTCAACTCCCTGGGGACCATACAACTCTTGCTGCCTACTAGGCGCACCGAGTTACTGCGGCTTTCCCATCCGTACGAGGTACCCATTCACAGCTGGGTGGACTGGGACACATAGTCACAGTATTTTGTCCAAAATTACTGCGCGTTGCTATACCCGCAGCTAGGTGTTTGCACGTATTCATGTGGCCACCATCTGGTCATATACCAACGGATTCGTGGGTTCTTTTAAGTGCACAGGGTTGTGCACTGTACACTAGGGGTTGTGACAACACTGAAAGAGTCTGCACACAAAGTTGACTCAAAGGTTTTTACACCCGGTCACAGGTGGGCTCGATCCCGGCACCTCATGCTCGCTGCAGCTGGATCGCTAGCCTGGCGCTTTAGCCAGCTCGCCCACCCTAAAAGTACATTTTATAAGTAACACGAACGATAAGGTTTGGCATCACATCATCTTTTTTGTGTCTAATCTTTCAAGAGAATTTGTAGAGCGAGATACTTCTTCAACCCCAGCTGCAAAACCGGAAATTTTGATGATACCTATGAGCCTGAAAAAATATTTTTGAAAAATATGGTTTTCCTGTGGCAATCAATTTCATATTTTTTCGCCAGTCTAAAGCATAAGCATTAATTCAGATTATTCTACACCAATTTATTTCTTCGATGCAATTCCACCAAACTAATGGAGAAAAAAAAAGTAAATCAAGTATTTCATATATGGTTTTAGTAAAGTTTAATAAAATGTGCTTTCGCAATTTAGACATTTTTTTCGATGGCGCCAGTACTTGGTTTGCCGGTTATTTAGCTGTCGAAAATATAACGAATAATCTTGTTTTATCTCCCTGTCTGGTTCCAGTCAAACGATGCCGGATCTTCATTGAAAGTGGCGGCCAAAATGTACTTTTGTGACCTTCCGCAAGTGAGAACGCGACTTGATTCGAATGCAGAAACGTGTGATATTATAATAGGATGAATCGGTTGTTACCGTTTCAAATATAGAAGCAATTTTCCAATTATAGTTTTAATAGTGTTTGGAAGTTATGGCTCGGCAAATTGATTTTCGAAAAAAAAAATGATGACATGTTTTCTTTAAGAAAAAGGAATAACGGTATTCTCTGCATAATGCACTTCAAGAATATTTCAAGAATTTCGGTATACATGAAATTTGGAGAACACAGAATTCATCGATTTTTGTGTTAATGTAATCTCAACATTCCCGTATGATAAATTCTTTCTTATGTATCCTCGGTTTGATATATGATATGATATATCAGATATGATGATATATGATATATGGTATAATATGATACGATACGATACGATACGATACAGGTAGGAATAATACTGCTTGAAGTTAAGCAGCCGGTTTCATTTTCCATTTAAAAAACTTGGAAGTTACTGCGGCTACTGATTGACTATTGGTTCTGTTAAAACTCTCCATGACACATATGCACAGAGCTGTTCATAACAGATCATTTAAATTCCCATTTATGGATTACTCCTTTAGGTATGGCTGTAGGGCTTGTAAACATAATCATTCCATTCAGTAGTAACACACGCATATACAGGTGATTTGTCCAAAGTGGGCAAAATTGGAACACTTCCAAGACCATTTTATGCCTTAAATATGCGATAGTGTATTTTGTTGACAAATACTGAGGTTGATGTGCTGGCGATCTAGTTCCTTACTGAGAGTGTGGATTCAAATCCCGTGGCGGATTCACCCACCCCAAAGCACTAGCATCTGTACATTTTAATCCCAAATATTACATATGTCATAGTTGAGTCAAAGCTCAATCCATAGAAAGTAGAAACAAATACTTATTTATTAGCAAAACCACAAGGCAATTAAGGTAATAACATTTGTCTACCAAATATGACCCCAGTTCCCCATTTTGTTTCTTGTTATCGGCAAAACCGATTGCGGGCTACTATATTAACCCCTAGTGTATGAAACGTCTTCAATATGAATGATAGAATTTAATAATCCTTCAAATATCAACCTTGCTTAAATATGAAATATGAGATTAACCATTGTGGAGATTCTAATTAGGCACATTTAATGTACAGGCATATTAATCATGTAGGAAATTGCTTGATGAAAACCAGTTTCATATCAGAAATATTAGCAAAACAAGTAACACTATTTTGAATTAAACATTGTCTGCTGACGCATTTATTGATTAAGGAGAGGGTAAGTGTATTTGAAATGACTCAGTGTATAATGTACGTTCGGAGAGAATCATAACAGATGACTGAATACGAGATTAATATAGATTATACACTGCAACTTCTTTCTCTCGCTGACGCAAGTGGATGAAATTGTTCAAAACAGATTTGTCATATTTTCCATTTCCGGTTACTCCCCTTTGCGATGACAGGATTCCCGATTCGCAGGGATTATGATCCTTTTGTTAAACCCAACGACCTACCTCTGCGAGTCATTATTGCCTTTACTGTCTTTCACTCTTTTCATGGAACACCTGTTGATCTGTTAATTTTAATCAATCTTGTTAATGTTTGTAATATTCACTTGCTGTGTACGTCAATAATATTTCTGGTGTCCTGCTTGAATATTGCTAAACGCGGCGTAAAACCATACTCACTCACTCTTCATCTGATCATCAGATATTTGCGTGGCTCATATCATAACAGCCTGTGTAAGTGAGTGTTCTGCGAGGCTCTACAATGCTCTGCAAGCTGTATTCATGATGTATTCATGATGTTCGTGATCCGTGAAGATCCGGGTCAGAATTGATCTTCAGTAACCCATGCTTGTCGTAAGAGGCGAGTAGCGGGATCCGGTGGTCAGGCTCGCTAACTTGGTTGACACAAGTCATCGTATCCCAATGCGTATTGACTGGTCCAGACTCCATTATTGACAGGCCGCCTTCATATAGCTGGAATATTGCTGGGTGCAGCAACAATTCAGCAATATTCCAGCAGTATGACCAGACAATCCAGTGATCAACAGTATGAGCATCGATCTATGCAATTTGGATACGATGACATGTGTTAACCAAGTCAGCAAGCCTGATCGCCCGATCATGTTAGTCGCCTGTTACGACAAGCATGGGTTGCTGAAGATCAATTCTTACCTGGATCTTTACGGTTCTACAGTGAAGTGATGTGGGGATGCATGAGAAAGGAATATATCGCATTTTGCTGATTCCTGGATGCCACACGATGAGGGAGGGTCTGCGCGAACAGACGACAAACCTCTGAAGTACATCTAAAGTTCCTTACAACGCTAAGTAGCGACCAACAGTGTGATTTCGGCTCAATGTTAAGAACAGGAAGTTCTGGAACAACGCCCATTCTTTCTCATTGTTAGCAACGAGAAAGAAGAACCTGACTGGTACAAAACACCCCGAGAAATTGTATTCAGTCGTTAAAACATTGAATTGAATTTATCACAACGACAACAAAGTATTTCCTGTAGGTAGTTCAGCAAGAGATTCATATTTTCCATAACAGTTTCAATAAAAGCAAGACATATTTTAGAATCGGCAATATTTAAAGTCATATAACAATATTTGCACGATTAACTTTTTTAAATAATGTAATAATATGTTGCTTTATGCAGAAATACAATAAGCATATTCGAAAATTGATCATTTGAATTTCAAGATGATATGTACTGTATAGAAACGCTCAGATAACAATCATCTCAATATGCCTGTAGAACTCACTAAAGCAGGTGATGGAATCAAATGCGGCAGTATTCGTTGAATAATGGAATGTTTTGTGGAGTTCCAATTTCAACATTGGTATGGAATTTTAGAGTTCGGTGAACATTTTGAATGTGAGATCTTCTTTCCATCTTCTTTCCTCTGCTTGAACTGTAAAGAGCTGTTGAAATATAAATTCTATTATTAAATATTGATTTTAGATATGCTTTCGCAGTGAAACGGTCAGTGGATATCACGGACCCAGTATCAAAGTTTAGAGGGAGAGAAGTGGGTTCAAAGTCGTGTTCAAGATTGAATAGTGTACGTGTGTGCGTCCATCCGTGCGTGTGTGCGTACGTGTGTGTATGTCTCTCGCTCTCTTTTGTCAAGCCCGGACTGGTGCCATACTGCCAACCCCCTGAGATAACATCCACAATTTCAGCACCACTAGTCCGCCATGTCAACCAGAACAATCTTCGTCCGATATGACGTGGGGGCGATGGGGTAACCTAGTGGTTAAAACGTTCGCTCGTCACGCCAAACACCCGGGTTCGATTCCTCACATGGGTACAATATGTGAAGCCCATTTGTGGTGTCCCCCGCCGTGATATTGCTGAATAATGCTAAAAGCGGCGTAAAATTAAACTCACTCACTCTGATATGACGCGCTCCCCAACTTTCGCACCCCAGTTACACACTTATCCACGGGACCACGACTGCGGTGATGGACGGACAGTTTAATCCGTTGATACTCACTACAATCCGTTTTACCACTGACCATCAGTAAAGTACCATTGATTAAACTAAGTGTGCCATGAAATACACTTGTGTAGCACCAGTCTAGCACATAATGTGGTCAAACAAATCAAATGTCCCATGTGGGTGTAGGCTGGACGTGACAGTGAATACTGGGTTAAACCTTCAATCATATTACCAGCGATCGACTCATTGAAAGCTTCCAGACAGTCCATAACATTGGGCCGGAGATTAATTACACAATCCTACAGACGGCACTCAGATCTCCTCGTGCCAAATGTAGAACGTTTGAGGAGAGACATACACCCTTGGGATCCGGGTGAGAATCGGGTCTTAGTATTTGTTGTGATGATTGATGGGGCGTTTAGATAACTATTAGACAGTCATGTTCTTATGTCCCAGAGAGCATTCATTGTTTCTGGAGGTGGGGTAGCCTACTGGTTTAAACGTTCGCCTCTCATGTTGAAGACCCGGGTTCGTTTCCCACACTATGTCAAGCCAATTTCTGGTGTCCTCCACCATGACATTTCTGGAATATGACAAAACGCGTCGTAGAACCATACTCACTCCTTTATTCATTGTTTTATTTATAATTCCAACTTTGCCTGATGCAGTAATAATCACGGACGAGTACCGAATCGAGTTTAAGGTTACCTAATTACAATGTATAATACGTTCGGGTTTTGTAGAGCTAGGTACCAAAGGAAAAACAGTGAGGATGGCAGGGATGACAAATGAAGTGTTCATGTATCACTAGTAAGGGTGGGTATTGCAGAGAATTTTCATATTGCGATATATTGCGATGCGAAAGCATGTATTGCGATATGTATTGCAATATATTGCATGAAGTATTTCTAAACAAAAACTACTTATAATCCAGTTAATGCTTGATTTATAGAGGAAAAACACAACAAAATCACTATGCTTGATCCCAAGCTTTAATAACAACTTTTAATCATGATAAAATATAAATGTGAATAATATTTGGCACAAACGAACACAGGAAATATCCGAAGATTTCCGAGTGTTACAAAGTTTTCCGAATGCAAGTCAAAATACCGGTTTTCCATCAGCGTATGGCAATACGTATCGTTTTCACGTCTGAACCGGTAAATACCGGTAAACCGGTTATATTGCGCAGCCCTAATCACTAGGTTACTGGTCCTGACAAACGCAGTATCATAGTGCTTGTCCAATGAAATGCCATACGGCAGTTTAATACAGTACCCAGAGATGCCAACCCTATTTTGGGCCTAAGTGTAATACTGGAGGTCAAAAAGTGTAATTTGGACCTAAAAAGTGTAATACTTAAAAAAACTGAGTGAAAGGTGTTAACTTTAAAAATTACTTGTAAGAAGGTTAATTTACATAAATAGGACGCATTCTAGACAGAAATACACGTGACCAATCATTATGAAGCTCCATACATCGACAATTGTTGGTCATGAGACACAAAATACTTTAATTCCTTACAAGTTAATTGGAATGAGCGCGATGCTAAGAGTAAGACCATTTCTGAACCCCTGTACCGGTGCGTTACGAAACACATCCCTGTGAAATTTTTTCCACTTTATTGATTTTCTTAAAACTAGTAGAAAAGTGTATTTTTCGCAGATTAAGTGTTATGGCGTAATTTAAAGGTCAAAATCGTAATAATTACGCCCACAGCGTAAGGGTTGGCATCTCTGTAGCTGAATAAAATGGTCGGTGTCTGTCTCCAACATAGATTCCTATTCATGCTTTAGGCTCTCGTTGTTTTGTTTTTAACGCTGCACTTAGCAATGTTTTTAGCTATATGCAGGCATCATGCAATGTAATTAGGTCTTGACCAGACAATCTAGAATGACATCCTGAGACTATATCAACGACAATGGGAAACGACTACATGCAATGCATCAATTGAGCTGACCACCCGATCCATTCAGTCACCTCATATAACAATCATAGATTACAGGGGCTTCTCTATTATTATACAAGATTGGAAGGTCGTAAATGACGAACTAGCTGAACAGCCTCACATTTGTTACATGCCGGGGGATATAGTCGACGCCTCGTCTGTCCGTCCATCCGTCCGCAATCATTTTGTTTCCGGAGCATAACTCACAAACCGTTCAATATCTTTCAACATAAATTGGTAGTTATATCAAACAGAACCTAAAGTGGTGCCTTTTGGTATTTATAGATTTTTGTCATTTTTATTTTTCTTGGTTTCCATGGAAGCGATTTGGACTTAGTCTCAACTGGAAACAGTGAGCTTCGTTCCAGGAGCACAACTCGAAAACCGTTCAATATCTTTCTACAAGACCTGGTAGATATATCAAACAGATCTTGAAGTGGTGCCTTTTGCTATTTGCAGATTTTTGGCATGTATGTTTTTAGTAGAAAAGCGTATTTTTCGCAGATTAAGTGTAATGGCGTAATTTAATGGTCAAAATCGTAATAATTACGCCCACAGCGTAAGGGTTGGCATCTCTGAGTACCCCTCTCAGTTGATTGACTCTGAACCGACTAGTGCTTGTTTTATCCCTTTCCGAGAAACATCTTGAAGGTCACTTGGTAGGATGAAGATGAGAATCGAACCCTCCGACTTGCCGCTCCCGGACACATGATGTATCCACTTGACCACAGAGGCGTTTGTCCGAAAATGTGAATGAATTATGTTTGTTAACGCAGTCAGTTAAATGACGAAGACTTGTGAATATGTGAATGTGTGAATATGTGAATGTGTGAATATGCGAATCTGTGAATCTATGAATCTGTGAATATGTGTTTGGGCCAGGCAAACTAGTGACTGAAAACGCTCGCAACAACCCATCGAGCATGATGTGCGGGTGGTCAGCACTGATTTCTGGTAACCAGTTACAACAAGCGTAGGGTATTGCAGAACAAGTCTAACCCAGGTTGCCGAGAGGCACAAAGGTGAAGGTCCACAACGGCTTGCCGACAGTAGTCAATGGTAATCGTCGTGGGTGGACGTATCACCGTGGTTCATACTTAATAATAATATGTATCCGAATAATAATAATAATAATACGAATAATATGTATTCACTCATGGCCTTCAGTAATCAGACTGGTATTGGGAGGAAGCCAAATTGGACGTTTCACTAATTAACGTCATATTACACATTAAGGATTAGAAATATGGATGAACAACTTCAGAATCTTTATTTACAGTGAGCTACGTTTCGGTGCAGATTTGCTTTCTTGCCAATGAAGTCAATCGTGTGAAAACACAGAAAGATTATGTCTCATTGCAGCCTTGCTGAGTTGATGAAGGGTGTATGTAATAGCCTTGGTCATGGTTGATGGATTGTAAAAGTCTTTTGATGTGGATGCATATGGCTTCTTGGAGTTTTCTGATTATGAGGTATGTGCGGTTCCTTCTGTGCTACCCATGAAGATCCATGTTCAGAAACACATGTTGGTCGCAAGAGTTGACTAACGGGATCGGGTGGTCAGGCTCGCTGACTTGGTTTGACACATGTCATCGGTTCCCAATTGCGTAGATCGATCTTCATGCTGTTGATAACTAAATTGGCTGGTCCAGACTAGATTATTAACAGAAAGCCGCCATATTGCTGGAATATTGCTGAGTGTAGCGTTAAACAACAAACAAACCTGTGTTTTACACGACTGGCTTCAATATTGCACGGGCCTGACTTACCTCAACTTCTACAGTGTATATGTAACGTGCTTCTCTGCTCTAGTAAGAAAAACACTACTTCAGATCTGTATATATGCCTTCCTTTACTACCCTATATATCACTTGCTTGATAACTCCGAAATGGAGCTTAACTTCTTAAGACAAACGTAACTTGGTGTCATGAATGCAATTTTCGTATTTTGATGTGACGTAGATTGACATAAATCCAAATATTTGTGTGCATGAGAGAGACCTACTTCCGGACAATCCAAGCTTCAAGCGGAAGAACGGATCTCGCCATGGCATTGTTTTCATGCAAATTACGCCCAACGAATCTCTTCACCGGACATGTTATGCAGGATAAGACAGATAAAATGGGAAAACACCAAATAACCACGCACTTCAGTTGCCTTCTGGGCAAAGAAATTGTATTAACGTCTTTGGGTAGCATTTTAGGAGTTTGGACGTACAATATTGAACAAACTTTACGGATAAAATTTCATGAGTGCGACTTTTCGATACAAATTCTTTTACCGTTGTCCCATTTGTGTGTCTGTTTGTCAAAACATACCATGTATATATACCCCTCATCATCTGGTTGTATTCAGCTTGATAACGATGTACGAATCTACATCAAAACGTCGCTCTATGCACTAAAAAAGAAGTTGTCATCCATAAAGTTGTATGTTTCATTTTTGAGTCACCAACTTCTAAATTGCCGATCAAACAATTAGTAAGGTGTTTTTGAGGGGTTTCAACGTTGAGTTGGATACGATCAACATTTTGCGAACACCCTGAAACCATTTGATTACTCAAAAGGTCGATTTAATGATAAATGCTTAGGATAGTGTCGTATATAATTTCTTATAATTATGGAAATGTTTTAGCCTTGTCCCCTTTTTGTTGAACTAATAAAGGATCAATAATGTATATATCAGAAACGTAGAAATTCCAACAATATTTTCGGGTTTGCTTGTTGTTTAATTCCGAAACTATGGATTGACCAGCTACATGACAGCTGCCCGAAATTATGAGGAACAGGTCTTTTCAATTCCATGCAATGGACTTGATCGTATTATCTGTGGACATAATTATCCGTCGTAGCACTACTTGTTTATTTGGCCAAACCAAGGTAAGAGATACAAATCAGGATCTATTTATGGTATGAATGTTTGTGTCTAAACCTTTGATTGTTATTTATGAGACAACGCTCCAGCTCTAGGAATCAACCATGGCATGCCTCGGGCCCTACTAACAACATCAAATAACGATAAGGTTTCTTCAGTTAATGAGGTCCATTGAGTTTTGGGTTAAAGAGGATATAACACATAACTGATTTAACATGATAGGCTGACAGTCATATTTCCAATATATAAGATTAATGAGTAGATGGCCATGCCTGAAGATATACGTAATGTTGTATACCTGAAACAGTCTCTGAGCCTGAAACAGAATAACTAACCGTGGGGATGAAATTTGAATATAGCCAAGGAAATAAGGTGGTGGGTAGGTTAATCTCCTGTTTAGACTGAGAAATAAAAGAACTTAAAGAAATATCTACTGTTAACGGATAAATACAATGCACAGTTGTCTAAAACAGGAAATATAAAATTTAAACAAAAAATAATTACAATTGCGTTTTTAAAACATTTCTGACATGTGAATTTATTTGCGTCTTATATTATCAGAACAACGAATCTATGTATCTATATATGGGTTAAGGAACCTTTTTGCAATGGCATAATATCTGTTTACACGACAGAACGTGGGTGTTGACACAAGTATTGTTAATATCAGAGTGGGCGAGGAATTGATAACACTGCTAATGAAAGGAGATACATGTCCATAGCTTTGGGATTCATTAATCTTTTAAAAAATCTGATGCAGGAGAAAATGTATTTTTATTAGGATCTGTGCAGCATCTCTGTGATAATTGTACTGTTGAATATGTTTCATTTTGGCAGTTTACAGAGTTCAAACTGCAGCTAATGGAAATGTCACTTATCAGAATTGGCGATATTTTTTCGATCACATGCCACCTTATCTGAAATGAAACATATTTTGCTGTTTTTGTATTTTTGTAATTTCCACAACTTATTTGGACATTCACAATTGCTAGCGAAACAGTTAATAATATATTTTTTCTCAAAATTCGAAAAAAGAAATGTAAGCTACGAGCGTGGGTTTGAAAATCTCAGATTCGGCTTAATTATTTTGTACATACATCAGTACATTTCCAGAGCTCTTTGGTGATATCAAAGTGGTGAATAGAAGCGGCTTTCTACGGTCATTGACATCGAGCTGATTGCCTGAATCTGACTATATATGTTTATGAATCATACAAAGAATCAAGGATGATGACCCGATTCCATTTCATGGACCTGTGTATATTAATCATTGTCAAATACTTATGACAACACATTTCTTTCATTTAGGGGCAGTGGGGTAGTTTAATGGTTAAAGCGTCCACTCGTCTCGTTGAAAACCTTAATTCGATTCCCCACATGGGTACAATGTGTGAAGCTCATTTCTAATGTCCCCCGCCGTGAAGTTGCAGGAATATTGCTAAAAAGCGGCTTAAAACCATACTCACTCATTTAAGTGGCATTTAGAAGTTGGAATGTTGAAGAGGAACAAACTTTATGGATTTAAATCTTCTCTATTGCAATAGATGTGACGTTTTGGTGTAGATGCTAACATCACTCGTGTGATAACAGTGTTAGCATCTACACCGAAACGTCATCTATTGCATCTATTGCACAAAAGTATTCCTCTTCTCAACAGGTGTTTGCTGAAAGTCAGCACAAAGCGTCAGAGACGATAACATAATTCTGCCTCTTGTTAAAATGGGGTTATCCACAGCCCTTGAGAAAAGTATGGTAAGCTTCGGCCCTTATAATATCCTAAACCTAGGGGGATATAATAGCAATCATTAGCGTTGTACGATTCTCACTAGTTCCGTGTGTGAGAGAACAAAGAGCACATGGCGCCTGTGGGTAGATCGGAATTAACACAAAAGGTACAATTGAATGTATTGGGCGACTGGCAACACTATTTCTGTAGTGCACTACATATTGTGATCTATTTCCGGAGTCCAGTTCTATTTTTACAGAAGAAACGTGTTCTTTAATGCATGTACATTTCTCGGACGTAAAATGTGGGTTTTAAATGACGTTGGAAGGTGTGAACGTCTGACTTTATAACGTGGTATTTCAGACATGATGTCATATGACGTAGTTCTCTATGTGATATCCTTTATTGGATGGGAATCAAAAGTCATATTTTTGCACTTCCGTACTTGTGAGCTCTCGAAGGAATACGTGGGGATTTCGGTACGTATTAGTGTGGACGTCAAACGTTTCTATCAACGTCATCATGGACAAAATACTTGACATTAAACTGAACAGCTGAGCCAAAGAAAGTATCCATGTATAATTGAGGCTGAAACTGAAACGACCAAGAGATTATTCAGTGGTATAGAGATATCTTTTTCCGACAGATTTTGCTTTTGAAAATATTTGAAATGAATAATTTTGCTTCAGGTTTTACACAGAAAGAAATAACATGGTGGATTTCCTGAAAACATGTTTCGAACATGAAATGTTGTGCAAACTAAATGAACACAAATGAAAAATGGTGTCAAATTGGTACAATGTGAGTGGCCCGAATGCATGCGTACTGTATACAGATTCTAAATTTTTGTCCAAAAGCATCTGTACTACTGCGAACAAATGGATTTTCGTGAGAGGCGACTAACGGGATCGGGTGGAAAGGCCCGCTGACTTAACACATGTCATCGTGTCCCATTTGCGTAGATCGATGCTCATGATGGTGATCACTGGATTGCCTGGTCCAGACTCGTTTATTTACAGACCGCCTCCATAAACCTTGACTATTGCTGAGTGCGGCGTTAAACAACCAACCAATCCACCAACAAATGAATTTCATAACAACAATTATATTACTACCTGTCCCAAAGGAATTACCCTTTTCCTCTTCGAAAATTCATGTTTTTTTGTAACACATTCACGAAAAAGCCAAATGGTTCTGTACTGGTGGTGATGAGGGTACCATGTCCTCAGCAACAGGCGTGTCCCCCAACGCCACTGAATGGATCGGGGTGGCTAGCTAGGTGACTTGTGACTTGGACATCATATTAGCCCGAAGACGTTCACGCTTTGACCGTGCCCACTCGTAAGAGTAACTGGAGTACGTATAAGGGACGCCGATTTATTGGTCAGACGCACAGTACCAAACCCAACAAACAAACACCGAATTCGATCATTCTTCTGTTTAGAGAAAAAACGACATCAACAGACATATGTGGACAAAGCGAAGCGGAATATATGTCCTAATCTATAAATCTCTCTTCAGGCGTTACAAACGAGAATCCCGCGAGATCGCGATCAAACGAGGCGTAGGGCTTGCATTCCTTTCAAATATATCTCTTGATTTATCAAACAAACAATTTGTTATGTGGCACCGACTCGTTAAATCTCTGTCTGAGATTTATCCTGTGGGGCCACTGATTGATGTCATGAGTTCGTGTGGACGCGCCATTAAACGTGAATGAACACAACGGTGTCACAAACTCATATCTAACCTTCGCGATAGTCGGAGTCGGAGTCAGATGAACCCTATCTGATGACAGTCTCATAAACACACATTATGATCAGAACACATGCATCGTCGCTCCTCCAAACACCAACATGTGGTTTGTGTTTGTTGGAAATTTGTTATTTGAAACAAAACAAATTAGGTCACTAACTGCTCAACATGTTTACCCAAAGAAAATCAACGAATCAAGTAAGCTGACTCAGCATTAACAAGGTTATAAACAGTTTCACTTCATACATTGTTTTCAAGTTTACAGAAGTGTTTTGTCCTTGTGAGCTTTTAACTCATACAAGCACTTGTCATTTTTAAACTGATTCATCTATGAGGCAATCAGAATTCCGGGTTAGGCGTGTCAACAGCAGCCCTTGCATGTTGCTTTGGTGACCATGTGGACATTTTAGACAGGTTTGGAGAGCGAGAGCTCAACACATCCATCACATGTTTGTCTGGTCCAAACTGTTTCAAGCCGTTGTCATCTTGTTGCAATATTGTTGACTGCGGTGCTTAAATGTGATGCCAAACATCAGGAGATTCGAACGAAACAACTATACACCCGAGTGTCTCTATGTAATTGAACACACCTGTTATTAAGCTTTCCTCGTAAAGACCCGGGCAGGAATTTGCCCTTGCCCGTCTATATGGAAACAAACTGGATCTGTTGGTCAGGCTCGCTGACTATGTTGACTCGAGTTGATGAGCTCGATGTTCATGATGTCAATCACTGGATTGTCTGTTCAGACCGGGTAACTAATAGATTACAATCACATATTTTGAACAGTTACACAACAACATACCGACTATCATAATTAATTTAGCAAAATGACCAAATAGGACCAAGTGAGTGGGCATTGTTTAAAACTTTGGTCAGCATTGTCATTTCAACTAATAGAAAAATAATATGTTAATATAACAGCCCATTTCTGGCAAACCAGAACAGGAGTGACGATTCACACCAGTACATACTGTGTTCAACGCTTACGTTCACAGCAGCATTTACCTCCATATAAAGTCGACATCATCTTTATCTGAACTGTAACTCTGAAATATGTCACATATGGTATGAGTCCCTCCAGTCAGTAATACAATGAGTGAGTAAGCAGGTCCGGGTTTCAGTTTTCAATAATATCACGGCATATGACATAAGGAATATTGCAAGCAATGGGCTACAGCATGAACACGAGCAGAGATATTATAAGTTGTTCACTGGTCACGAGGGGCATGGGTTGATGTACCCTCGATGTTTGTTTATGTTCCCCTCGCCTTCGGTCTCAGGGAACATAAACAAACATCGAGGGTACATCAACCCATGGGCCCCTCGTGACCAGTGAACAACGTATTTATCTTACCGAACACCTTAATGTTAACTTTGAATTGTTTGAAGCACGGGTACAAATTCTTGTGTAGCCATCTCTAGATTTTGCTGACAAGAAAAACAGATTTGGAGTTATCTCCCTTCCATCGATTTGCATTCGCGAAACATCGGTTATTTCCGTACATCATACGTGATTCAATGTTATTCGAGATAAAGAATTACTACCACGAAGTACCAAATGAGTTGCCATTGACAGCGGGGTACATTGAAATGTTACTCGCTTGTAAGCGGGGTACATTGAAAATAATAGAAGAGCGCTCAGCCAATCAAAATGCGACATTTATGTGTGCGGTAAGATAAATATTTATGTAAGGTTATTCAACAATTCAAGGTGTATAAACGGAATAAGAAATTCAATATAAAATGTATTGTTTTTGCATATCCTACACCCTGTAATGGTTATATACAGTAAACTCCGGTTATAACGAACTCGAGGGGACCACTAATTTTAGTTCGCTATAAACGTCATGGTAAACATTTCCACTATAATATATAGTAAATACTTGGGTATCAAACTCTTCGTTATATCCGTCAGTTCGCTATAAGCATGTTTGTCATAAACGTAATCACTGTAAAAAAATATACAGTATTGTATATCTTCGTTATGGTCATGTTCAAGCCTCGCTCTTAGAGAACCTGTAAAGAGCGAGTGAGAATAGTTCGAACCAAAAGAAACCTTTTCATGACAAGAACTTGAATTTTCACGATAACATCTTCAGTTTTAAACATAAGAACTAAGTCTCAAATTTTGAAATATCACTAACCTTTTGAAGATAATGCCATTGGGCTCTCGTAAGAACGACTTCCCTCAATGATTAAACTTTGAAATTTGGCACACGAGAGATCCTGCTTGATCTATGGTTTCGCTTAATTACAAGTGACATGTATAATGTAGTTTTTGTTTCAAGGAAGCGTTACGAGTTTGAAACTTAACGAATGAGGGACATCAAGCCGCACATTCTTAATACGTTGCCTAACATCCTTTGTATGTTGTATATTTTTTACTGAAGTTGTAAAGCAACTAATGAGCTCCAATGCTAAAACAACAGGGCACAAAGTCGCTGGCCTTCGCTGAAACGTGATGGTCTGAAAATAGATTGAGGAGCGCTTCTCTGATGTAAATATATAGGTCACAGTAACGGGCCCCATTCTTACGCTAGAAATGGTACATGCAAAAATATACAAGGCATCGTTTCTAAAGTTCATGCCGTCCAATATTAGACGCAAGGTCATTTTAGAGCCTTCTAGGGGAAGCGAAACGCCCCCAGGATGGGAAAAAATATGATCAGGGAGTGGAGGAGATATTGATCTGCCTTCTGATATAAGGTTGTATGGGCATTCAGAGACATTCTCTCGTCCACGATAATGCTGGGGGATATCGGGTGAAGTGGTCCCCATTCCCAAACCTTATCCCCCAAACACTTATATTCAACGATAATCGAGCACTCCCGTATGCCCTCGGGCAGAAATACCGTTTTCTATCAAGGAAATCCGTAGTCGTTTTGTCGCATTTGTACGCCTCCAGGGTCGATGGTATTAAGTTTTTCGTAAATACATGTTTGATTGGACATCGTCCGTTTGAAGTGGACATGGTCGTCTTTAAGAGTTAATCTGCAGAATGTGTTTCATCTGAAGTCTTTCAAACAGGTGCAAAGTAGACTTTGCAATGCCCGCAGATTTACGTCAATCGCAGACACATTATTTAAAGAAATGAAAGGATAATTTACCTCCTCCGCTTGAGCTTTCGAGGATTTTATTAAACACTACAAGTCAAATTGACCCGTTTAACGATCGACATTGATGGTACTTGGACGTGATTGACATGATGGCTAGTTGTTACGAAAACTGTATAAAACAATCACCTTACTATTGTCGATACAAGGTCACATCATCCTAGTCCGACTATAAAACATGATATGCAATTGTATCGCTGCAACTCACACAAAACCCCAGGCGACTGTTACAGTAAATGCCAAGACGTGAATAATGGTTTGGGAAACTCGAATAGAGATATGTTAACTGGATTTATAGATAGTTTTATTGTTTCTTCGAGACGTTAACGCGTCGTACCGCACAAGGACACAATGAAATTACATGATTACAGTTGTAAAAAATACTTTATCAATAAATGTGGTTGTCTTTGCTTTGCGAGAGGCGTAAAGGTATTGACTTTTCGTCGACTGGATCCAATTTTCACATAAATAAATAGTTTATGTATAGATTTCAACTTCTATCTATGTCTACCACCACGTTCCAGTACAGATGAACCTTTATCACATGGGTCATATATTAATTACTGGACAGTCTTCGTTATTTACAGGCCACCGTTATGGAGCTAAAATCAGCAACCAGAAACACACATCCATGCGCACGTACACTATACATACACGCACACCCGCACGCACGCACGCACCCGCACTCACAGTGAGTGTAAAATAGTATGTCTATAGGTGTCTATGTATGTGTATATCATTTCCATTGCAAACATTTTGATATCAACCGAATTTAATATTTTAACTGATCAGGATTAACATGCAACAGATAAGGCATCCCAACAAAGTCACAAAATCAGATTTGGGTGTGAATGCCATTTCGCGAACCAATAAACTTCGACTTGGCAAGTAAGACAGGATATCAGCGTCAGAGTATCGTTATTATGGTTAAATACAGCGAGCATTTCTTCTTTAAACATGGAATCTTTTAAGCATTATCAGAGCAGGTGATAGATATATAACGCACCCATCCACACATACATTTCACATGGGCTGACACACGGAATATCAATCAGCAACCTTCATTTGTATCGTACAGTAAATATAACAAGAGTTGCATGCTTTCAATAGCCGATCATTTGGTTTAGTGTAAACTGGATCCATCAGTGTTATTTGTATATTTTTACTGTACCACGCCACGTTTGTTACTTATTACTTCATCCCTGAAGGGGGCGGTGAGGTAGCCTAGTGGTTAAAGCGTTGGCTCGTCACGCCGAAGACCCGGGTTTGAATCCCACATGGGTACAATGTGTGAAGCCCATTTCTGGTGTCCCCCGCCGTGATGTTGCTGGAATATTGCTTAAAGCGGCGTAAAACCATACTCAGTCAGTCAGTCAGTCATCCCTGAAGTGATGCTGATGTATCGGGTGTCCTGGGAATTCATTGACCGATCGCAGCTACGTTGAGTCGTTATTGTACTGGCTATATAGTCCATAGCTTTACTCCAATGGGAGATGAATGTACTGAGAATAGTGATCACAGCTGCACGTCTCACTGTTTCCAACTACTTAAGGGGCGATTGGGTAGCCCATTGGAAGGACCAGGTTCGATTCTACACACAGGGGTACAAATTTAGGTGCTCTTTTGTTATGTCATATGGTATGATATTGCTGCAGTACTTTTCGTTGAAGTAAATGTAAATCCTTAATTACCTCTAATACAGTTTCACGATCTGTATAAAGACTAAGAATTGTATTATATCATGAAGACATTGCTTGAAGTAGGGTCGCTACACTGTTAGCATTTGTTAATCTTGACTTTCCTACCTTAGGAAAACATACTTTCAGCATGAAGAAGCTGAAGACATTTATCATTATCATTTATTTATTTGAAATATATGTATTAAAGTCATGTTCTTTCAAAATACCAAGAAATGGCACCTTGACCTCATATATACACAAGGGTTGGAAAAAAGAAACGTAAAAATCATATTAAAGTTTCTATAAGGATTTATCAGTCTCTGTGACATTGCGTACATATAGGTAACATCATATTTGTAGATTAGTAAAGATAGTTAACTGAGATCAGGGTCCCGATCCACGAAGCGTTCGTAACTTTACGATCTATCGTAACTCTAAACTACATCACTGGCTTACGAATGACGCAATGCTACGAACGCTTTGTCGATCGGCTCCCAGGCTGACAGACGTGACGTGTTTTAAACTGATTACAAGTGTGAGTTGTTCAGTTTTGTAAAGAGCTCTCCAGGTTTTGTTGCATTTCGACTTCAGTTGTTTTGTATGCCAGTGTGGAAACAGGCGAAATGTTACTGACGTTTTACAACGTGAGGTTAGACAGAAAGATGGCTGTGCTGATATATATATATATATATATGTACAGAAGAGGGCTTCCCATTAAACACTCAATAAAATCGTGGTAAAAGTACAGATGTACCTCCTACGCCCTCAGCCAAGTCAATAGTGCATCTCGTGTCAAGAGTGCAATGATTCGCAAATATGCGGGTTTCCTTCAAGAAAATTGTCGCTTGTGTCTTCCCGAAGGCATTGTCGTTTTTCATTTAGATCACGTAGCAAAAATCGGTTTTGTAATCTAAAATCCGAAAACATGCCTTTCACATGTCCATGTACAGACTTGGTATCTGTTTTTTTCTGAGTAAAGGCTGTGCAGCGCCTCTTGGAAATAAAACTGGAGGAAAATGGTAAGTGTATGGAGTATTTACCAGCAGTGGAATTCAGGAAGTCCATCAGATGCTTCACCTGACTCGGGGCAATTCAGATGGCATGTCAATTGCCATGTCCGATGAGAAAGCTACACTTAACAGATCGAAGAAAGTTCTTGTGCTTGACATGCATACGTATTTAACTCAATAACATGCTGACATCAACACTGATTGAACCTATCACAACAATATGGCCAGTTATGGAGGCATCGGGGAAGCATAGTGGTTGAAACGTTCGCTCGTCACACCACAGACCAGGGTTCGATTCCCCGCATGGATGCAATGTGTGAAGAACATTTCTAAAACGGCGAATTACTATATTCACTCACTTCCGTGGTTTAGTGGAAAGAGTTGCTCATCGTAGAACAGAAAGCACGTAGTTCGTTCACCTGGCTGGGTCACACATACCTCTGATATAACGGATGGTTACCACCTCTTAAAACACAAGCGTGTTAACCTCAAAATATATAATGCTCTTGAATTCCATGTTTTGAGTCAGCCTGGAGATACACATTAACCTTTCAAGATGCAACGAAACGCAGCTTTAATTCGCCTTAATCCATCTGTTTTATAATTCCGAGATCTTTAAGTACAGATTAGAAACTTGCTGATCTTGCTGGAGTCCTGGCTCACACTGCTTCTCATTTCAATTGTTCCAGAGTTACCTCCAGTACTTATGTTAAAAACATATATCGAATTCTATAATTTGAAACTATAACACCTTTCCCAGTAACTTCTTCTGATTCCCGACGGTCAATCGTGACTCGATCGGAGCTTGAAAAAGACAACTCCATGTTTACCTGTAATCTTAACGGACTTTTTACATTTCCAAATTTATCAAAACTGACATAATGTAGGTGTTCCATAGATGCTTCCTTCATACATTTTTGATATAGCCGATATCGAAGACAATTATTTGAAACGAAAACACTTATTCCAGTAATTTGTTCAAATTCCCGATGGTCAATCGTGACTCGGAGCTTATCAAGGACAACTCCATGATTATCTGTGAACAATGAAAGTAGTACTTAGTGGACTGTTGACATGTCCGTATTTATAAACATGACACGAACGGATACCGTCGTTACCCATTGGCTTTTCCTAAGGGAAAACCTACCCACAATGCGATACATGAAATATATAACTTGAATGCTGCACAGGCTTAAACACAGCCGTAAGTATAATAATTGCTATTGGTAGGTAGGGCAGTGTCATGTAACGGCTACCGTAAGTCCAAACCTGCACAATAGAAACGTGATCAATGCTTAATGAAGTGCATCTCGTATCACGAGGGCAATTATTCCCAAATAATATGCTGGATTCCTTCAATAAAATGATCGCTTCTGTCTTCCCTTTTTATTTAGAACACATAGCAGGATTACTGCTCCAAACCTGCACAAAACAAACAGGATCAATGCTTAATGAAGTGCAAAACGTTATTAAACAGCCAACAGAAACGTGTTCTAACTTGGGAGACCATCGTGAATTATTCACTACCACACCATCTATGTGTAATGGAAGGAGATATAAATCCAATTGTTGAATCAACTCCCGATACACAAAGTAATTATTGTCATTTCTCTCATTGTCCCCACTGAACTGACGAAGAGGTTAACACTACTTACAGACAACACGTGATGCTCATCGAAGTATTGTTTCAAATAACGATCGTCCATGTGACATCATCTCGAGTTGCCTCCCTTGGGAGCTCCAGAAACCTATGCTTGTTGGTTCGACTCAGAATACCGGACAGTGTTCTCTTGTGTTTCACCAAAGTGGTAAACGTCTGAGATCTGCATTCTTTGAGGCATCCATCCCATAATGAGGTGAAATAACAAGCAACGAAATAATCCTGGAATTGGAATCTGCTGACCATACACAATTAATCTCAGCGAGATAAGAATGAATGTTTTTTGACACAGAAACAATGATGTAATGGATTTCCTGAAAACACGTTTCCAACATGAAATGGTTAGCAACTATGTGCGTAAACTTTACTCCGAGTAAGCACCAAACGGATGACCCAGTGTCGATTGATCAAGATAAGACACTGTGCGAATGTATTGTGTTAAGAATTCTACATACGTGTCACTTAAATATGCATTTTTCCATTATTTACGTCTACTAGCCGGAGAAAACTACGCAGGCCATCTTTTATGTGACATTATAATTATTACATTATCATAACATATACTGAACTCACGATACAGAAGAAAGCGCAGGTATGTCTCACAGAAACAGATGGTGGTAAAGAAGATTGGGTATGATACATTACACGTAGCTTGCTATAAAGGTGAATATAACAGTTACCCAAAAGCTGAAATCATCGAGACGTAAATCTGAAATTTGAGGTGATCAAACTGAAGCTCGGATATTTGAATTTTGACTTGTATCCTTATTAACTTCTCAAATATACGAGTATAGATACATGTTCTTGATTTGACCAATCAGAAAAATAACATCATTCTTAACTGTCATGGTTGAGTGATACTGTGAAATTCATAATATACCTATATTATGATCAGTCCCGAAGGTTACCCTTGTCTTCATCGACAACTGAGCAGGAAATATTAACACATTCACGAAAAAGCAAATGTTTTTAAGCTCGTAGTGATGTGGGCATCAAAAGGTAATCATCAACATGCTAGTTCCTCTGAATGGATCGGGGTGGCTGGCACGCTGACTTGGACGTCATACTGGCCCGAAGAGGTTCATTCTTTGACCTTGCCCAGTCGTAAGAGTATCTGGAGTATGTATAAAGGGATCCGATATATTGGTCAGACGCACAGCACCAAACCCAACAAACAAAGACCAAATTCTTAATTCTTCTGTTGTTTGGAGTAAAAACTACATCAACAGACATTTGTGTACAAACCGAAGCAGAATATATGACCTAATCTATAAATATCTCTTCGGGCATTACAAACGAGGTACATTATTGAGAGGAAATTCCGTAGGATTCTATCCTTCCCTGAACTTCTCCTTTCATTTGGCCCTGAGAATTGTACGTGCCATACAATCAGAGCAACTAAACGATATCATGGACACCATGTTGTTTGGAGAAAAACAACATCAACCGACATGTGTGTACAAAGCGAAGCAGAATACATAACCTAATCTATAAATCTCTCTTCGTGCATTATATTACAAACGAGATTCCCGCGAGATTCGGATCAAACGTGGTGTAGTGTTTGCTTTCCTTTCAAATAGATCTCTTGATTTATCAAACAAACAATTTGTTATGTGGCACTGGCTCGTTAAATCTCTGTGTGAGATTTATCCTGTGGGGCCACTGATTGATGTCATGAGTTTGTGTGGACGCTCCATTAAAGGTGGACGCAACGGTGTCATAAACTCATATCTAACCTGTATGATAGTTGCAGACGGAGTCAGATGAACCCTATCTGATGACAGTCTCATAAACACACTTTATGATCTGAACACATGCACGTCGCTCCTCCAAACATCAACGTGTGGTTTGTGTTTGTTGGAAATGTGTTATTTTAATTCAAAACAAAATAGGTCACTGTCTGATCAACAGGTTCGACCAAAGAACATCAATAAATAAATTGAGCTGACTACGCATTAACAAGCAGAGTTTCATTTCAAACTTTTTTTCAAGTTTACAGTAGCGTTTTGTTCTTGTGAGTCGTTTTACTCAAACAGGTACTTGTCATTTTACATTCAGTCCTCTACATGAGGCAGTCAGAATTCCGGGTTAGAATCAGACCCCAGCAGTCTGTGCTTGTACAGACGACTCTGTGGACAATTTAGACAGGCTTGGTGACTTGAAGAATTGCATATCCAGCCTACCCAAGGACGAGAGCTTCTAAATACCAATCACTCGTTTACCTGGCCATTTCAGGCCGTTGTCATCTTGCTGAAATACTGTTGAATGCTGGGCTTAAATGTGATGTAATTTAATGTTTATGTAAGGTTTTAAGTCAAGGTGTGTAAAGAGAAAAACTGATTTAAGAATATAATCGTATCGTTGTTGCATATCCACTATCCTTACACAATAAAGTACAGTTATAACGAACTTGAAGGGACCACTAATTTAAGGACGCTATAACCGTAGTTCGTTATAAGCATTTCCACTAAAGTATATTAGTCAATGCCAGGGATCCCAAAACTCCTCATTATATCCGTCAGTTCTTTATAAGAGAGTTTGTTATAAACGACTAAACTTAGCAGATATTTATGACGGGTGCCACCGGTGGGGCAGGATACGCCCACCTTTTCGCCAACACCTGGTGTCATCACTATTTCATAGTGATTCATAAACACATGTTCTGTCTTCGCATGGTGACAATCACTGGATTGTCTGGTTCAGGTCCGATTTGTTTGCAAACAACATCATACAGCTGTGATACTTATGAAACAAATATCTGTTCATGATATAGTTACAATTGTAAAATCGACTCTACTTGTATATCTTCGTTATGACCATGTTAAAGCCCCTCTCTTAGAGAACCTGTGAAGAGCGAGTGCGAATGGTTCAAACCAAATGACGCCCTTTCAAGACAAGAACTTGAATTTTCACGATAACATCTTCAGTTTTAAACATAAGAACTAAGTCGTAAATTTTGAAAATATCACTAAGATAATGGGCTCTCGTAAGAACAAGTTCCCTCAATGATTAAACTTTGAAATTTGGCACACGAGAGATCCTGCTTGATCTATGGTTTCGCTTAATTACAAGTGACATGTATAATGTAGTTTTTGTTTCAAGGAAGCGTTACGAGTTTGAAACTTAACGAATGAGGGACATCAAGCCGCACATTCTTAATACGTTGCCTAACATTCTTTGTATGTTGTATATTTTTTACTGAAGTTGTAAAGCAACTAATAAGCTCCAATGCTAAAACAACAGGACACAAAGTCGCTGGCCTTCGCTGAAACGTGATGGTCTGAAAATAGATTGAGGAGCGCTTCTCTGGTGTAAATATATAGGTCACAGTAACGTCCCCTATTCTTACGCTAGAAGTGGTACATGCAAAAATATACAAGGCATCGTTTCCAAAGTTCATGCCGTCCAATATTAGACGCAAGGTCATTTTAGAGCCTTCTAGGGGAAGCGAAACGCCCCCAGGATGGGAAAAAATATGATCAGGGAGTGGAGGAGATATTGATCTGCCTTCTGATATAAGGTTGTATGGGCATTCAGAGACATTCTCTCGTCCACGATAATGCTGGGGGATATCGGGTGAAGTGGTCCCCCATTCCCAAACCTTATCCCCAAAACACTTATATTCAACGATAATCGAGCACTCCCGTATGCCCTCGGGCAGAAATACCGTTTTGTATCACGAAAATCCGTAGTCGTTTTGTCGCATTTGTACGCCTCCAGGGTCGATGGTATTAAGCTTTTCAGAAATACATGTTTGATTGGACATCGTCCGTTTGAAGTGGACAAGATCGTCTTCAAGATTTCGTCTCTATTAGGTGTTTCATCCGAAGTCTTTCAAACTAGACTTTGCAAAGTAGACTTTGCAATGCTCGCAGTTTTACGTCAATGGCGGACACATTATTTAAAGAAATGCAATGATAAATCACCTCCTCCGCTGGAGCTGTTGTAGTTTTTATTAAGCTCCATAAGTGTAATTGACCCGAGTAACGATCGACATTTATGGTACTTGGACGGATTAGGCGTGAATGATGGCTACCTGTTAGGGAAATAGTATAAAACAATCACAGTATTGTCGCTACAAGGTCATGTGATTGCTAAAACAGGGTAACCAACTGAATCGCTAAAAGTCACACGAAACACCACGCGACAGTTACAGTAAATGCCAAGACGTGAAATATGGTTTGGGAAATTCAAATAAAATATGTTAACTTGGATGTATAAATAGTTGATTGTTTAGTGATTGTTTTATCGCGACGTAATCACGTCGTGCCGCACAAGGACACAATGAAATTACATGATTACACTCGTAAAAAATACTTTATTGATTAATGTGGTTGTCTTTGCTTTGCGAGAGCGTAAAGGTTTTGACCTTTCGTTGTGTAGACCCACTTTACGTAAGTAGGTAGTTTATGTATGGATTTCAACTTCTGTCTCCTTCTACTGTCACGTTCCAGTTTTATCACATAGGTAATATTAATTACTGGACAGTCTTCGTTATTTACAGGCCACCGTTATGGAGCTACAATCAGCAAGCAGAAACACACATCGATGAGCACGTACACCACACACACACCACACGCACACGCGCACGCACCCTCACTAAATCCCACTCACTCACTCTTGGCATTACGACCACGGAAATGACTTGAACACATTTTTCTTATCACTCAAGAACCTAAATTTGTATTTTTATAAAAAAAAAATTGAAAAAATTCAAGAATATTGCATACATTCAGTAGCCGATTTATTTAATTTAATGTAGACTTGATCTGTTAGATTCAAGTTTTATACATTTTTACAGTACCACGCCACGTTTGTTTCTTATTACTTCATCCCTGAAGTGATGCTGATGTATCGGGTGTCCTGGGAATTCACTGACCGATCGCAGCTACGTTGATTCCTTAATATATTGGCTATACATTCCAAAGCTTTAGTTCCTTGGGAAATAAATGTACTGAAAATCGTGATCACATCTGCACGTCTCTGTTTTTTAACCAATTGAGGAGCTGTGAGGCAGTGCCTAAAGCGTTTGCTCGTCACGACAAAGGCCCGGGTACACATGGGTACAAATTATACTGTTCATTTCTAGTGTCCAATGGTATGATATTGCTGCAGGATAAAGCGGCTTAAAATCATACTCATTCACTGTTCAATGTGCTTCCTTCATTACCTCCAATACAGTTTAACGTTAAGTTTAAAGACTGAGAATAGTATCGTGCCATGAAGGCATTGGATACAGCATAGTCGTTATCACTGTTAGTGTTTGTTAATCTTGACTAGTTTTCTACCCTTATGAAAACATACTTTTAGAATGCAGAAGCCAAAGACTTTTATCAGTTTGAAATTAAAATAAACTGACGTACAAAAGAAAGTATACACCTGGTGTTTTGGGATTATTTGAAAAGTGTTGTGATATTGACTGGCAACCTCGCAATTGGGCACGATATCTGTGGTGTTTTGGCAACATCTTAGGAAAGTCTGTGACTTATATATCACTGTAAAACTCTTTTCAAAACATTTACGTCGCTTTTTGGAATGTAATCCAAAAGCACCAGGTGTGAACTTTATTTTTGTACGTCACTTTATTAAAGTCACGTTCCTTCCAAAATACCAACAAATGGCCTGTTGTTGGAAAAAGAGAAACGGAAGAATCATATTCAGCCTTTTATATGGATATATCAGTGTCTGTGCCTGTTCGTAGGAATGGCCTTAACATAACATGTGGTAACATCCTATTTGTAGATTAGGAAAGATAGTTGACGGTGTTCAGGGTCCCGATCCACAAAGACTCGTAACTTTACGATCTATCGTAACTCTTTACTACATCATTGGCTTACGAATGACGTAATGCTACGAACGCTTTGTGGATAGGTTCCCAGGGCCTAGATTTTCGAAGCTCTCTTAGCGCTTAGATAGTCGTAAGTGCCATTCATTAACATTAACTTACGACTATCTTAGCGCTAAGAGAGCTTCGAAAATCTAGGCCCAGGTTGATAGCGTGACGTGTTTTAAACAGGTTGTATACGTACAGGTTTGTAAAAAGCTCTCCATGGTTCCTTGCATTTCGACTTATTTTGTATTCCAGTATGAAAACAGGCGCAATGTAACTGACGTTTTTCAAAGTCGTAACGTAAGACAGAAAAAATTCTGTGCTGGTATATATGTGCAGAAGAGTGCATTGTCGTTAAACACTCAATAAAACCGTGGTGAAAGTACAGATGTACCTCCTACGCCCTCCACCAAGTCAACAGTGCATCTCGTATCACGCGGGCAATGATTCGCAAATATGCGGGTTTCCTTCAATAAAATTATCGCTTCTGTCTTCCCTTTTTATTTAGAACACATAGCAGGATTACTGCTGCAAACCTGCACAACACAAACAGGATCAATAATTAATGAAGAGCAAAACGCTATTAAACAGTGTACAGAAACGTGTTCTAACTTGGGAGACCATCGTGAATTATTCACTACTACACCATCGATGTGTAATGGAAGGAGATATAAATCCAATTGTTGAATCAACTCCCGATACACAAAGTAATTATTGTCATTTCTCTCATTGTCCCCACTGAACTGACGAAGAGGTTAACACTACTTACAGACAACACGTGATGCTCATCGAAGTATTGTTTTAAATAACGATCGTCCATGTGACATCATCTCGAGTTGCCTCCCTTGAGAGCTCCAGAAACCTATGCTTGTTGGTTCGACTCAGAATACCGGACAGTGTTCTCTTGTGTTTCACCAAAGTGGTAAACGTCTGAGATCTGCATTCTTTGAGGCATCCATCCCATAATGAAGAGCAAAACGCTATTAAACAGTCTACAGAAACGTGTTCTAACTTGAGAGACCATCGTGAATTATTCACTACTACACCTTCTATGTGTAATGGAAGGAGATATAAATTCAATTGTTGAATCAACTCCCGTAAGTATGTCATTTCTCTCATTGTCCCCATTGAATGGACAGAGCGGTTCGCACTACTTACAGACAACACGTGATGGGCATCTTGGTATTATCAAGTTTCAAATATCGCTCCTCTACGTGTTTTCATCATCTCGGGCGCCACAGTCGCCTGTGCAGAGTTGCCTCCCTTGGGCACGCCAGAAACCTATGATTGTTGGTTCGACACAGAATATCTGGGCTAGTGTGATTCACTAAAGTGGTAAACGTTTTAACCTGCATCTTTTGAGACTTCCATCCCATAATTAGGAAACACGCTGTGGTATTACCATCCTCGATAATCTCCAGGGTATACGTTACGATCACTCTCCACTATACCCTGGATGCATCCACGGCTTGGCCCGATAATTATATTACCTCCCTTTGCTGGCTCCGCATTCTCACAGTAGCCAATCAACTAAGCCGCCGTTACATCCGAGCTTGTCAGTGGCAACAAAATCGCGGTCGCAGTCGCGAAGGTTTGTTCGCAGTAGCACTCAGATTTTTTGGGAAATAATACAGACAAACAAACAGATCTGAAACTTTCAAAAAATATATAAAAGAACTCCTACCTCTTTCAGAGTACATCTGCGACAATATATTATTATGTTGACAAGTTTAAACGCTTAGATAATTTAAGAAGCGTAAGTGAGTTGTGGTTGGTTCGCTCAACTTCCCAGCGTAGACACCTGATTGGATAAAAAGCCAGCCAACGGAGGTAATAAAATCATCGGGCCAAGCCGTGGATGCATCCAGGGTATAGTGGAGAGCGATCGTAACGTATACCCTGGAGATTATCGAGGATGTGGTATTACTGGAATGGTGATAAACTCAGCGTTAGATCCAACTCGCACACTTGTTCATTAACACCTTCGTGGTTCGCTCCGTACGAAGTGGAACAGATTTTAATAAATGGATTCAGGCAAACAAAGTTTTCACCCTGAAACACCACTCAAATGTAATATCTAGACCCATGACTAGCACCTGGCAGTATAGTTCCGCTTTAAGAACTTTATGCCACTTAAGGCCGACAATCACAGTGCAACATAATAATACTGGAATGGTGATGAACTCAACGTTAAACCCAACTCGCACACTCGTTCCTTGACACCCTTCGTGGTTCGCTCGTGCGAGGGGCGGTGGGGTAGCCTAGTGGTTAAAGCGTTGGCTCGTCACGCCGAAGACCCGGGTTCGAATCCCCACAAGGGTACAATGTGTGAAGCCCATTTCTGGTGTTCCCCGCCGTGATGTTGCTGGAATATTGCTAAAAGCGGCGTAAAACCGCTAAAAATTCAGTCAGTCGCTCTTGCGAAGTCGACAACAGATTTGAATAAATCAATTCAGGAAAACAACATTTTCCGGCTCAAACAGCGCTTAAATTAAACATCTAGACCCATGAGTAGAGATGGGCACCTGGTAGTTTGTGTATATGTCTGCTATTAAAAATGTATGCCACGAAAAGCCGACAATCACACAGCAACACAATAACTAAATGTTCGTTTCCCTTGTATGTGATTGGGTCCGTCCTAGACATTAGTGAGTGGGTATGGTTTACGCCGCTTTTAGCAATATCCCAGCAACATCATGGCAGGGGAACACCAGAAACGGGCTTCACACATTGTCCCCATATGGGGAATCGAACCCGGGGCTTCTGCGTGACGAGCGGGCGCTTTAACCACTAGGCTAAGGATACAGTTCCCTAAATCCAATTACATTAGAATATCGTCATCTTCCTATCTGTATAAGTTAAGCACACTACTGCTCACAATTATCCATCTCATTACCGCAGAGAACTTTACCATTTCTAAAACGAACTCGGAATGTCCACAGTACATTTGTGGAATTAACGTAGTTTGTAATTTTGACGCGTAAACTTACAACAAAAAGAAGATTTCATACATATTGTGATATTTTGGCAATTCCGATAACTCATAAATTTCCTCATATATTTTGGTTATTGCTTTTGTTGTCATTTGTTTAACTTTGATAATGCCACCAGATGATATTAATTCATAAAACATATATCGAAATGTTTAGTAACGTATTTTCCTGCTTATTGTTACTTTTAGCTTACTCGCGTTTACTTGAAATATTTCGCCTGGAATGTGCAATAAGATAGTAATGTCTAGACATTTGTTTTCTTGATTAAATTTACAACAATCCTACAAATCATAAAATCATAAAACCAAACATCAATATTAAAGAGAAAGTGTAAAATGAAACTGGTTAAGTTTTAAATTTTCAGTAATGTTCAAATTTACGAAAATTGTTTTCTTGTCATAAAATCTGTCTGTTGAGATGCAACAAATATTTGAGACAAATTAAATGAATTGGCTTTCATGATGCAACTAAAATTACACGCGTTTCACCCATACATACGTTTCCATAAAAGATATGTTAATTCGAAAGATTTAGACAAAATGAGGAATCAGTTAGTTTACGATGAATAGTCATATCGCAAAACGATACAAATTGGATAGCATATATGCCATATAAAACAGTAATTAATATAATATGCAAATTAATATACATATATAACAATGAATATAGTCACAAGCAGACACTGTCAGTTCCACCAGCAACAGAAGCATCAGTGGTACTTTAAGTAAAACCCCATATAAGCGCCGAGACGGGTTTGCCTTCTGCCAGACATGGAAGGTTTGCTTGTGATCATGGTTTACTCTGCCAAAACATTATGGTGATGATTGACAAGGTGGTCATCAAATAAAAAACAAATTCCATGATCATAATAATCTCTTCTTAAGGGGGCGGTTGGGTAGCCTAGTGGCTAAAGCCTTCTCTCGTCACGCCGGGGCGGTGGGGTAGCCTAGTGGTTAAAGCGTTGGCTCGTCACGCCGAAGACCGGGGTTCGATTCCCCACATGGGCACAATGTGTTAAGCCCATTTCTGGTGTCCCCCGCCGTGATATTGCTGGAATATTGCTAAAAGCGGCGTAAAACTAAACTCAGTCAGTCAGTCAGTCAGTCAGTCTCGTCACGCCGAAGGCCCAGGGTTCGATTCCCAACATGCGTACACTGTCTGAAGTCTATTTCTGGTGTCCCCCGCCGTGATATGTCTGGAAGATTGATAACAGCAGCCTAAAACATAACTAACTCACTCTTCTCCTGAAAGCTGAGTGCATTGCACTAACAAGAAGACTTCTGCGCGTGCGTTAGAGACACACGTAACGTTGAGAAAAATGAAAGGGCCCTGTGTTTGGTTCTCGGAGTCTCGGCTTACAATATTTACACTCTTTATACACGTTGATATATACAAACAACAGTATGTGCAAAGACAGCACATAGAAACAAGTTTTGTCACATATCGTTTGGTTCTCGGAGTCTTGGCTTGCAATATTTACCTTTTTTATACAGGTTGATATATACAATAAACGTATGTGCAAAGACAGCACATAGAAACAATTTCTGTCACATATCGTTTGGTTCTCGGAGTCTCGGCTTGCAATATTTACCTTTTTTATACAGGATGATATATACAAACAACAGTATGTGCAAAGACAGCACATAGAAACAAGTTTTGTCACATATCGGTCGCTATGACAGTGCGATCCCGACCTTCAGAAGCATGTGTCCATAAATCACTTTCATATAGTCGTGAAAACAGGAAAAAACGTGAGCGTATCCTGCCTCACCTGTGCCCCTCTCCACAAACACATGCAAAGGCAAGTTAATTACTCATCTCATAAAACAAAACCTCGGAAATATATGGTACAAGTGTAAATGACCTTTTTAAAGCTTTGTTACTTTACCCAGATCAAACAACTTTTGTACAAGAGAATTTAGAAAATTTGGTAAATCTTGAAAAAGTTGTAAAATGTAGGTACAAACAACATATCTAGAATAGCGTTTGACCTAAAATGAAAAATGACGTCATCCCTCTTGTCATGTCATACGATAAAACACACTTTAAGCTTTTGGTTGATATTGTAATTCCAGACTGTGATTTGTACGTTAAGGGCGAAGCCCGAGGTTTTACCAGCTCGATAAAGTCCCTGCCTCTCGAAGGTTTGAAAGTCTTGAAGGAGATTTACGAGGGATATTTTCATCTGATTTTGTACCGTCAAATTAATTTAGCTATGGATAGTGATGTAACCAAACAAACAGTTTTATGAATCAAAGTGGACCTGTGGGGTGATGCAACACTGCGGTGATGCGGTATCACTGCTCTGAATTCACGGGATACTCGTGGAAATACCAGTGCAGTCACATGACGAAATGCACGTGGTATTTCAAGCCACGTTCTGATGAAAACAGTCTCTCAGAGTGTCCGACGACGTGGGTATGTTTTCGACCCAAATAACTTGGTTCTGTGGAGTGATGTCGCTGAGCAAGAAGTCCAGATATGAACTGAGATGTTTTATTATGCGTGTTGGAAGTCTGCTTCCAGATGAAATTAGGTTGTCCTATTTTTTATTGTATAATAACTCGCTTTCGTGTTAACCTATCACTGACTGTGTCCATAATGTAGGTAAATAAATAAATTAACATCTACCATGGCCATTTTAATACCTAGGTGTTTTAGGTTCAAGTCAATATAGGGAACGCCATCGAAAATCATTTCTGTCACAGATGTCAACTGTAAGGTGTCAACTGTAAAATGTCACATATCTACCATAAAACCTTTTGAATGGCGTTGGTGAGGACTTTCATGTTGTAACTTTGATCAAATAACGTTTTAGCAAGAACCGCTTGAACCCCGTCTCAACATCTGATGTAAATGTATGTATGTCATGTGTCGCTCTCGGAAGATGTCAGTGTTTTCTATGTCTGTTACGGGCGGTGGGGTAGCCTAGTGGTTAAAGCGTTGGCTCGTCACGCCGAAGACCCGGGTTCGAATCCCCACATCGGTATATTGTGTGAAGCCCATTTCTGGTGTCCCCCGCCGTGATGTTGCTGGAATATTGCTAAAAGCGGCGTAAAACCAAACTCACTCACTCACTCACTCACTCACTCTGTCTGTTTATAGTCATGTTCTCTTTTAAACACACAGAGAATTAACTGACTTGTGACACTCAATTCTGAATCCAGTTCTTTTCTTTGAAAAAACAAATTGAAAGAGTGGCAATTTTTTTCCGAGTACTATACTGAAATGTATACAAAAAATACAGACGGTGATTGTGGATAACTGTCAAAAACGTCCGGCCCAAAAAACATTTATTAGCTGATAATGAGAGAGATCATCTGGATAAGACTCGTGAATCGATCACTGAAAATCATGGCTCCATATCATGGTGACTATGTATCAGCACCCGCCGTTGAATTATTTTGCACAAGATGTGACTGTTTGCAAAACGTCTTTAACACCCTAAATATAAGTTCATTTTCATGGTCATCGAGTGCCCTTGGAGAGCATGACATGCCTCAAAACTCAATGTCACTTATTGACATAATACTTTGTGGTGCTTAGTGTTGTTCAACGTGTGATCCATTAACGGCTTTGGCGCGCTTCTAAAGGCTGCTTTTTTAGCAGCAAAGAATACAAAACAATAAAATACAATACAAAATATTTTATTTGTGTCTCACCATTTGTACACAGTAAAAATAACAACAAATATGTGAAAGACGGTGTACAAACGCCACCCAGAGTGGGTTATGAGAAACGATAAAACAAAAATACATTAAATGATTGATATGAAGATATATAAGGTAATAAGAAATACATATACATACATAAAACACATTCAGTTACAAACAAACAAAACAAATGTTTGAAGAATTGAACTCTGATGATGCTAGGATTAAGATGTTCTGTTTCTTGTGCTGATAGGTCTGGGGTTGATGTTTTAGTGAACGAATCGGTGAGTTATTGTCATCTTATTGAATTTGAAATAGTCTATTTATTGATCATATTATAGTTAGTTAAATACGTTGTAATGATTTGTGTGCTTGCTGTTAACGTTAGAACAATATTCCAGCTGTACGGCGGCAATCTGTAAATAAGAGTCTGGACCAGATAATCCAATGATCAAAACGCAAAAGCATGGGCATCAATCTACGAACTTGGGTAATGACCAAATCAGGGAATGTAGCAACTGAAGGCGAATTGTTTCAGGAAACTAAATATTAATTCATGTTTTAATGTTCCCGTAGTTATGTTATACGTCAATCATTTACCAATGACATCATACGTAAAGTCAAACGTAGAGATACTATTCAGTGTGAATCTCTGATTTCTGGTGTAATTGGTCTGAGCGCTGTAGAAATGGCACGAACGGGTCGAAGGCTGTAGATAGCGTTGTGTTAAGTTTATGATAAATGTTTCATGGAATCGCTGATATCCTCGTATTGGTAGACAAATGTAGATGTTAGATTGTATATTCTGGAAGAACAGCCTAGGTTCAGATGTTAGATTGTATGTCCATTCTCTCTAATCTTGACCTAGAGGGCAACAGGCCTAGGGATTCAGACGTCATCCTCCACCCCCAATCCAAGGGAACTACAGGTGTTGGTCTAATATTCAAGGACTCCCCATCCATCCTGTCCCCAATTTGTAGGTTAACCTAGCAGCGTATAGGAGTTTCTAATCTTTGACCACTGAAGGTGCTAGGTGCAACAGATTCTGTTGATTAAAGGATTCAGTCTGAATATTCGTTCAAAGTCGTAACATGTGTTAACCGTTTGGCCATAATTGGACTGAATTACATCCTCCACACCCAAAATGAAAAACCACAATTAAAACATCAGACCAACTCTATGAGGTTTTTGCAGAATTTATGTCCTAAGAATAAATAAGTTGTTTAACAAACTATCATTAAAATTTTGACACAGTTCACTATTTGTTACGAGGGAGGAGTGCAAAGAGAGGAACAGCCAGGTGTGCGAGAAAGGATGGAGCCTGCACAGCACAGGTAAATGAGCCACTGACTTTGTCGGCACTTGTGCGCGTGCTTCACGTACACTAGGCTGTTCCCCTCTCTGCACTCCTCCCTCGTAACAAATAATGAACTGTGTCAAAATTTTAATGTTAGTTTGTTAAACAACTTATTTATTTTTAGGACATAAATTCTGCAAAAAAATCACAGAGTTGGTCTGATGTTTTAAATTATGATCAGTGTTTCATTGAGTATTATATGTTCATTAGTTTTCGAGGTAGATTGCAATTCATCGGTTCGCTTTTGAGCCAAACGGACTATAGTGTTGCCCAGTAATTGGTATAATGTACATGTGTATGTGGAGTATTGTCCATAGCGCAGTGATTATTGTCAGACTTGACGTCGTTTAGGACAAATCTGATAGAGGGTAACAATCCGACTCTGCCTAAGTCGGCTCTCACGTCAAGCGTTGGGAAGTAGAGATGTATTGTCCCACGTAATCCCGACAGTGATACATGAAGGTATTTGGTAATGAATAAATAAGAACTGCTTAGGGAATTTGTCCATCGTTGCCGGTTATTTTCCGCAGGTACATTATTGAGAGGAAATTACGTAGGATCTTATCCGTCCCTGAACTCCTCCGTTGAAATGGCCCTGAGAATTCAAATGGAACGTGCCATAAGGTCAAGGACAACGTGACAAGAGAACGATATCATGAACTCCATCTTCCATATGTAAAAACACATATCTGATTCAATGTCAGTGTTTTCAAGATCAACTTTAGCCATACTGTTTTCGGGCTAAGTATGGGTTGTTACAAAACATCTGAACAAATTAAAATTGTTTAATTGTACACAGATAGTCAATTGCCTAGCTAACACGTACAGCGTATTGTACATTCAGGCAGTGGGCATTCACGGGGGTGTGAGTGAGTGAGTTTAGTTTTATGCCGCTTTTAACAATATTCCAGCAATATCACGGCGGGGGACACCAGAAATGGGCTTCACACATTGTACCCATTTGGGGTATCGAACCCAGGTCTTCGGCATGACGAGCGAACGCTTTACCACTAAACTACCCCACCGCCTCACGGGTGTGTCTGAGTAGAGTATAAGTTAGAGAGTTCAACATGTCCCATACGTGTTCCTGTTTTGACCTTTACCGTGCTTGTTTCAAGTAATCAATAACTTGCCCTTGCATGTATTTTTGACGGAGCCAGCGTGGCGCAGCTTAAGCTCACAATTTAGTTAACACCTATTATTTCATTATTTACTGGTGAATCATATTGATTGATTGTATAAAGCCGCACTCAGCAATATTCAAGCAACATGTATATGGTTACGGTCTGTAAATAATCAAGTCTGGACCAGACAATCCAGTGATCAACCGTACGAGCATCGTACTACGCAACTGGGAACCGTTAACACGTGTTAACCAAGTCAGCGATCCTGACCACCCGATCCCGTTAGTCGCCTCTTACGCAAGCATGGGATGCTAAGATCAATTCTAACCAGGATTTTCACTTCATGCTGGAAGTTTAGCCGCAAGGGAACAGTGGTACGGAGACTTCTAATGACTATAGAACTGGTTCTTTTCACTTTTATTAGAAAAGATATGTGAATGTTAAGTGTTACATTTTTAAAATCCTTGTTTGTTGTTTTACAGCACTGTCAACAGTACCCCAGCTATATCGTGGCGGTCCTTAAATAAGTGGCGTCTTACAAACGAATGTTAGATTATTCATACAAGCAATTTAGCAACGCCCCAACCATCGATACAGTGACTGAGACGCCGAGGCTAATCCAAACTGGAAGCATCTCAGACAATTGGCAGATTGTCTCACATTTGTCTGTGAGTTGTATAACGCCTCATTCTGCTTATCCCAGGTATATAGTGGCAGTCTGTTAATATTCGGAAAATTCCAGTGATTGACATCATGAGCATCGATCTAGTCATTGGGATAAACCAAATCAGCGAGTGTGATCTCATCAATGGCCGCTCACCATGCATGGGTTGGTGAATATCAGTTCTAACCCTTGTACTTCATACTGCCAGGTTTGTCTGAATATGTTTACTGAAGATAGATTATCATTACACTCGTGCGATACTTCTCGTACAAACTGGGCCGGAATCTAACCCTGTGAATTCCTTTAGAGCAACACTGATAAACAACATTATTAAAAATATAGATATACTTTTGACACATTTTATTTTTAGAAAGCGTAGAAACTCAAACTGAGTGTCCAGTGCAGTTGCCATGCGTTTCTTGTCCATTATCTTCTTGTGTTTGTCAGATGAATCATTGCTGTGCCTTTGCATGTGTTTATGAAAAAATGCCGACTGACGGTGGGGTAGGATGTCTTTTCACCAACACGTTATATCATTATCGTATGATAATCCTTTCTGTTTTAGGTCCATTCAACCAAACCTCTTAGCATGTGTCGGATCGATATTTCCGTCTAGTACAGATTACGTCCCCCATTAGTTAGGCTTTATGCTGACTCAAAGGATTCTGGAATGTCCTTGTATCTAAAACTGGACATGCTGGACTATGATTAATACGTCCGTGACACAAATAGAAAATACTCGTGACCGACTTGTAATTGTCCAGAATAGATTAACAAACTGGGACATATACCTAAAAGGGGGTTCTTCTAAATAACAAGACGTCGGCTGTCATTAGTGAGTTTAGTGTGACGGTTTCGAGTCATGATTCCTTTTGTCAGCATAAAAACGGAACCATAAGGTGATCCTATAGCGTCTTCTCAGATGAACGAGGTCACGTCCGTGGGATGGTCAGAATGAGTGGGTGGTTGATAGTGCTCAATAGTATTTGAGTTATTACAAAAATAAGTGCTGTTCTTCATTGAAGCCAGTATTAACCTGGAATTCTGTGAACATAAAAACTGAAAGTTTGTAAATAGTAACTGGTATTTTATTGTCAGATTATACGTTTTATGTGATGCAGCATTGAACTTAATCGCGAGTCTCAAGAACACCCCCGCAGATTGGCAGAAAGAGCGAGTGGTTGGGGATCAACGCGGATTTGAAAAGTCCTTCAGATATTACAGTATTAAGCTGTTAGAAAGCCACGAGACTGACGTCTTTGAAAGTGGTCACACTGGTGAAATAACGAGCAAGGACTTAAACAAAGCATCAACTTGGAGTAATTCTGTAAGAGGAATCGGCTGTTCATATAACCTAAGGTCAGCTAGTTAAGGATGAATAGTTTTACCATAACACGACCTACATGACATAAATACCGTTACAGATTGGTTTACGAGGTAAAATCTAACAATGATCATATATTTTTCATCAAAACTAAAATAAAGTAGATAAAGTCGAAATCACAGCTGTTCGACCACCTCAGAAACGTTACAACCGCATACATGCATCTATACTTACCAATAGACATTCTCTGTATTATAAAGGAAGGGCTGTCACAGAACTTACCGTGAGAGTTCACTACATGCTAAATACAAGTTATTTATATATTCAGTAATGTTCAGTATGTTAAACCAGGCATGTATAAGGGTCTTGTACTGTGGTGAGTGAGTGAGTGAGTGAGTGAGTGAGTGAGTTGGGTTTTACGCCGCTTTTAGCAATGTTACAGCAATATCACAGCGAGGGACACCAGAAATGGGCGTCACACATTGTACCCATGTTGGGAATCGAACCCGGGCCTTCGGCGTGACGAGCCAACGCTTTAACCACTAGGCTACCCCACCGCCCCTTGTACTGTGGACTAGTGGTTAACGCAGTAGACTTAAATTCCACAGAGCTAGGGTTCAAATCCAGCATAATGTAGCCTAACTTTCATAATTGATTATCACATGACCTAACCCTTGCACAAAATCTTCATGCAAATAATGATTCACTGTACTATCCACAGTCAATTGGCTGTCTGCAAACCTGTCCGTATAGCAACACAACTGTGAGTATTCTTAATCATATATTGTGTGCTTTATATGACATTTGAATAGTATATTCGATTCGGTTCGATTCCCCACATGGGTACAATGTGTGAAGTCCATTCCTGGTGTCCCCCAGCGCGGTGGGCGAGCTGGCTAAGGCGCCAGGCTAGTGATCCAGCGAGGTTGAAGTGTCGGGATCGATCCACCTGTGACCGGGTGTAAAAAAGTTTGGAGTGAACTTTGCGTGCAGACTCTTTCAGTGTTGTCACAACCCCTAGTGTACAGTACATAACCCTGTGCACTTAAAACAACCCACGAATCCGTTGGTATATGACCAGATGGTGGCCACATGAATACGTGCAAACACCTAGTTGCGGGTACAGCAACGTGCAGTGAACTTGGACAAAGTACTGTCACTATGTGTCCCAGTCCACCCAGCTGTGAACGTCTGTTCGAGTTATGACAGTGGGTACCCCGTTAGGATGAGAAAGCCACAATAACTCGGTGCGCCTAGTGGCTGCAAGAGTTGTATACTCCCCAGGGAGTTGAGATTGATAATACGATGTGCCGTTGAGATTGACATCAAATGATCAAGGGAAGAAATACCAGCGCCTTGAGCATGCACTAGTTGCCTGGATATGTGCGCTATATAAATATCCTATAATAATAAAAATAACAATAATAATAGGAATATTGCTAAAAGCGGCGTAAAATCATACTCGCCCATATGAGTGGTTGGGGAGAAGACGGGGAAAGGCGCGGTAACTTCTTCTACACACGTGTTCGTAAAATAATGTTTTATTCCTTGAAAGGTGCAATAATTCTAAAATGGCATTATGTAAATTAACTATTTTACACTGTGAATGAGTAATGTTTACATTAATGGAATGTGAAGTAATATATCTAGTGCCTTGACTGAATCGATAACATCCTTGAGTAATTCGTGATTAATGGTACCACAGACGGGCTAACTGATGTCAATCAGCATCCTCAAAGTTTTAATGTAGTTCCATCATCACTGACATTTGAAGCTAAGAATCACTAATTGTTTTCTCCTTTTGATGATCCTCAAGTACAGCAACAGCTGGTGTTGTACGATCTGAAAAGTTAGGAAACATGTCTTCAGTGAAACTGCCTTGAAGTAATTACTTGAATAATGCCCTGTCAGCCGACATCGTAACTCGTAGCTTGACACCGTAACATGTAGCTCGACACTGGAACATGTGGCTCGACACTGGAACGCGTAGCTTGACACCGTTACATGTATCGTGACACTGGAACATGTAGCTCGACACTGGAACATGTAGCTCGACGCTGGAACATGTAGCTCGACACTGGAACATGTAGCTCGACGCTGGAACATGTAGCTCGACACTGGAACATGTAGCTCGACATTGGAACATGTAGCTCGACACTGGAACACGTAGCTCAACACCGGAACATGTAGCTCGACACCGGAACATGTAGCTCGACACTGGAACATGTAGCTCGACACTGGAACATGTAGCTCGACACTGGAACATGTAGCTCGACACCGGAACACTTAGCTCGACACCGGAACACGTAGCTCAGAACTGACTGATTGGATAATGTCCTGTCAACCAGCATAACATATTGCGCGACATCATAACAGTTAAGTAGACATCATAACATGTACCTCGTTCGTAAGATTGTCCAACTCACAGAATAGAATTATCCGTTGCATTTTATATATTACAATATGGCTATCTTGACATCTACGTTTTTCTCATAGCTTTTTTGTGAAATATAGACTTTGCATTTCCCTTCTCTGTAAAACCACTGTTTGTCATGTTGGTGTGTTAATGCATATTTACAAATTAACATATATTTCATCCTTCAGTCGTCAAAGTATGCTATTTCATATTCATCTGATTATGTGTGGTATAATGAAATAAGGTAAAAGCTCTGTCACATCCCTCGACAACCACTACTCAGTTGCATGATTAATTTAAAAACTCTTCAAGGGTAATCATACATGTCGCTATAATATACAATAAATCTCAAGATGTTCTCTTTAGATGCCACGAAGCTGACATTTATCTTTAAATGTCACTGTAGGAATTAACGGAGCATCTGGATAGCATGGTTTTCAAATATGAAATCATTAATGTACCGTTCCTTAGATAATGGCTACAATATCGAAATGTCTGTTAGATTTGGTATCGCAGTTAGGAGTATACTGACTGACTGAGTTTTGGTTTTACGCCGCTTTTAGCAATATTCCAGCAACATCACGGCGGGGGAGACCAGGAATGGGCTTCACACATTGTACCAATGTGGGGATTCGAACCCGGGTCTTCGGCGTGACGAGCCAACGCTTTAACGCTACCCCACCGCCCCAGTTAGGAGTATAACTAATGTGATATACCTGAACACATCTCTCTGTTGCCGATATTTCCTGTACGCAAATATATTTGCCAGAACACATATGTATATGTAACGCAATGGAAACATATTGTGACTATGCAATCGACAAGACACAGATTGGAATACGTTTCCTGTTAAGACCATACATTTTAATAGTGAGGGGAATCAAGGGAAACTTTTCTGTATATATCCACATATGTATGTGTGCGTGCGTATGCGTGTCTGTGTATGTATTGGAGAATTAATAGCCAAGTGGTGTCTCTGCAAAATAATCCAATGATGTTTTGGGTGTTTGCAATCGAGGAGAAGCATTTAATCCAATCATCTCAAAACATTTGATTTTTCATCTCTGTGTGCTGCTATCCCGATCTCCAGCTCAAGAAACTGCATGTGCAGGAAGGGGCGGTGGGGTAAGTGGTTAAAGCGTGCATGCCGAAGGAACCATGACCACTGAAGCCTCCAATAGGGTTGTGTTCAGCGAAGCGTGTCCTCTAGTGATCCGTGAAGATTCTGGTTAGAATTGGTGTTCGGCAAATCCATGCCTGGCGAATAAGATCGGGTCTTCAGGCTCGCTCACTTGGTTGACATATGCCATCGTATCCCAATTCCGTAGATCGATGCTCATGTTGTTGATCACTGGATTGTCTGATCCAGATTCGATTATTTACAAACTGCCATCATATAGCTTGAATATTGTTGAGGGCAGCGTTAGACAACAAACAAAACCTTAGAAAATATTTTTCCTTAAAGCATATACCTTATATAAACATATTGCCCTAAGGGCAATTGCAAACTGTCTGAACTCAACAAAACCAGCCATCTTATCATCAACTGCTTCAGGGCCTTACTACTCCTACGTCTACTCATACATAGTCACCCTAAACATTGAAATACGATCTGGTTGTTTGTGTAGGGATTTTCACCATAACAAATATTTTATTGCCATCTTCAATTTGACTTGACCTGAGGGAAGTCATACGAAACCAATAACCTTTTCATAAATTGAAATTGGAACGAAAATAATAAATTATTTCAGACAGGCTCGACTGACAAATAAATTTAATTTTTTATTAAGGTTTAATGGTTTTAATCAGTTTCAGGGAAAATTGTTATTCATTGTATTTCATATAAATTTTAAGTGTGACAACAAGACGATGATTTCAAAAAGAAAACAAATATTTGACATGATAAATATCATATGTAGCATATACATTTTATCAGTGTCAATTTGGATTGACATTTGGTTATTCATTGGTATGGAATTCTCTACTGTTTTGTGAATTTTGTCATCTCACATCACAAGTATATAAGATTACATTGTACGAGTCCGACTGTCTAAACCATGACGAGTGCGAACAGTGGGGTAGGAGACCGATTCTGCATTAACGCCTAAAACAAAAATGCAGCAAGCCTGATCAAACATGTTTTGTGCAAACCTTTTGGACGCTTCGAATTCTGTTAGAAAAATCATTGAGATTTGAATTTGAAAGTTCTAAAGCGTAAACACTATTTTAAGGCTGAAGATGCCGGAATATTGCTCAGCTTAAAAGGGAAGTTGACAGTTGGAAATTTCAAATATCATCTCCAGTCAAAATTGCTGCAAAAGATAGTCATTATATTAAAAGCAGGACCTTATTCATAACAATATCCTGTACATAGGATCACCTTAAATCGAGGGATTTGTTTTCTTACCCGCAAAGGTAACTGTTTTAATGAACTTGTGTAACTATGATATTGTGATCTGCTTCAGAGCACATAACTCAAAACTCATTTCTAATGAAAATGAATTAATGAATAGTTATACAGAGAATATTCAAGAATGATTGTCAATATATCCCACTTGGACTCAGTAAAGCTCCAATATATTTGACTCTTTTACAAGTATGAATTATGGGGAATATTAGTCTAATGTATCTGATAAGTCCCATGGCCTATCTAAATCTATCTTTCCCTCATCAAATTTATCTATGATTATCAGCTGTCCGCGATTTCAATTGCTGAGCCTGTCTTGAATTACAAGGTAGACCGTGCAGGCAGTATACATAATCTTCTGATATCTAGTTCAGAATGTCTTGTGGCTAGACCTCAGGTTGACAATGGATGTTTGAGAGGGTCATGAAGACTATCCATGCAGTGGAATCAGTTTCATATCGTGGTGCTGGGCATTTATAAATTATATTTTCCCTCAGTCTTAATCCTTTTCTAAGGATTCGGTTACAGTCATGTTGTGTCCATCGGGCAGGCTACTTTTCCTCACGAATTTGCTAAATTGGGCGTACACTTTATGATGTCTGTTTGCTGTTTCAAGCCGCACTCCAGCTTTATGAAGGCCGTCTGTAAATAATCAAGTCTGAACCAGACAATCCGGTGATGAAAATGTCTTCCTGTACAGATAAGGTATACTTTATTTTCTTTTAAAAAGTTTTGGTTACACTCGATAGTTACACGTATAAAGGGGAATGAGTGAGTGAATAAGGTTTTACGCCGCTTTTAGCAATATCCAAGCGATAACACGGCGGGGGACACAAGAAACGGGCTTCGCACATGGTACCCATATTGGGAATCGAGCCCAGGCCTTCCGTCTGACAAGCGAACGTTTTAACCACTAGGCTAGAACAGAATCAGTAAAGTTGCCTTCGTCTCACGATCCGCTATCACCAGATCACCAGATTGCCAGATTGCCGTGAAGCAAGAGTGCTAATGTACCGAGTAAGCAAACAATCACTTACTCTTTTATGCAAATTGTGTGAATGGCGGTACTACCTGTAGAGAAGGACATCTTTACCATCTCCGCGAACACATCAATACATCGCAGATTTTCCCATTCTTACCGTTTTCACCAATATTTTAGCTTTAACCCAGTGGAATCTGTTCCGGCTGATAACCGAGACTGATTATTCTCTGCCGCTGACGTTTAACTTTCACTAAAGTAGCAGTTAGGGAGAACAACATTAGATCTACAGCATATTACCGTCAAATGAGTGATTACTCTTGAGAATTGGGAGTTGTGTAGGTATAACATACGGGCTGATGAGAGATGAACGCTCATGTAATTATACTGATTTAGACTGGGTTAGTATCTAATGATGAAGCTTAATTTGGCGGCCTAAAACATGCAATGTAAATGTATACAAATCCGACAAGCGCGGTGTAATTTCCACAGGAATCTTACCTTATACACTCAGTGGAATCTGAATCTGAATATTCCAAACTGGTTATTCCATAGCGATGACCTTGCAGAGATGAGATCCTTTCAGAAAGATTTCGATTTTAAAAGTAGTCACTTAACAACGTAAATGAGTAAATGAAATGAATAATTTCTGATTTGAACTGGACAATGGTATAGGCAAGCTGGAATTGCATATAGGCAAGCTGGAATTGCTATATAGGCAATATATAACGTTATTCAAACGGTTAGTAAAGAGAACGGTTCGTGAAAAGAATCACAGCAAATATTAGTCCTGTTTATCAGATTGTTCAGATGCTGCTGTTTGTGCAGTTGAGGATGATGCTGATGAATCGTTACAGTTGCCTCCTCATCAATCAGAAATTTCAGACATGATGGAACTGCATAAGAAAGCTTTCATTATCAATGTTCACTTCTCCTATATCAAGTTTCTTTTTTAAGTATCCATTGACGACGCGAAATCATGAAACGCCAGTTACTCTGAAGCATTATCGATGGCATTTCAGTTATGACCTATCTGGAAGCTTTTCACACCATATTGCAGTGTTTAAAACTCACAAAATTCCAAGCCAGACAGCCGGACTGGTAACTTCAAAAAATTACCAGTCCGGATACAAACTTGCCTGTAGGGTTTTCAACAATAGACTGAAATTACACGTGTTGTGATTGGTTATCGTATTATTGAACTTTCCAATAGTAAGTAGTTTAACATAATTTTCATAATACCGCAAACACCTCAAACTGACGACAAGAGATACTGTCTGATATTATGAAATATTTAATGTTAGGGGTAAAAATATCTACCAGACCACTGGACAGGCTACTCTTGAAATTTGACCGTCTGAGATGAAAATAAACCGTTCCGGACGGTCGGGCAGGCGGAAATTTTAAACGCTGCATATTGTAAGATACTACCTTTCCCAAAGACAAAGTTCACATACTGTCATTACACACTAACTGCAACCTTTAAAGGGGGTAAACACCGTTATATGACCAACATTAAAGATATGTCACGGAGGCGAGGAAAAAAGAGAGGCTGACAAAACCGTGGCTGGAAACACGAGACCGATCCCCTCTTTGAAGGTTCGATGTCATACAGTCAGAAAGATCACACATTGTGGCCATCCGATCCTCATTTTAATCGGCTTCGGAAGACTTAGACTGTGAGTCTCGGGCTAATGAAGAATTTTAACAGAGGTTGCAAGACACTTCCTTTTATGAGGAATATATTTCATGTTCAGGCTAAACACCCTCTTGACTCCCTCCACATTGACAGCTACAGATGTCTGATTCATGTATAAAAGTTTTGACATCTACCAGTTGCTACCGTGACGATATTGGACGGCTATTTTACTCTGAGAACGTGTAAGAATATTCGAATGTGTGTGTCTCGTACATTCTTAGAGCGGATGTATAAATGACATTTGTATTTAATCTTCATTACTTTGGTCTTGATATAAAACCAGATTTACCCTGTTAATACGTTGCTTATTTCACTAATATGCGAGACATTAACGAGTTTAGTCACATATGATTTCCAAGCAGATTGAAATTCAACCTGAAAACCGTATCGTATCTCAGATTGAAATTCAACCTGAAAACACATTGAAATACGCCCAGATGAACCACTGACTCAATTACCATCAATCTTGCCTCTTTATTTTTATTAAATTATATCCTATGTAAAATCGATGACATGGCTAAAACAGTTTACTGTAATTAGTCGTAAGGATCAATTTTGAAATTCAAATTTCATGGTATACGAACTTCAGTTTATATGTCCAAAATGAGTCACATCATTCCGGTGTAAATTAAGACAAAATTTCGTATCTCTGTTTTCCTCGCCGCTTTGCAAATCTTTACAACGATGTGATAAAAATGCATACTGATACTCGTACACACTCACAGGTCAGCTTGATCTTTCTCTAACTGATATTCTTTGAAATACTTCCAAGGCCAGGCCACTCGATCTACATCATAAATAGATTTAAATTTTGCTTTTTACGCCCAGAGGAATCTGTTTATTCAAATAAAATAGGATCAACACTGATTGTTCCTTGGAATTGAACATGTATCTTTACTCGTATTTCCTTCACTGATAAACTACGGACATTTCTTTCAGCAAGAGGTATCACATTACGAAGCTTGTTATTTGAAATTATTGCGGAACTTGAGTCAAAATGTTAAATGAATTTCACTGCATTCGCCAGAGGTTACAAAATAATCTTTGTTGATTCCGATTGGCAATCACTGAGATATTGTAGCAACCAAAACTAATAAAATGCCTTTCGAAATAGAACATATTTGTTCTGTATAGTACAAGGACAGGTTCACCTACTCATTGTAAGTATAACTATATACAACAAGGTATCTACATCAATGGTTTACTAATCCCTAAGAATACAAAGACCGATTTGATCTCAGTCACCTGAAACGATAACAATACTTGTCACAACAGCTGTATATACTGCTTCACAGACATCGTTTATATCACCTAACCCCACGATCAAACTGTTTAACTGATAACGGTAAACACACAGTGCCATCGATTCTGTTGAATGGAGAAATCTGATACTATAGTAAGATGATGTGATTTTATCGTCACTTTGTCTCATTACAACACGTGATTGGTGTAGTTCTCAGCTCAATGATATCGTGGTTTTGTGGATAACATAATCCACAGGTTTTCTTTACTGGAATACAACTCATCAACTACTTCTCCCAACCATTGATCTGAGGAATCATGACAGATATCCACAGTACCATGAAGTGAATTTACTCCCATGTTCAGTATAAGGACACTTTGTTAGACTACGTGAATGGCGACGATCTAGCAGTGGTCAGTTGTGTTACTGAAACAGCATAAATATAATTAACACAGTTTTTCCTTCGCTGTCTTCTTCTTCTTGTTACGGCTGCTGTTGTCCCGTCGTTGGGAAACATCAATAATTCACACAAAGGAAACTATGTAGACAGTAAAACAGCAATATCAAAGAACTGTGTGGCTGTCCCACATGAAATGATTGTCGTTGTTCCCTCTGACAAGGCCTCAACCTTTATCTGTAACTATATGACTTCAGTAATAGTAAATATCCAGTCAAAATGTTCAAACGAAACGGTTTCCATTGGGACTGAACAGCGCAAATTATAGTAATTGATCACTCAAAGTCAATGATGACATCGGCTAATTACAAGAATGTACTACATGATTACATGAAATGTTTCATCAAAGAACCTGGTATCATTTATTGTTTGATCAAAGATTTTGGTCTTATGATCAAAGAACTTGGTAAGAGGGGGATGTGAAACACTGACACATATAAGGCCAGCATGTCAACTGAGAAATAAATCTGACAATACCACTCATAGGTGCTACAGGCGTCTCACTTAATGCTAAACCAGAGATAATCATTTATGTCAAATACTCTTTTGTTCTGGCTTTCAAAGCTCCACAAAACCATAAAAAGAGAGATATATTGCTGGAACCAGTAAATGTACTAAATCCGTGTGTTAATGATTGCCCATAATCCTTGATACAGTCAGAGAAGAACTTTCTTTGTACTGACAGGCATATGTATTAATATTTTTTATCATTTATCTTGTTCTGAAGATCTCTTCGTTACACAAGTATTCACTTAATTCCTGGACGTTTTAAGAGAAATAGATACAGTTTTGACAGTTAGCTCGTGCTTTTAAATAGCTAGATATTATGATCAACTGAGATAACCATGGAGATTTCGTCTGGATCTACTCCGTGGTTCTCGCGATCTCAAATTACCCGCCATTATTTCTCTTAATCCAATTTGATTTGATCACTCAGTCTAGTCTAATCAGGAGTTAATCAGAATGCGAGTTACAAACGATTCTCAATGACAACGGGAGGTGAATCAACATTGCTGCCATTCTCACTGACAACTGACAAATTAACATTGAAGAACTAGGTGACATAAAACTTCAAAAATATTTTTGATAGAAAGGAAATCTTCATATCCAAAATCTCTATCCCATTTCGTTATTGCTTCACTTTTGATTAATCGGTTAATGCAAACCATATGACGGTAATTTAAGATTTCGAGAGCCACGGCAACTGATACAGAATTTACGTAGATACCTGGCCCAGGGGATATACTCGATACTTTACTGTCGGCTTCCGCGATATACATATTCCCTGGTGACTGAAGTACGATGTCTTCACTCACAAAACATAATGTGTATACGCAGTCCATTACATAGTGGTGACATTTGATTTCCTTGTCGTGTCGACCTGTCTGGCTCTGTGTACATGTATGCTTAGTCAGATTTCGCAACAAGCGTGGGGAAGTAAGGCTTTATTGTTCTCTTGAATACATGTAGACATGTGATTGAATATATAATGGTAATACACATGAATAAAACTACGTTATACCAAACGCAGTGACTCCTTGTTGATACTCCATACTACAGTATTGTACTTACATTTCAGCCAATACTACAGCAATATATCCACAACTCTCTTACAGAAATAACAGCTACATGAAAACATTTACCTTTCTCTTACGAAATCTCTGCTCAAAGCATAGTCAATAGTACGATTCCGACTTTATCACGACAGTGTCCGCCAATCGCCATCAAGTAATGATGACATTAAGTGTTGGTGAGTAGGTGAGCTATCCTGCCCATGCGGTGGTACTCGTCATAAATACATGCAAAGGCAAGTCAATTGTTCATCTGAAAAGTGGTAAAAGTGGAAACAGGGAACTACACTGGTCACCGATGGGTCAAACCTGGAAATGTCCTTCACACGTCCACAACAAAACCTGAAAGAAATGCCACAGGCAAAAAAGATCAAATTTGACGAAACACTTTGAGCGAGACTCGTATGGGGATCTTTGGAAAGGACGCTTGCTCGTACCTCAAAGGTTGTCAAAGCACCAAAGGCTGGAACTGATGTAATTACCAGTAAATGCTCCCTATGAAATGACACTGACAATACGTATTGAAGGTTAACGTTACATTGATGATATTTCCTGCATATGTTCTAAGCTCCCATTTACAGTAACTGACCCTCACCCGCGGACATACAATCCATCGAGTGAAACCGTGTCCTGTAAACTGACCCAGGCAGACTGGGTGCCGTCTACCATCGTTTCACAAATACCACAGATACATTGATCTATACTATATACCGTCAGACAGGACAGTCGAGAAGCGTCATTAACAGATATGTGTCAGTCATTCGCGAACGGTAAACCACAATTTATTCATATAATTAGGGGGCAATAAACGTTCTTGCTACCTTGCTTGATGTCGTTATACCATTTAACTCTGTTATCTATTACACGACTGAACGGGAGCATTGTTCTAGCAGCATCTCTTCCACATATCATGGGACACAGGATCATCCTCGATAAACAGTGTATTTATTGTATTCAGCACATCCTGGACACATCCGCAAACAAGGCTTCGTTTTGAGTTATTTTCGAATGACAGGATCCAGCTTTTTAAATTGACATGCGAGATACTTTCTATGGGAAGTTACTAACGAGGAAGATATAGCTGATAAGGTCACTACCAAAACGATCCTACCAAGAGAAATAGAATCATGGTATATTAGAGGAGATATTGAAACCGAAAGGAATTCTAAATTGACTTATCTATTGTCTACTGCATGTAATCTGAGATCTATCTCTCTCTGACTCTCTGTGGCTTATCTAGCTCTCTCGCTCTCCTCCCTCTCTTTCTATCTCTTTCTCCCTCTCTCTATCTCTCGCTCTCCCTCTCTCTCCTCTCTCTTGCTCTCTCCATCTCTTGCTCTCTTTTTTCTCTCTCTCGTTCCCTCTCTTTCTCTTTCTCGCTCTCGCTCCCCCTCTCTCTCCCCCCCTCTCTCTCTCCTATTCAGGTATTAACCTTTACAGTAATGAAACCATCTTTACAATGTTTAGCGCATTCTGATGTCCATCAACAGGATGTGTCGTAAACATATTTTTCTATATCCTATCACCGTGCTCGTGTTATTCTCAACCATATCTTTAAAGATAGTCAACTGACAACACACCTTAATCAGATATTAAAATGTGACAAACCCTTTAACGTTCCACGTATGGATTTTCCCAATTTCCTTATGAAAAAAGTCTCTACTTTGAGTAGATTAAAAGGATGTGGACACTTTGAGAATATTCTGTGATGGCCATGTGAGACAGGAAGACGAGTAGTTTCTTGTGCCATTAGCATATAAGGCCTCTCTCAGATCTGTGTCCATATAAGAGACATTAAAGACTATTCTCCAAGCAACTATTTTTTAATTATCAGCATTTTTTCAATGATTTTAATCTCAGTATGATATTGACTTGATCTGTTTCTTTGGTTTTACTTCAGTAAACACATTACTTCTTAGAACTGAAACAAGAAAACTTTGATGCGAAGCATCTTCTGGGCGTCACGCCAGAATTCTCTTCGTCATATTAAATTTACAATATAATGATTTTTACAAAACGTTTGATCAACAGCGTGTTTAAAACCAAACTAAAAAATATACTTTTCAGTGCTGTCCCTGTTGTTCATCTGTTGTGCATCATAGGCGGCTAAGGCCGGTGGAGCTTAATACATTCGATTGTCACATGGAAGACCCGCGATCGATTTCCCACATGGGTACATAGTGCGAACGCCATTAGATGTATTCCACGCCGTGATACAAGAAATCTATGGTAAAAGTGAGTTTGTGTTTAGGAATCACTATCAAACATACCTGATGTTCGCGAAAAGATCAGCGTATCCTGCCACAGCGGTTGTCCCGTCATAAACATAAGGCTAAATATCGGGAACGTGTTGTACTAGTCAAAACAGGGAAATGCGTCGGACATCATTTTTTGTCTCTGATGCGGTAAGTTTTTTAAATGCCCTTCACGTGACCAAAACGCTAATGTGTAAAGCGCGTGCAAAAAAACTAAATTGTCACACATGTAGACAATATTAGAAAGCACGAATTCTCTATACACTTAACTATAAACTCCATATCCCGAAAGGCTCTCAACAGAACTATTACAAACATATCATGGACCCCAAATGATTTATCGTGTGTAATATTCTTACGTCTGGATAGTCACCCTATTCTCAGAGCAGAAACTTCACTATCACTCACTCACTCTGACACTGACATACGAATGATGTGGTCAGAACCGTACACTGGACAACAGTGATTATTAAATTATGACTTCATCGCTTTAACTGACAAGATTCAGTTGATTCACGGTGGCTGAGTGGGTTAGATGGCTGGCGATCAGGTGCCTGACTCTGAGAGTGTGGGTTCGAATTCCGGATGGGACTCAACCTAACAAAAGTACTACCCCAAAGTGGTACTATACTGAGAAAGTGTAATCCCAAATGTAACATATGTTACAAAGATTAGGAAAAATATTCAGTATGTTTTGGTTTCTGATCTGATGTTTAAACACCAATAGGCCAAATAGCGGCACGGTTTCACCACACAAACTGTAAATACTCGAGGTGATCACGTGAGCTAAGTGCTACATGCCAGTCACGTGCAGCCAGCCTTCCGGAATGAGCCATTATCTGCTTTGATCTAACTTATGGCGTTTGATGGTTGTTTGAGAGTCATACCACGCCGACCTCTAAATAAGGACCGTTCTTTGAATTACTCTGCCTTTATTTCCGGTACTTGTTCTGGTAGATAATCAAAGTTTAGGGATCAATATTCACTCGAGTAGAAGTCGGTGACTGAACGAGAAATCACGAGAAATCACGAGGTGATATTTACATTGGTATGCGTGTGCAACGCAAGACTACGTTTCATGAATATCCGATTCTCAGCCGTCAGTCGAAGTGTCTACTGAAGTAACTATGTACTTGACTGACGGTGTTGTTGAGATGGGAATGTGTTGTATAATGTTGGGTTATGTCTGAATAGATATACAAACGTCGTTGTGGCGAAGTTCGAGAAAACTCAAACATTATGACTAAATTAGGAATACGTGGGACCAACCTACGAGGCAAAAGTTCGACACAACTGTGTTTCACTTCTGTACACCAACTACCACCGGACAATCTTGTCAGGATGAATAGTGTTTATTTTACTTCTAAACCTACAATTAGGTATGGGTGTTTGTTCAGACTAGTACTGTTTCTTTTATAGCGCTTGACCACAACGCTGTAGTTTAACACAGAAGCCCACTCATATACTTCATAACACTTTAGTCCCAAAACTTTCAACGTCAACAGAATATTTGTTGTTTTAAATAATTGCTAAATTTCACTACAATCACCAGTGGCTGAAGGGATGGTGTAAATCCAGCTGGGGTCCATGCAGGTAGCAAAGGCACTGTACATGGTGATCTACCTTCAGTTGCTGGTAATCTATAGCCTGTTTTTTATTGTAATGTCCTAAATAATATATACTTTTAAGCCACATGTTAGTTGTAAGTCTCTATCTGTGATATCCTAGTTCTTCAACTGTCCTTCGCAGACAGATTTGAAGATATAACATTATAAATTATTTAAATATGACCCTTTTAAGTCACGATATGACTGAAATATTGCCAAAGTGACTATAATTTTTAACTGACTCACTCAGATACCTCATACTTACACGGGGCGGTGGGGTAGCCTAGTGGTTAAAGCGTTCGCTCGTCACGCCGAAGACCCGGGTTCGAATCCCCACATGGGTACATTGTGTGAAGCCATTTCTGGTGTCCCCCGCCGTGATATTGCTGGAATATTGCTAAAAGCGGCGTAAAACCAAACTCACTCACTCACTCATACTTACATAAAGTCGATGTTCCCCAGCCGTTTTGTCTCCTTTATGCCAAATGTCTAGCTGGGTAAAGACTCATTGCTCTTGGGTTGATACGGCCAGAGGCTCGAACCACAGACCTTCCATGAACTGGTCAAACGTCCTTCCAACCATACCAGGGAGGCGGCCTTTTGATTTCAATAAGCACGACTAAGCACAAATTTAACCAGGTTGACGTACGAACCACTAGGCTACCTCACCGCCCCCCTCACACATTAAGCACACACGCCGAGGTTATTGCCCACAGCAACGTCAGACCTACCTCATTAGCTCAGGTTTGTTAGATGTCGAAACATCTGCTAACAATGATCACTAGCTCTGGCCACAAAGGTTTTCCATTTTTTTTTTTAAATCAAAAACATTTTGACCTCAATGACAGAAAGACGATAGCTTTGAGTTGTTGAAATACACATACACATACGATTTGATGGCCCCTCCGGCCTGACAATTACTTGTTTGAAATCACTCCTTCAACTAATTGTTTCTCCCAATCATCGTCTTAAGTTCTCCCACGGAAGTAACACGTCTCCCTATCCCACAGACAAGAGACATATAATTGTCAACACTGCCTATCTTAAGCTGTAACTATCAAACCTATCAAAATCAGCTACTGACTACATTGTAAAAATGAAACCAATTTAAACCGGAAGTGTATATCCTTTAATCAGTTCCAATGACACTGAAGTGCAAATGAATAGACATGAAGGTATTTCCTTTTAAGTCTGGTGTATTGCTCTATCTAACATTCATGTCAAGTTTCCCGTTGTCCATCTCCCAAGTTACAGAACGTGTTTTCCTTGCTGAGGCTTATTACAGCGGCTGTAACGGACCAGCACTAAATATAGGGGGTTCTATGATATATCCAGCAGAAGTGTTATCGCCCTAAGTCCCGCTTTTACAGTTCGCCTGGTCGACAAATCTGATGTTACATGATTATTGGAAGGGTTTATAAATTCAGTCGGCATTCCGATGAGTTCCAAAGGCCAACACCACCATTTACCATTTACTTGTGTTCCTGTAAGTCTTGGAGAATTGTTTGTAAAATTTGCCATGGTTCCTCTGACAAAAAGTCAAACAACATCAGTTCCATTTGTAAATAACATTATATGATATATAAGAAACTTGACATTACCGGGGTATCGATTAATCATGTAAATGTAAAGATCTAATCCTTAGACATGAATAATGGTTACCAGGTACACGTGGAACTTCCGTAACATTTAATCCCTTCGAGCCTGATACAATAACTGGATTTCTGAGCTTCATAATTGAAATATATAGACTTAATTTCTCCATCCATTTTAAATGTAAGAGAGTGAAGTGTGTTCCAGCAATATTCCAGCAGCATTACGGGAGGTGACACCAGAAATTGATATCGTTCTTTGTATTCATACAGGATTGAAACTTGGCGAACCTTTAACCAATATGTATGCTACGACACATCTGTAGTGACATTGTAAATGGATGCAAAATTCCATTGCATCATCATTGTATATCAAGATTGACATCACTCTGTGACGACGTACAGCCAGTTGTGTACATAACCTTACAACCAATTCATCTGACAAATTCATTCCGCAATGGCCAATCTTCCAAATTGGCACTACTGCACCCGACACCCTCACAAAGACAGCATCATTAAAAAAGGTATCTGATATTCGCAGGAACCACTCAAACGGCCATTTGTTCATTCAGACGTATTTTGTATTGAAAAATAATTATCTGGATGGCGGCAATAAATGGATGTTGATCATGTGGAGTGGTTCCTGTCAGAAGTTGAACAGTGGAGTTCCTGAACAGACTCTCCCGTAATGTATTGGAATACGTAGGAAACGGGCGTCCAGTCTGGATCAAGGTATTTAATGTTGGTTATTACCATGCCATGTTACTGTATCATACTGGCTGAGTCGGGATGTGTGTTTATATCTGTAGTTCAGAGCGATGTGATTGCAATAATGTCTGGCTCGACATGATCAATGAGCATCTGAGGTTCTAATGTTGGCAGAGAGGACGCAATTGGCTGCGGGTTGACGGACGTTACAAACACTGTGCCACGGTTGTGATTGTTAAACGCCTATTATACGCGTACCTCGTTGTTTGATGATTTAGTATACTGATCGTATGTTTCTACGCATTATCTTCGTCATTTTTAGATGTTGGTGAGTGGGTGGATGAGTGAGTGTGTGGGTGGATGAGTGAGTGAGTTAGTTAATGGCTACATCATAAGATTGCTCATTAATTTGCAGTCATTGACATTTACCTGTTTCAGAAAAATATAAATCGGTCGCACATATTTTAAAGCTACTCTTCATGTCAGCATTGAAAGGTGACCTGATGAATTGGTTAAATCGTTTATTTTCAGTGATCCAATTGCATAGTTCTCGCAGCTAGTTTGTCTTGTACGCTCAATGGAATGTGTTTTGTCCGATGACTGAAACGTTTGTGGTGTTGACGTTTTGTTATAATAATTACTATAGGATATCATACACCACAGAGTCTGTCTGAACCTTTTAAACAAGAAAGAAGGGTTTTGATTGTTTAACATTTGTGTTTGATGTGAATCGTTCACACGTCTGTGAATGTCTGAAGATTTTGATGTTGTGAATCCATTTATGAAACCCCGGCATCCAGGGCTGATTGAAAATTGTAAACGATTAGAAACGATTGAGAATTGTGGTCCGTTGTTTGTCAATGCCCTTTTGGTAACGAGAATCAGGATTTTATAGAACTGTTTTTCCCGTGATGTTAAGACAACAAACGATTCTGTGGAACAACAAAGACGAGTGTGAACTTGAACTTGTCCCGAGAGTACAACTCGTTATTACAGGATTCGTTTAATCCTTCTTTGTTCTCTGCCATCGGCGAGACGGGGACGTGAATCACCACATGAAAGCGACACACATAAAAAAGCAGCATCTTCATAGAAACCAATACTTGTGATTATTACTAAAGGTACTATAGCACCAGGTCCTTGTCCTAAAGAGGTTCCGTCCGGAACTTTGCATGCACCTGCAATTCAACGTCGTGTCGTATTCGTGTCGTCGTGTCCCGATGGCGTGTATTGTTGCCCCTAGTATTAATCACAGGTTTGTCTGGTCCAGCCTGGTATTGACAAGACGTCGTTATCTAGCTGTCCTAGAATCGCCACCATTTTATGTATTTCTTTGATAACATCCTGTAGCCAAGTGACTGGACTAACATTCAGTCTCTGAAATGAAAATACTTCACGATATTTTGTCAAAATGTATTTTAGTATGTATACCAGAAAGCAACACGGAGAACCTATTCCTTTACGAACACTCGTGAAGTACCGTGTTACAACGGACAGAACAAGCGACGACGTTTAAACAGAATCGGACGCCAAGTGAGAAAGGAGTATCAAGACGTTAAAATACACACTTATTACGACTGTAACATGACAAGTAAGGCAAAACGATATGGTTCAGGGACTATGGTACACATTATCACATTATGTACAAACAAACCCTTGAAGATGGGGGTTAGAACTGGTCTTCAGTAATCTATGCTTGTCATAAGAGGCGACTAACAGGACCTGGTGGCCAAGATGTCTGACTTGGCTGATGGACATCATCGTATCTCAGTTGTTTAGATCTATGTGCATGATCACAATCATTGGTCCAGACTCAAGAAGTTACAATACTGCTGCCAATTTCAGCGATAAACAAACAAACAATGTGCGAACATAACAGGACAAAGGTATTGTAGATTTCATATCTGGTCACCAGATGTCTACTACCATGGGAACCCTAACAAATAAATACAATCTCGTAAATGACGAATCGACCGCATTTACCACATTTAGTAGTGATTTTGGCTCGTTTATCCCTCATAATATGTTTTATCCAAGAGGCAAGAAACATAATATTACTGTTTTGATCAATGTATTACCATCAGTTCAAGGCCTAGTGTTATATTATTGATCAGTATGTACCAGACAGAAGGAATTTGAAGTGTTGCCGTACACGTGACTGTCACTTTTAATGGCGTTGAGCCATCACGTAATGAAAGATTTGTTGTTAACGCCAAATCGATCCGCCCTTGTGTTTTGTGCGATTAGCATGCTAAAACGTTGCCCCATAGTGGAATTAAAGGCTGAAGGTTAAAACTTAATGGTTTTCCATTGTTCCAACTGTTATGCTGACGAACCGTTAGAAGTTTTCCAAGTGGAACACTTACAGTCTAACCTTGCATTGGTGCACATACATGTATATGCCGTTATCTAAGCGTTGTTATGTGTAAATGTGACCGTATAAGTGAGTGAGTGAGTTTAGTTTACGCCGCACTCAGCAATATTCCAGCTATATGGCGGCGGTCTTTAAATAATCGAGCCTGGACCAGACAATCCAGTGATCAACAGCATGAGCATCGATCTACGGAATTGGGATACGATGACATGTGTCAACCAAGTTAGTGAGCCTGACCACCCGATCCCGTTAGTCGCCTCTTACGACAAGCATGGGTTACTGAAGATCAATTCTAACCCGCACCTTCACGGGTGTGACCGTATAATAAACTGCCGGGATAAATGAAAGTATTCAGATTTCAAGAAATGGTTATTCAGAAGTGATGCATAATGCGGGTACTATAGGCAATATTACATGCATGTGAATGAGTATCTCATAATGAGTGACGTATTAAGTGACGTATGAAGTGATGCAGATGACGTATCAAGTAACAAGTGTCGCAGTGTCACTGTACAAAGTGATGAACAGACTGAAGCAGAATACATGACACGTTTTGTGGATAACAACTTCCTTTTTATTCTTTATACGACGCTTAAGAGCTAATTCTTGCTCCTTCATCAGGTGGGCGGTGGGGTAGCCTAGTGTTTATAGCGTTCGCTCGTCACGCCGAAAACCCGGTGTCGATTCCCCACATGGGTACAATGTGTGAAGCCCATTTCTGGTGTCCCCCGCCGTGATTTTGCTGGAATATTGCTAAAAGCCCATTTCTTGTCAGGTGAATGCTGACTGAAGCATTACTACCATGATCCGTTTGAGTTGGTTCACGGATACTTCTACTACATTACCCACACGACCCCAAAGCGCACCCATACTTACCGCCTCATAAGCGTCGTGAGCTGCCTGGTGACGTCATTGGGAATTCTTTGCGACTCGTCGAAGACCTTGGGTGCAATCTGTGAAGCCCATTTCTTGTGTACTCCGCCGTGATATTACTACTGCTACTGCGTACGTACTTTTACTACATTAGACCTTGTAATTCTATCACTCAGGGAATATTTCATACTTCAATTACTAAAAGGACTACTACTACTACCACTGCTACTACTACTACCACTGCTACTACTAAAATGGTACAGCTCTTGACATTTCATGATCATTACCTCTGGTTTTAGAGCTGAGTGTTCTTTAATATCGTTCTCAGAGTGTAAATATATGATATATGAGCTCATGGCAATCTGGGAGTGCTGGACTATTAGTCACTCTTGTCAAGTGTTTAGTACAAGAGTTTACGGAGTGCAGGTACCACTTCAACTGGCGGTACCTGGCGGGGAACGCTTCTTAATATCCCCTCAACCTCCGCCACGTCGGGAGATCAATATTTTGTCCCCTTTCTTCTGTACACTGATATATGTCCAGGACCCACGGGCTTTACGATGTCCCCATCGGCTTCTGATACGACCTTGTGGCTAAAACTGGACAGCGAGAACTTGAAACAAAATGACTCCTTGTATATACGACAGCCATATACGCCAGCCATGGACTGAAATAGAACACTTGATGTCATTTGGTAACTGGAATTAACAGCAAAGTAATAGTGAGTGAGTGTTGTTGGGTGTTTGTTATTGTTATTGTGTTTATACAGCAGCCCGATATGGCAGCCATGCACTAAAATAGAACACTTTATTTTTTATTGTAATAACAAAGAAATAGTGAGTGAGTGAGTGAGTGAAAGTCTTTATTGGTTGTTTATCGTCGCAATATTCCAGTGTAAACAATCTAGTCTGGACCACACAATCCAGTGATCAACAGCATGAGCATCGATATACGCAGTTGGGATACGATACGATATATACAAATATTTTCCGCACTATTATTCTAGCTTGCGATCATGAATATCCACTTCCGAAGACAGTGATACTTCCAGATACTACTCAAAAACGTTAAGGATAACCCGTTTCTTTGAAACTACTAGGTGATCCTTAACGTTTTCGAGTAGTATACGAGGCTATTTTAACTTTTCGATTAGATATTTTACAACATAAATCATACATATAAAATCCTGAATGATACTGATTGCTGCAAAGATCTCCACTGATTAAATGAGAAACCAGATTTGGTTTCATAATTTTTGTCTTTTCTTGTGTCGAAATTAATGTGTTTCAACTGTTTTAAAGAATATATGATACACAGATGACAGTCATGATTAGTTCAATACCTAATGTTCTGCGACACACTAATCAGATATATCTCTTGAGCAAACATGTTGTTTCTTTTGTCAATACAAACACGATGGATATTGACATGGAATGATATAAGCACATCAGTTTTAATCCATGTCTGGAATTTTTCAGACACAACTATACCCACTCTGATATCATTATTGGCAGCTCGTAGGAACACCTGTCACATCAAATATCCTTCCTCCCGAGAACGAAGTCTCGTGTCATCCAGAACGACGGTGGTCTTGCTCTGTTCGTTGATTGTTCAGTGTTTTCGGATCAAGTACATGTATAACGTTTTGCTTTGTGAGTGGAAGTAGTGGGTGGAGGTCTGCTCAGAGAAACTGATAACCTGCTAATGACGGAACTGCTATTTCATATGGACCTTGAAAATTCTTTAGACACAGCATGAGAATGTCAAAGGTCAAACCCAAAAGAAAAACCTCACCAAAATATTCGCTGAATGGAATCTTCAATGTTAAAATGAGGAGAAATCTACAGATGTATGACATTCCTACCTTTTTCGCGAACACCTGCTGGTGTCATCAATGATTTTCAGTGATCCATGTATAATTTAACACTGCTTTGCCTAGAGACCCAATGGAATTGTTTCAGCAGATAATTGGAACTGGTGTGTCTCTGGCGATGACGTTAGATGTTGATATTGGATATTGCCTCTTAACGTGTCATAGATTAACGAATATAAATACCCTGACGATGTGACGTATTTTATTCCCAGTCCTATTCTGTGATTAGATTTCTGCTTGTGTCCATCCTAACGTGGACAGAGTATGTTACAGCAGACTGTTCACAGACTTAAAATTACACTGTCGTGTGCATATCCTCTTCCAAACCGCATCACTAATAAGATGAATCGTAAGACGGAATTCTCATGACAGTCTCGTCAACTAATCCTCACCCAGCTGGAACTATTGAAGTTTCCACATCTGTTTCGGGTCTGTAGAAGCTCTTGGTGTTTCCTTATGGGGATTCGGGTCACAAAGGTCCCGTACTTCATGATCCTGATTGTATTAAGAGTCAGCTCTAATGAGGGTGGCGTCGGTGGGGTAGCCCAGTGGTTAAAGCGTTTGCTCGACACGCCGAAGGCCAGGGTTTCACTCATTGGTACAGCGTGTGAAACCCATTCAAGTGTCCGTGATATTGTTGGAATAAAACCATACTCACCCAACCAACCAACACACTCACACACTCACATACTCACTCACTCACTCACTCACTCTCACACACTCACAGACTCACTCGCTCACCCAAAACATGATGGATGGTGTTCTTGTCGTCACTGTATTGATCACAGACATGTCTTGTCCAGACCACATCATTCGCACAACGTCGTGATGTCATGACGAAGACGTAGTCAATGCGGCATTACAGAACATTGTACCACGACGTTAAGTAATGCTTGTTGGAATAAAACCATACTCACTCACTCACTCACTCACCCAAAACATGATGGATGGTGTTCTTGTCGTCATTGTATTGGTCACAGTTCTATCTTGACCAGACCCCATCAGTTGCACAACGTCGTGATGTCATGACGAAGACGTAGTCAGTGCGGCATGACAGAACATTGTACCATGACGTTAAGTAATGCTTGATTCTGATTGGTTAAATTGATGCATCAAAATATCCATTGGCTACCTCTCCATTCAACCTTATTACAGAAACATCTATGCAATGAATACCTCCATCCAGAACATCAATCCATGAAAAGACTGCCAATACCCAACCTATCCGAACTCGTTAAATATCGGAACATCAGCATGAAGGCAGTTGCTCACCTCACATCCACGTTCGTGAAAATATAGAGGATCGACCTTGACCTTACACTTAATTAATTCAGTATGTAACTGTAAATCTTTTAAAGTCATTCATAATATTTCCGCAATAGAATGTGTAATAACTAACAGAATAAAAATAAAAATATTAAAATCGTCGTTTTTCACATGCGTGGAATGTTTTTGAGATGTCCATGGACATGAGACATTCATCCTGCGAAAGGGCGGTCAAATGTTGCAATCAGCTGATATGAGGCACCTCTTATTTCAGCGTCGACCATGATCAAATGCTCGATAAAAGTTATAGTTAAAAATATTAAACAAGCCTCGCCGCTGATGTCGTTGTTCGTCACCAATTTATTGCGTGGCCTCTGACACGCTCACCATCATTTTGCGTTAATTTTGAATAGCATGAAAGTTACTACACGGCTTTGAGCAAGGCGTTTTTCTGTAACTAGAAAGAGAATGTCCTTCATTTAATCGAGATCTCGCGGGATTCTCGTTAGCAACTAATGTGGCGAGATTTATGCACGAGGTCATAAATATTTACTTCAATGTGTGGAGCTGTCTCTCCCGACAACGTGGTTGTTAATTAATGAAAGTACAGAGACCATTGACTTTCTTGCACACTGATTTAAGACGCATTGCGTGATATTCAGAAGATTTATGAGTTTCAGATTCACAGACCTGCGAAAGTTCCCGGTTACTTCCCCAAAACACGCACAAATATGTTTTGAAAGAGCCAGACCATCGAGAATGGGCATGGTGCTAGTAAACCCAGATATACAATCAGAGCGTACCTGGAACTCGAACCCATGACTCATTGTTTCTTGAACTCCGTAGGCAAGCGGTTCTGCACAGCGAGGGAGACAAATGGCCCACCTGTGCCCACGTAAATACATTGACTACTTTAACCTTTTAAAGAACGTAGCTGATGACGTAGAACTGATTGTTGCAGACACTTACGGCACCATGCATTGATGTCATATCACTAAAATAAGTCACTAAAATGTCAGCTATACTGATGTAAGTTCGATTTATTCTCTTGTCATTCTCTGTGCATCTCATTGTCTCTTTTAATACGTTACTTATATGTATTGTACAAATTTATTTATTCAAACTAGTCAACACCCATTTCGATAGATCCCTGACTAACATAACAGATATTGTTCATGTGGTGTATATACATCTAGCTAATGTATCAAAAACATTTACACAGGTGTGCCAAAAGAGAAATTCATTGTATGGACCTATGCTTGTTTTCAATATGTATACTAAATGGTTGGAAACACTGTTTGTGATACAATTCAAATTATACATACATGTATATATCTATACACACAACGATCTATCAGTAATGGTTCTGTGTACGGAAAGACAATGTTTTGGTTTCTAATAGTGAGTGAGAGAATTTAGTTTTACGCAGCTTTTAGCAAGATTCCAGCAATATCCCGGCGGGGGACACTAGAGATGGTCTTCACACATTGTGCCCATGTGGGGAATCGAACCCGGCTGTTCTACGTGACGAGCAAACGCTTTAACCACTAAGCTACCCAAGCACCTCTGGTTTCTGGTAAACGTCTGGTTTCTAATACGACTCATGTGAATAGCTCCCTGGTGACATTAAGATATAAAAGCCACAAGAGCATAAGAAATGTTTGCTGAAAGTGGAGTCAGTTATATTCAGACTACCATGAACAAGTGTTCACAAGTGGAAGTTGAGCGTTACCTGCCCCGTTGATGGAACTCGTCACAAATTCATACAAAGGCAAGTCAATCAAAACATCTTTTAACATTTGATATAAAAAAATCAAATAAAACGTGTCAAAATTCAATCTTATTTATGGAAACATTTATCTGTTTCCCACTCGGTGTAGCTCAACATATCATTTGTTGATGTCCTTGGTGCTCTTCAAAACGCAACACTTAAAGTAGGAGTGAGATGAACTCTCGTAATACATGGATTCAGATATTGTGTTTCTTGACTTGACAGCCCAGAGGTTGAAATTTTGAATTAGGTTATTTGTGAGTTATATTCTTCATCGGGTATGGTGTAATATTATTGAACTTAAAATATCCTACTTATTGACCATGTTATTTCTTCAGGTGTTGAACATATATTTACGGCTGACTCAGAGATTTATAGCTTTGGCGGTGATGAATTTGTTCCAGGAAAACTCTCGAGTGAGTTGGGTTTAACGCCGCTCTTATAAATATTCGACTTTATGATGGAGGAAAGCCCGAGGTGGTGCGAGTCTGAGACGTTTACCCGTTTTGTCTAACCAACGGAGACGGGTATGGTACTGAAAACCTCGAAACACAACGAGATTCAAACCCCCAATCAGGCTTCGGTCTTGCCAAAGGGACGCAACTCTGTAAGTCTGCCTCAGAATGTTTCTTAATACTTTGTAGGTTTGTTTGATGCTAAATTTTATTTAATCTCGTCAACAAATTAACAGGTGACGTCATCAAACTATGATGCAGAAATATGCTACTTAATGTGATAGGAAAACTGTAATATTTATGGTTGAAGTTCCATATTGGTGAGCCACTGTTATATGACCTTAAGCTAGATCGCTGACATACTACCAGTCATTGCTTTGGTTGCTGGCAACACTTTCCTGCCATCCTCTATATCTCCCAGGATCGGATTTCGTCTGGATCTACTCCGTGGTTCTCGCGATCTCAAATTACCCGCCATTATTTCTCTTAATCCAATTTGATTTGATCACTCAGTCTAACGGACCAATCAGAATGCGAGTCACAAACGAGGCTCAATCTAGGGAGGTGATATCAACAACATGGCTGCCATTCTCACTGTCAACGGACAAATTAACATTGAAGAACTAGGTGACATAAAACTTCAAAAATATTTTTGATAGAAAGGAAATCTTCATATCCAAAATCTCTATTCCATTTCGTTATTGCTTCACTTTTGATTAATCGGTTAATGCAAATCAAATGACGGTAATTTAAGATTTCGAGAGCCACGACAACTGATACAGAATTTACGTAGATACGTAGCCCAGGAGACATACACGATACTTTACTGTCGGCATTCGCTATATACATATTCCCTGGTGACTGAAGTACGATGTCTTCACGCAGAAAACGTAATGGGTATACGCAGTTCATCATATAGTGGTGACATTTGATTTCCTTGTCGTGTCGACCTGTCTGCCACAGAGTAACAATCCGATTATATGCGTAGTCCGATTCCGCAACAAGCGTGGGGAAGTAAGCATTTATTGTTCTCTTGAATACATGTAGACATTTGATATAGATACTTTGAGGCAGCATGCAACGTAATTCCCTTCTTTGTTCGTAATTTGACCACTGGTGATGATTCTTGTCTGGGATTGTACGGTTACCTAGACTTCATGATACCCATCCATAGACGTCTGACAAATTATCCTACGACTTTCTTTTAACCTTTATCATGATCAAAGGCCAAGGTCAGAAGAAAAGAAGCTTCTCGGACTCAGTTTCTACCTTTTCAGAAAGACCGCCTCCGTGGTGTAGTGGTTAGAGCGTCCGCCCGGAGAGCGGAAGGTCGCGGGTTCGATCCCCGACCGTGTCATACCAAAAGACGTTAAAATATGGTACTTGTTGGTCCCTGCCTGGCGCTCGGCATTAATTGGTACAGCAAGGACTGGTCGGCTCGGAGTCAGTATAATGTGTCTGAGTGGGGTATTCATGCTTCACTGTGGCATGGTATGTCAGTGGGCTAGCACTATAAAACTAGCTTCAGTCTGGGCTAGTACAAGCAGCCGCACATACACATACACACGCATGCACGTCGTCATATGAGCGAAATATTCTCAAGTACGACGTTAAACCCAATTTCACTTCACCTCACCTTTTCAGAATGTACCACGAGGGTTATGTAATTAAAACTTAAAGAGGCAAAATTTATAATGATGCTATAACTTTAGCGTCAGAGAATCGTCCAGCATTTAACATTGTCCTCTTAGTACACTTAGGATGACATTTGACGCAAGCAATGAAGTTTTCCGTAAGTTTGTCGAGTCTGTTTGAGGTGAACGATCAAACATTTTGACATAACTGAACATGGCTGGACTTCTTTTCTGAGATTGCCTCAACCAACTCTGTGAGTTATTAATAATTCACATGACATTAATTCTAATGGTCAAAGACAAGTTGTTTTCCGTGAGTGTAAGTGAGTTAACATTTGTTATCGGATCGTCAATATCACAGCCATAAAGCCATGAAAATCAATTATCTGTCGACAAAAGACAGTAACACAGTTGACTTATCACATTTTAAAAACAAAACAAACCTATCTAATCTTTTTAACTTAAACATATATGATACACCGATTCTCATCTATGCAAACCCGATTAGAAACCACCAATCCAAAGCTAGACCGCCTTTGCTGGGGATCATGGGGACTTACAGTACCTTCGCTTCCTGCATGATGACCAACAAGGTTTATGCCGTCATTTTGGTCACCTAATGGTTCTATTCTATAGCCAGTGTTTAAAAAACTCCATAAAATAATCAAATCAATATCATGCATTTTGAATGGACTTACGTACCCTGGCAGAAGGAAAATGTTTTTGCACTACTTAAACCCTTCCTAGCGTCACCTCGATTATCTCAGTTGATCATATATCTAATTTAAAACAACGAAAATGTATCTATTTCTATTTCTCTTAAACTGTCCAAAAATTAAATGAACAACTGTGTTACTATAATCTCATTTGAAGAAGCTGAATGATAAAACAATCAAAATGATACATGCCTGTCAGGACGAAGAGAGTTCTTCTCTGAATGTACCAAGGATTATGTCTAATCACTGAGACACGGATTTAGTTTATATATTTACTGGTCCCAGCAATATATGTCTCTCTGTAGCTTTGAAAGCAAGAACAAAAAGAGTATTTGACATATCTCTGGTTTAGAACTAAGTGAAAATTCTCTAGTACCGATGAGTAGTATTTTCGGATTTATTTCTCAGTTGACATGCTGGCCTTATATGTGGCAGTGTTTCACATCCCACTCTTACCAAGTTCTTTGATCATAAGACCAAAATCTTTGATCAAACAATAAATGATACCAAATTCTCAGATCAAATATTTCATGTAATCACGCATGACATTCTTTTAATTAGCCGATGTCATCATCGACTTTCAGTGTTCTGTTAATATAACTTGCGCTATTCATGCCTTTTACTGCCAATGGAAACGGTTTTGTTGGAAGATCGTGACTGGATATTTTCTGTTACTGAAGTCATATAGTTACAGATAATGGTTGATGCCATGTCAGAGGGAACAACGACAATCATTTCATGTGGGACCGCCAGACAGTTCTTTGATATTGCTGTTTTACTGTCTACATAGTCTCCTTTGTGTGAATTATTGATGTTTCCTAACGACGGGACAACAGCAGCAAGAAGATGAAAGAGAAAACGAAGAAAAAACTGTGTTAATTATATTGAAGTTGTTTCAGTAACATAACTGATCATTGCTAGATAGCTTGCTATTTACGTTGTAGTCTAACATGGTGTCCTTAAGCTGAACATGGGAGTAAATTCACTTCATGGTACTGTGGATATCTGTCATGATTCTCCAGATCAATGGTTGGGAGAAGAGGTTGATGTGTTGTATTTCCAAAAAGACAACCAGTGGATTGAGTTATCCACAAAAACGCGATATCATTGAGCTGAGAACTACACCAATCACGTGTTGTAATGAGACAAAGTGACGATAAAATCACATCATCTCACTGTAGTATCAGATTTCTCCATTCAACAGAATCGATGGCACTGTGTGTTTACCGTTACAATAAACAGTTTGATCGTGGAGTTTGGTGATATAAAAGTGAGTGAGTGAGTTTGGTTTTACGCCGCTTGTAGCAATATTCCAACAATATCACGCCGGGGGACACCAGAAATAGGCTTCACACATTGTGCTCATGTAGTGAATCGAACCCGGGTCTTTGGCGTGACGAGCGAACGCTTTAACCACTAGGCTACCCCACCGTCCCGGTGGTATAAAAGATGTCTGTGAAGCAGTATATACAGCTTGTTGTGACAATTCGCAAAGGCAAGTATTGTTATCATCACAGGTGACAGAGCTCCCTACTGTCCTTAAAATATTTATGTAGATACCTTGTTGTATATAGTTATACTTAGTCAGTAGATACACTTGGACTTGTACTATACAGATCAAATATGTTTTATTTGGAAAGGCTTAATAGTTATGGTTGCTCCAATATCTCAGGGATCGCCAATCGGATTGAACAAAGATTATTTTGTAACCTCTGGCGAATGCAGTGAAATTCATTTAACATTTTGACTCAAGTTCTACAATAATTTCAAATAATAAGCTTCGTAATGTGATACCTCTTGCTGAAAGGGATGTCCGTAGTTTATCAGTGAAGGAAATACGAGTAAAGATGCATGTTCAACTCCAAGGAACAATCAGTGTCGATTCTGTTCCATTTGATTTAACAGATTCCACTGGGCGTAAAAAGCAAAATTTAAATTCATTTATAATGTAGATCGAGTGGCCTGGCTTAGGAAGTAATTTCAAAGAATATCAGTTGAAGATCAAGTTGACCTGTATACGAGTGTGAGTGGGCATTTGTATCACATCGTTGTAAAGATTTGCAAAGCGGCGGGGAAAATAGAGATAGGAAAATGTTGCATTATTTTAGGTCGGAATGGAAATTCATGGGGTACGCAGAGAAATATGAGGACATACTTTGAGTTTCGTTCTTTAGTTTCCAGATATATGACTCATTTTGACCATTTAACCTGGAGCCTCCCAGAAAATTTGATTTTATAATTGAACCTTTCGACTAAATGCAGTAAACGGTGAACGTCATGTCATCGATTTTATGTAGGTGAGGTGAGGTGAAATTGGAATTAACGTCGTGCTTGAGAATATTTCGCTCATATGACGACGTGCATGCGTGTGTATGTGTATGTGCGGCTGCTTGTACTAGCCAAGACTGAAGCTAGTTTTATAGTGCTAGTCCGGGATCGAACCCGCGACCTTCCGCTCTCCGGGCGGACGCTCTAACCACTACACCACGGAGGCGGTCGATTTTATGTAGGCTATAATGTTACAAAATAGAGTGGCAACATTAATGGTGAGTGAGTCAACTGGGTTCAACGCCTATTAAAATAGGATTTCAGGAAGATTTATAATCTGGAAGGGAAGCAAACTCATTAACGTGTATCATGCTGTGAAATACCAAGCATACGAATAAGCTAACTATCAACGGGGATAAATCTGATTTAATATCAAGACCAAATTAACACAGTCATGTTAAATACAAATGAGTTTCATACATCCACTCTAAGAATGTACGAGACACACACATTCGAATATTCTTACACGTTCTCAGAGTAAAATAGCCGTCCAATATCGTCACGGTAACAACCGGTAGATGTCAAACCTTTATACATGAATCAGACATCTGTAGCTGTTAATATGGAGAAATTCTACAGCAGGAATCGGGTATATTCTGTACATAATAAAGTATACCTCGTAACAGGAAGTGTCTTGCACAAAATGTTAAAATTGCACATTAGCCCGATTCTCCCAGCCACACTCATCAGAAGTCGACTAAAATGAGGATCGGATGGCTACAATGTATGATCTGTCTGACTGTATGACATCGTACCTTCAAGGAGTGGATCGGCCTCGTGTTTCCAGCCACGGTTTTGGCAGCCTCTCCTATGTCCTGGTACAACTGGTATGTTGTTTCCTCGCCTCCATGGTACAGCTGGTGTGTTGTTTCCTCGCCTGCGTTGTACAGCTGGTGTGTTGTTTCCTCGTCTCCGTGGTAAGCTGGTGTGTTGTTTCCTCGCTTCCGTTTTCCTCGCCTCCGTGGTACAGCTGGTGTGTTGTTTCCTCGCCTCCGTGGTACAGCTGGTGTGTTGTTTCCTCGCCTCCGTTGTACAGCTGGTATGTTGTTTCCTCGCCTCCGTGGTAAGCTGGTATGTTGTTTCCTCGCCTCCGTGGTAAGCTGGTGTGTTGTTTCCTCGCCTCCGTTGTACAGCTGGTATGTTGTTTCCTCGCCTCCGTGGTACAGCTGGTGTGTTGTTTCCTCGCCTCCGTTGTACAGCTGGTGTGTTGTTTCCTCGCCTCCGTTGTACAGCTGGTGTGTTGTTTCCTCGCCTCCATTATACAGCTGGTATGTTGTTTCCTCGCCTCCATTGTACAGCTGATGTGTTGTTACCTCGCCTCCATTGTACAACTGGTATGGTATTTAATAATTACTCACATACAATATATTTAATTCAACATTTTAAGCGCCACTAGTGGCATGTCAAATCGTTCTTCGCCTCCATAACCCCTTCCAGCTGTCAGCTTCCGGTTCAGCGGAGTGAAGGAACAGGGGACTTAAATTGAAATCTGCTTTCATTTACCCGTTACGCCAGAAGTGTTTTTTTGTAGAATAAATGTTACGAAAATTCTAACAACAAGGACGGCAGGTAAGAAAAATAATCCCCAACAGTTTAACGGTAAAATTATGCAATATGATTTTTGGTTTGTTGTTTCAATGCCTCTGTGGTATGCCTCCAGCTGATATGCTGTTTATTCGGCTCCGTGGTACAGCTCGTATGATGGCCATATAACGTTTTTTTAACCTATCTGTCGCACTAATTGGGTAAAGACAGTATGTGAACGTTTTGTTTGGGAGAGATTATACCTTAACAATATGGTGTGTAAGACATCTAGAGTTGTCATAATTGAAATGCGATCAATAATGCTTAGGAGAAACTGGCGTTTCGTGATTTCGTCGATGATGCTTTCAAAAAAAGACTTGATACAGGAGAAGTGAACATTCATTTTGAAATCTTTCTTATGCAGATCCATCATGTCTGAAATTTATGATTGATGAGGAGGCATTAGTACCGATTCATCATCTTCCCCCTCAAAAGCACAAAAATTACCAGATGAACACTCTGATAAAGAGGACTAATATTTGCAGTGACACTTTTCACAAACCGTTCTCTTTACTAACCATTTGAATATCGTTATATATTGCCTATATCGCGTGTCCGGCTTGTCTATTCATTGTCCAGTTCAAGTCAAAAAACGGTCGGTTTCATTGACTTAAATACGTTGTTAAATGGCTACTTTTGGAACCAAGTTGTCGTTTTTCAAAGGGGGCGTTGGGGTAGCCTAGTGGTTAATGCGTTCTCTCGTAACGAAGTCCCGGGTTCGATTCACCACGTGGGTGCAATGTGTGAAGCCCATATCTGATGTCCCCCGCCGTGATATTGCTGGAATATTGCTGGAATATTGCTCAAGGCGTCGTAACACTAAAAATTAGTCACTCACTTTTTGCACGGAGAGTTCTTTCTGAAAGGATCTCGTCTTTGCAACTCTGTAAGGTCATCGCTAGGTAATTACTAGTGGTGACTATTGAGGGGGAAACAACTATTGCGATAGCGATAGTCTATTGCAACACACTATTGCGACCATCTATTGCAATACTATTGCAATAGGTTTTCTCTCCTTGAAGTGTGTCATTTGAAGTCATTTCCCAAATGAATGACTTTATATGAAATAAAAACAAGTTGAAGTAGTTTCAATATCTTTTAATAACGGACAAGAAACTTGAAACCCAGATCAAATAAACAGTTAACAGGCAACAGGGGGTGGATAACTCTAAATCAAAGTGAACGAATCTGGTATTTCCTGTATTTTGCGCTGCGTATTTATCAACGGAAGTCAATTACTAAACTATCGATAGTCTCACATACTATCGATGCATCGAGGATTTTTTACGTTTCTGCCATCGATTTATTACTATCGAAGACTGAACACTTGCAATCCATCGATAGTACGATGCATCGTTACATCCCTAGTAACAGCCAGTCTGGAATATTCAGACAACATGTTTCACTGGGTGTGAAAGGTACTATTCCTGTGAAAATCATACAGTCCTTATTGTGTGTGTCTACTTTACATTACATGTATTTTTAGATTGTCATTAGGTACTAACCGGAATAACTAAGTGTGCTTCCATCAACAGCAGGTATTTCATGTTTTGTTATTTACACAACTCCCAATTCTACAGAGTAATCACTCATTTGACGGTAATATGCTGTGGATGTAATGTTGTTCTCCCTAGCTGCCAACCACCTCCGTGGTGTAGTGGTTAGAGCGTCCGACCGGAGAGCGGAAGGTCGCGGGTTCGATCCCCAGCCGCGTCATACCAAAAGCCGTTAAAGTATAGTACTTGTTGGTCCCTAACTGGCGCTCGGCATTAATGGGTACAACAAGGACTGGTCGGCTCGGAGTCAGTATAATGTGTCTGAGTGGGGTATTCATGCTCCACTGCGGCATGGTATCTCAGTGGGCTAGCACTATAAAACCAGCTTCAGTCTGGGCTAGTACAAGCAGCCGCACATACACATACACACGCGTCATATGAGCGAAATATTCTCCAGCGCGACGTTAAACCAACTTTCAACTCACCTCACCTCACCTCACCCTAGCTGCCACTTTTTCAGTGTTAAGGTCATCGCCAGAGATTAATCAGTCTCGATTATCTGTCGAAACAGATTCCAGTGGGCTTAAAAGACAAAATGTTGGTAAAAACGGTAAGGCTTGGATCTCTACGATGGAGTCATGTCTTCGCGGAGATGGTAAACACGCCCTTCTCTACAGGTCGCACGGACACTCATACAATAATCTAGTAAGTGATTGTTTGTTGCTGTTTACAGCAGTAATCCTGCTTCACGGCAGTGGTAATAAACAACCGTGTCTTGACTGGAAGATCTGGTGACAGCGGACCGTGAAACGATAGCAAATTCACTGATTCTGTTCTAGCCTAGTGGTCAAAGTGTTCGCTTGTCACGCCGAAGGCCTGGGCTCGATTCCCAATATGGGTACCATGTGTAAAGCCATTTCAGGGTCCCGTTCCATAAAGCGATCGTAGCGCTAACATGATCGTAACGCCCATACTTTAACATAGACTTACGACAGTCGTAGTTCTACGATCGTTTTGAGGAACGCTACTCTGAAATGGCTTCACACACGGTGACCTCATCCGTGACATCGCTAGGTTATTGCTAAAAGCGACGCGAAACCTTATTCACTCACTCACTCACTCACTCACTCCCCTTTATACTTGTAACAATCGCGTGTAACCAAAATTTCCCCAAAGAAAATTAAGCATTATCTTATCTTTACAGGAACACATTTCAAGGTCACTCGGGTCTCCACATTGCCACGATGCCAATTCTTCCTTTACGCCAGTGCAAATATATGAATGCGGTAACAAGAACGGATTTGGATTTAGATAACAGCGTGGTTTACTGGTATCTCAGGTTTAAATCTCAATAACCTATTTCTCCAACAGGTAAATTATGAGGTTTCTCTGAATATGTTTGCCTATTTATTCACAATTGTTGACATCGAAGAAAATGATTGATTTGTCTTCTTGTAACTATTGAATTTCTTCTTCACGTTTGATTTGTGAAACGCTTCTTCTCCAAAGCGTCTTTTCAATGGCACCTGATTCGAGTTGCTCATGTGCACCATCACCACAGCAATCACCACCATATAGGAACCGTTAACATCCGGGTTACAATTGGTGTTCAGCTACCCATGCTTGTCGTGGGAGACGACTACCGAGATCGGGTGGTCGGGCTCGCTGACTTGGTTGACACATGTCATCGTATCCCAGTTACGTAGATCGATGGCCATGATGATGATCACTGGACTGTCTGGTCCAAACTCGATTATTTACAGACCGCCGCCATATTGCTGGAATATTGCTGAGTGCGACGTAAAACAACAAACATCATAAAGTACACTTTCCTAATTTATGTAACTATGCATGAATGAAGAAACGTGGCTTGCCTGAAGAAAGAAACATCGTCTACTGTGGAAACAACATGACTATAACCGAATCCTTCGAGAAGCTGATGGACTATATAATTTGAAAATGCCCAGCACCACAATATGTAACTGACTCCGCTGTATGGAGAGTCTTTATGACCCTCCCAAACATCCATTGTCAACCTGTGGTCAGGCCACATGACATTCTGACCTGGATATTGGAAGATGCAGGGCAACTAAAAATGGATTATATGCCATACATGCCAAATTATGAACCTAAACACAATCAAGGCCTACCTTGTAATTCAAGACCGGCTCAGCAATTGAACTCGCACACAGCTGATAATCAAAGATAAATTTGATGAGATAGGGACAGATAGATTGAGATAGGCCGTGGGGCTTATCTGATAGATTAAATATTTCCAACAACGCATACTGGTAAAAAAATAGCTTGGAGCTTTTCTCCAAGTGGAATATACTGACAACCATTCGTGAATATTCCCTCTGTAATTATTCATTAATTCATTTTCATTTGAAATTAGTTTTGAGTTGAATGTTCCGATAAAATCACAACGTCATTGAAACAGCTACTTCAATTTAACTCATGAACAGGATAAAATATTGTCTTATATAAAGTCTGCTTTTAAATTAATGGATATGTTTTGCAGAAATTCTGACTAGAGGGATTATTTCCATCTTTCCATCTGTCAATTTTCCTTTAAAACTGAATAATATTCCGGCAGCTTCAGCCTTTATTACAGTCCAAATATTACAACGTTTGAGGTCCAAATCGAGGATGATCTTTCTAAAAGAATTAGAAAGTTTGCACAAAAGTTGTTTGATCAGGGGTACAGCAGTCAAGGCATTAGCGCAGATTCCAATGCTTTATGGCCGACATGTGAAGGCTATTTCTATAGTTGAGCGTTAATGACCGAAATACTAATGTTCCCGTCTTTGTTCAGAAAGACATGTCACTGGCTTCCGTTTTCTGTGTCACGTGCTACTGATGGGGCAGGATACACTCCCCTCTTTTCGAACACCTTAAATCATCACTCTTTCATACTTATGGTTGGTTGTTGAGTAGTAGAGAGAAAGACAGTCCGGGACCAGTTCCAACAAAGTTTCTGCAAAGCCTTATTTACCAAATAAGGCTTTTGTCGGACCCTTAGCTCTTGCTACCATTTCCCCTACTATGAAAAAGTTTGAGACGCTAGCGGGGTACGAACGCCCAATGTTATACCTCTTAACCGACTGAGCTACCGGGGACTTGGCTGAAGTATGTTGGTTTAACGGGTCTATCCTGGGATTGCATCATCCAATACTATGTCATGTTTACCTCGATGAAACAGTTTAATGTGAATCGCCTATGATCTCTTTGGTGTTTGTAATAAAGGCTTGCCGGGCTTTTTTCACACCTTGTTCTATGTACTTTTTTTTATCATCCTCGCTGATAGCAGACTTACGAGACTTGGACCGAATCTCTTGTTTCATTTCGTTATATTTTGTGAGTTCAGAGAGGATTGAACGAAATTCCTCCTCTGAGATCTTACTGTCAGTGAGTGCAGTGGAAATACGCTCACTTACTGTGTTCAGCTTTGCTTCAGCCAGAACCCTGATCTCGTCGTGTTTCAATGCCTTACGATGCAGTCTGACGTGATGCCAACTTAAGCGCCAACCCTAACACCCCTGCCACCCCAGCTGTTATTTCAATGCCTAGCACTATAGGTGCAGCCACGATGGTAGCTAACAACCCAACACCTGCCGCCCCTAGTCCCATGCTGGTTACCATAAGGGTAGTATCAGCCCCGTCCACGATATTGAAAGCTCTATGGTACTTTTTACATAGTGCTTTACGTGTGTCGCGGTCTTGCTCTAGTTGACGTTTTACATCACATAACTGCCTCAAGCGGAACCCATCTACGGTTTCCAGTGTCTTCGCTACTTCTCTATGACTGGGTATAGCCCCATCCTATAATATATCTTTCAAAAAGATATTTTAATTGGGTTTCATTTAATCTTCGATTAACGTAATTTGAGACTTATAAGGCGCAAATACTCATGTAGGAAAATAGGTGAGAGTGCAATAGGTGACGTTGTTTTCACATGAAACTCCTCAAAGTGGCGGCTTATTATCCACCCATGGTAGGGGATTATTAAGGAGATTATATGACCTGTTGAGGGGTCCGGGTTGTATGACGATACGGAAACGGCTCCACCTGGCCTGGGAACTCCAGCGTACAGTCACCCCGGTAAAGTTGTTGTTCTGCAGGAGCAATATGCTCTATTAAGACGTCCATGATGAGTGTGGAGCCTGGTGCTATAGATGTAATCCTTTGCGTACCCGTAGCAGTCATATCTTTAACTCACCCCTCGGGGTGAAAATAACTTATTGGGGTTCAAGCTTAGTGAAATCGTTGTATTAGGGGCCGGAATGAAACACCCGGGCTGGGTACCGCTATTCTTAACTTCAGAGATATCATTATGTTCATTGTATGTGATATAAGGTGAGGTGAGGGTTGTTGATTAGCCATTCGGGTTCTTTAAAATCTGATAACGGTATCTGCCTATACACTTTGTCTTTTGAAGTGTAGGATGTATAAGGTGTCTTCCTCAGGCTGATCGAATCCCTCTAGGTCCTTGAGTGTGAGTTTGGGTAGATGATCGGCTATTGCTGCCCGCCTATACACATTGTCTTTCAAGTGTAGGACGTACGAGGTGTCTTCCTCACCAGGCTGATCGAATCCCTCCGTGTCCCCTAGGTCGTTAAGCGTGGTGTTGGGGTGATGACTGGTCATTGCTATAATACTATTACGATATAATTTCCAACTGGTTTTCTGATAATAGTTCAGGGGTTAACTTCACCCCCATGAAGTGTATGTTGTCAGGTAGGAAGATCTTGGTTAGTGATATAGTGTTTTCCACGATCACGGTGACACCCTGCAGACTGGTGTTGGAGCCGACACCCACCCGCACGTAAACTGTGCAAACGTGATACTGGTGTCGTTTCACCCACCCAAGTTTGATCCCCTTCACAATCTCGACATCATTCCCCGATGGTTCCCCTAGGTAGACTTTGATGATCAGTGCTGAGTTCGCCGGTAGACTCTCTAGTATCCTGACCACGCCTTCAAATTCAGACACCAACTGCAATGTCACGTTTTGCATGCCCGCTTTACTCGATAGCATGTGGGCTGCCATACTGGCGACTGGGCTGATGACTACGCTACGTCTCTGAGTCGGGACGTAAGCCACGAGCAGGGTTCCGTTGTTAACGACTTTGTTTAGGTGGTTGTCTTTGTTATCCGTGAACACGTAGGGGAGCCGAGCCCAATATTGAGAAACCAGTCGTCTTTATCTGGTATCAACACCCACTTGTCATCTTCGGTGAAGACGAGCATATATGGCTTTGTTTCGGGCGACGGTAGTGCTCTCAACATCGTCTAAGTCGAACAGTTTGCCCCCGAACGATGGGTATATTATCCAATTATCATTACCGGTGGTGACTAGGGTGTACTTAGTGTTGACTACCGCCTTTGAGGTATCTACTATATCACCTAGGGCTCCACCGGAGGGACTTCAACGCGTTTGTAAATGTTGTTTTTCAGTTGCAAGGCGTACAATTTACCATCTACTCCGGGAGCGCTCGAAACCGCGTGTGTCCCTGAGGGTCGGAGATCCCCACATTGACGCATTTTTCACCCCGGCCCTTGTGCGCTGGTCATTTTATGTGAAGCGCTAAGCTGAGGTATCCTATATTCACGGGATTATGATTTATATCTAACAATCGATATTATCAGCTCAGGTATGTTGCCCTGAGTCAACCTCTTTATACCGCCGCTGGTGAAAAAACGACTCGGTCTCCCACCCGTCGTTGTATTTCTCGTTTTCACCGCACTGCTCTCAGTATAGTGGAAGGGTGACCCCTTGAATGTTGTACGTTGTGCTCACCTGACCTAGATGAATGTACAGCCTCGGTACGGTACTAGGTCGGGTAACTTCGTGCCTGTGACGGTTGTTGTTGGTTTTATCTCGTCAGGTGACATACCGAGTGTCTCGCCAATGGCCGGCCGAGCCCTCAAGGAGTTTCTTCCGTTGTTGATTAACACCACTGTGCCGTTTGAGTCGTTCATCTTGAGTTCGGCTCCCAGGGTTTGAAGACCTCATCGCTTAGCGAGCACACGCTGTAGTAGCCGCCAGTTATCTCGGCTGCGAGTTCCACTAACGAACAGCTTATTGTTGCTGGCGTTGATGTTAGTCCATTGCGGTAGGTAGGTGATATCGCAGAGTGCGACTTTCGAAGCTGACCGACGTATTATCGATCGCTATAAGGCCAGCTGAATGGCCTCACCGCCGTTATTCCTGGAAGTGTTATGTACATGTTAGAGTATATATGCTCATTATATAATAGTTTTAAATGTATTCCCAAGGAGGAGCATCCTCGCAAGGAGTGTCTTTACCCCCTGGTGTGTTTTACCCTAAACTGGACATAGATTTCACCCATGAAGATCGCGCGTTGCTGATGGGATGTATTTCAACGCCCAGCTTTTAGATGTGTTCAGCCTGTATAAATTTTCGGTGACTAACGCTAAGGTAGTTCATGCTTGGTTCAACAACCCGATGCAGTTCTGGCAGAATCAACTCAACTTCGCCGTGTGGTGCGCTACAACGGGTGTGGTGACATTGACCGGCATTAACGGCGCGGACCGCTGAGTCAGTCTGTGTTCAAGTTCCACGGTACTACCAGGTCAGGCGTATCCTTAAAGAAATCAGCGTCTGCCCCACAGGACAAATGCATGGAACCCATTAAACAACAAGTACGATAGGCGAGCCTACGAACGTATTTGCAACGAATTCGAACTAAACCCGAAGACGGATTACGCTTGCCGGGCCGAACCACGGGTTGGGTATCCCCATCGTTCACCAAATGCCCCTTTGTGGAAGCCAGCAAACTGCTGGTGAAAGATTGGGGATACAAGTCGTATCATCTCTTCACAACCAACGAGTGGGATGACCGTTACATGGCTTCAAATGCCAACAAGGAGTACAGAGTCTGGAGGTTTGATCAGGGAGGGGCAGCGGATGACTGGAAAAGTTTATGTTGGACACGTCGAAAGGGTTTACTCGTGCCGGCACTGAACGCTTAAAACGACTCCTGATTAGAGCGTACGTGTGGGCGGTGTTGGGTGCGCAGACGCAAACGCGTTCCAGTATTATCGGTAAGGGGACTGCTTTACGACGCTTCAGAAACAGTTCGTTGTCAACGTAGAGGATGCTATCAATGCCCAGTTGATCTCCCGAGTGCCATCAAACGCTACCAAGACGTGTTGGAATATGCCAGGTCGAAAGTCGACTACGTGTTCGACGCGGGCTTGTACATGGCCCGAGTGATATGCAACTGAGAGTAAAGTGGTGGGCTACAACAACGAAATAGTTGTAGCCACGGCGGACCAAAAGTTGGGCGTCAACCTCGATGTCAACGTCCCCCACGTCCCACCACCCACGACCGGTGAAACGGGTATAGTGGCGCCACCCCCGGAGCCTAGGGTTCAACCAACACCCCCTGTGGGGGTGGCTCCACACGTTCAGGAGCAGCACATCGATCGTAAAACAGCCCTGGTGGTTGGTGGGGTAGCTTTGGGGCTTATTTGGTTAAAAATTTCTTAGCCGCTACGCATACACCAGACCCGCCACGGCGACGATGGCTGCCCACAGGTTTTGACTCAAGCCACGTGGTAAGTTTTAGCCAGAGCACCCAGCAGCCACGAGACGATGCTACCCAGGATGCCGGGCAGGGCTTCGGCAGCCTTACCAGCCAGTTTAGCCAGGGCCTCCCCGAGGGATTTCAGGTGTTTTTTAATCCAGTCTTTAACATCCCCACCACTTGGTGGTGTGCCGCCACTTGGGGGTGTGGGCCCCCCACTCAGTGACACCACCAGGGTTGATATGATGAAGCCCAATGCAGTCAGAATGCTGGCGATGGTGATGCCTTGCTCCCGGAACAGTATCCGAATCCTGTCAGCTAGCGTGGTGTCTTCATTTAGGACTCGATCGATGGTTTCCCGTACTCTACTGATCTGTGATCGGAGGGCTTCCCGGTTAGAGGAAGCGGATTCCAACCGAGTCCGTCTCTCGTCTTCCAAGTTTTTTATTCTCTCCTCGATACGACGTTTCATATCACCATCCGCTTCGGTGAGTTTTATTTTCTCGCGAGCGATGTGCTCATCGATTTCATTAAGTTTCCCATGTTGTCTCACGAGTTCTCCGCGTACATGTTTCTGTTGTTTCGTCTAGGCCTCGCAGTTCCCTCAGGGAAATTCGAGACCCGCAAGGGTTTGTCATGGTACGTGGTCAATAGTTTTCGATACTGTCTGACGTTTCTTTAGCATCCCCAGTATTGGCCCTGGCTGCTTTGCAGATCTTGGACGGCCTTCGGGAAGCTTTGGCCGCTGCCACCGTAATCTATGAAGCCTAGTTCATCACGGATCAGCTGGCCCCCATGGCGACTGGTGAGTGTTGATGTGCATACGGCTTCCCGTCTTTTATGATATCGACTCCCCGGGTGAGCCTTCAATCGCAGCGTGCCCTTTCTTATCGACGGTAAACTTGGCATAGTCCCTCCCTAACGGCTTGATGTTGTTCTATTTTCAACTGCGCTTGTAATAATCGCCGACAGCCGGCTGTATAAGTTCAGTACTTAAGGGGGTAGTGAATGTGGTGTCATCCTCGAATGCCTGGGCACTATCATCCCACATATCATCCATAGGTATGTACTCTGCCATTATTTAGTATTAAAATATATTTCATTTATATAACAATGTACGGTAGAAAACTAGATCCTTTCAGAAGATCAAGAGAGCCTCTAGGCGCCAGAGCCGTGCGCCAGTCGGTGACCATCACCAACAATCCCAGCAAGATAGACCAGAATCAAACGCTGCTGGTTAGATTTCCAAACCTTGGCGAGAATGACCCTCATTGTACCAGGCACGGTTCGACTTGCGTTCAACCTCACGTTGACTCCCACCAACGACAAACGTGAGCTAGTGCGGAAACGGTAGGTCGAGCCATCATCAAGAAAAACCACCATCAAGATCAGCGGTAACGAGGTGCTGAGCATCGACGACAGCGACGTGTTTCACTGCTACGGGGACCCTGGAAAAGCGAGGGAGAACGCGTCAATGACGTACCAGGGTATCAGCAAATCGACCAGGTCGCGATAGGGTATGCCTTCACGCAAGAACAGCTAGACAAGATCACGGACGGTGAAAAGGCCATCGCCCAAGCTGCATCGGGAACCGGTTCTATGCGGCCGCCGACTTCGAAGTTGTTCACGGACACGCTACTTTTTACCAGGCCGCTGGGTGATAGGTTTGAATACGAGCTCACGTTTAACGACTATAGCAAAGTAGTGCGTACGCCGAACGGTGATGAGGCCAGTTACGCTTATAGACAACATCTCTGAGTTCGACATGGTCACTAGCCCGAGCTGGCCAGGCAGGTTCGAAGCCAGTACTGGGGAAGATGGCCATCCTGTACGACCGCATACTGAGGCATAGATCAGTCGTGCGAGATAAGAGCGACACTGTGTGGAATATCAACCTGAACGTGCCGGGCGCCGATCAATGAAAGGCATCCTGGTCGTCCCCGTGGAGGATTACGAGCCGCTCCGAGGGATAGCCAGAAGTTTTTCAACCCCGAGATTGAAAAGGTGGAAGTGACCATAGAGGGCGTGCCCAACCAGTTGTTCAGTCAGCGGTATGAGGCCATACCAGCAGTGGGATGAGATAAAAAGCTACCGAGCAAACATCCGTATATAGCCAAAGACCTGGACCTATCCTCCGCAAAATCGGTGAATACTTAACTAACAAGTACGCCCTATGGTTGGACATGCGATCCACAGATGACGATAAACTACACGGTAGCGGCCGTCGCGATAGACAATGGCAGCGAGGGATAACCATCCAGATTACCAAGAAGGCTCAACCCCGCTGGCAAGTTGAAATTATATCTGTACGCTATTATGGACGCGCAACTTAATATAGACAATGGAGATTCGTGCAAGCCATCTACTGATGGCAGTAGGCCACTGCCTACTGATTTACCCCCGCGACCCACACTGTGCCATAGTGTGTGGGCAGACTGGCTGTGGAAGACCGTTTTCGTGTTGGATATGTTGGAGGGTTACTACAAGGATGTGTCTGATAACATCGTTATCATGCGCCCTACTCTGAGCATGAATAAAACGTACACGGAAAGACCTTTGGTCATGACTGACCCGGACGTACACAAAGTCGACCCGGGAACACGCCTGCAGGACTGGTTGAAAGCTCTTCACGAGAAATTTAAAGGGGAACCGACGCTGTTCATACTGGATGACCGCAGCTAAATCGTGAGATAACAAAAAGAGAGACATGCTATCGTACCTGGCCTCCGGTCGGCACGCAAATCACAGCGTCTGGGTACTAACGCAGAAGTTCAACCTCGGTGTTGAAAGACCCCAGGGAGCAGACGCGATGGGTGGCCTTTATTTCATTGCAAGGACAGGGATTCGTCTGAGGAGGTTTGAGAGAGAACGATGTGATGAGCAAATTAGAACGGGAACGGGTGAAGAAACAGCTCGCTGAAACTAAACATGCTAAGCTCGTGCTCAAGACCGACCAACCAGTAGCATATAGGGTGTTTTAGCTTAGCAAATGCTTAGCAAAGCTTAGCAATGCTTAGCAATGCTTAGCAATGCTTAGTATAATGCTTAGCATTTAGTTATAGCTATGGTATTTGAAGTGTTCGTCGTGTGCAACTTAACCTTCATTTCCCTGTGTTTTGCCTGCATCGGGTATTATATAGTTAAAACTAAATCTTACTTGTTATATTATAAGATGGAGTGTGAGGAATTGCTCGAACAATTGTTGGTACCCCAAGTGGACGATGGCAAGCGAGAGAAACTGGTGGCGTTGGCTGTTGGTGGCAAAGCCAAACATTACTTTGGGGAGTACACTCCGGATAAAATTCACAAAATGACAGCCGAAGAAATCGATAAGCTGTACGCTAGATACGAGTCCCGGCTCGGAGCAGAAATGACAAAGACAATAGGATCGGCTATGACCCAGATATACACTGGTATTGCGTCATACTTCCTTCCCATTCCCCCAGAGCGTCGACTTTACTTGTGGGAAGACCTCGAGAAAGACCCTTTTATCGAGCACGCCTTGAGCTCCATTAGCCGCGAGCTGTACCACAAATATGGTATGTTGTTAGCCCCGGTGACGGCGGCGATTATTACGGGCAAAGCATTGCCAATTTGAGAGGAAAATAATAATAATAGTATAGATGGATACACAGGAGACCCCACACCTGAGGAAACCCCCACGTTGGGGAAACCCCAACTGGAGGAGACCCCAATAACTGGCGGAAACCCCAAAGTTGGGGAACCTACAGTAACCAGGCAGAAGAATCCTAAGAGAGTAGCTGCCGGTAAAAAACGGTGGTGTAAATCCAACATAAAATTATCAGGGTGACTCACCCGAGCGTCTCTTGTTGGTTGTAGCGTAACTGCAGCCGTGGCTATCTCGTGGCTATATAAACGACACAGTGAGGGAAACCCAGGGACAGGACTCCCAGTGAGGGTCCTGGATTCCGGTGATCCGGTCCCCAATTAGAGGTCGACCCGCACATCATGTTATAATTTAATATTTTATATCATATACATAATGTCTGAGGGGAAAACGTTCTGTCAACGACGCATACCACGCCACAGTGGTCGCCAGTCTAGCCGTAGGATACGCTCGGTTGACCAAAATGGTGCTTAAAACAACCAACTATCAAGCCAGATTTCAACCTGCAGGATATATGCCTCATACAATGAACCTTTGGTATGGCGATGGCTACAAAGACATCCTAGTAAAACAAGGGATACTACCTGAAAATATTATGAAGTAAAGATGGCCACGATAGCTATGATGGTCGGTGGGCGTTAGTAAAATGCCCCAGCATTTTCCGGGAGTAATTTCCTCTTCCCTCGAAACTACGAGTCACACGCGGCTGAAATACAGGCAGAGAGGAAGCGGCATAATCTCGCTTATTGAGAAATTACAGGCTGCCCAATCCGAGTACGCTAAAACGCCTCCAGAGGATCGATTACATTAACGAACAACTCAGGCGTGAAAACCATGCCGCTCACACATTCCACGATGTTGACGACGAATTAGCTGAAAGAATACTACTCTATTAACTGGTAAACAGTTGCAAACCACTAATAAACCCACACTCGCTCAGTACTACACACAAATTCATCCAAGGGACAAAATGGACCGTGGAACTGACTTTCATAGCTTCTAGTATAGCAGCGACTGCATTGGTTGCGTAAACAATTAGACTAAATACTCCATATAAGTATGCTAAACATGAGACCTGCTCCATAACGATGCGAATACATACTTATGGGGAAGACCGAGGCCTGTGGTAGGAAATGCAGGACCCAGGGTACCGTTGTTTCCACACATGGGAAGCCTCTAACTACGTGTGTTCTGTGTGCGGTATAGGGTCAAAGGGCACTACTGTTTATGTAAAGCCTACGGGCTTAACGTGAGTCAGACATCACCTCATCTACGAGAATAAAAGGGCTTACATAAAAGAACGTAGGCGATTTCTCAAGATAACAGTGTAGTGTCCCAATTAGAGATTATACACACCTACGTATAGCTATGTTTGTGTGGAAATTGAGCCCAGGGAAGGTTGCCTGAGCAGCTGGCAGATGGATGTGGGGAAAGTATAGATATCAGTGTCCTGCAAACCCATGATTGTTAGTGAACTATATAAGGGTGCTCCCATTTACAATCATGGTAAAAGTAGGGTTTGATGTGCCATGGCTGGGCAATAATTTGGAATTACTTTGATGGTGGGCGAGTAGATGTGCATGGGGATATAGATATACCTGTTGGGGACTCGTTGCAAGTATTACAAAAACACCCTACTATGCTGCGCATATTCCGGGTGGGTTGAGGGGAATAATCGATAAGGTGTATTCTTGATTTTTACCCACGGTGGGCCAATTAGACATTGGTTCTCTTTAGGTGTACGCAACTATGACCACTGTTGGTGAACTTAAGCCGGTCGCCAAGCAGCCAGGTGTGATCGGTATTCTCGAACGCGAAGCCAGCATTGTTGAGATTACTAGGCTTGAAGCCCTCCCACGGTAAAACAATTAAAAGCTCAAGCAAAACAGCTTGGGCTCACGGGTATATTCCAACCTGGGGGAGAGCTGGGTTAATGACATTGTTATCACATGCCCCCAGTAGCAAAACCTCCCACTGTAAAACAATTGAAACCGAGGCACGTGATTTGGGGTTAGGGGATATTCCCGTATGAGGGAAACCACAGCTTGTAGAACTATTACGACAGAATAGAGCTGTCGACCTACAGTCTTCTGCGCGCACTGAGCGTGCTGTAGGCAACTATTTGAGAGGCTGGCGCATGCACGTTGATAGGAACATAGACATTACAGATATTAAGCCACTGATAGCTGATAAGATCAACCAGGAACTAGCCAGTCTGGGAAGTATCAAGTTCCAGATCACAGTGAAAATGTCGCTCGATAAGAACGTAGGGGTGGGTCACTGGAGTACCGTTCAGCCTTACTCCGAGGTAAACAAGAGGTTGCCACACATATAGAGACCATTGACGCATCAATCGATACTAGTTTTCAGCAGATACGGGAATACCTAGAACGCTACACACACTTGGGGTCTGGGTGGGCTGTAGATAAAATCGATAATGCTCCATCTAGACATAGCTAACTACGTAAGCCTTTCAGAGGCGGGTCATACCTAGACTTGCCCCCTACCATAGGAAAAACAGGCTATGGTAAACGTTAAGAATAGAGGAGACGATTGCCTGAGGGTAGCTATCAGGTCAGCCTTGTTTCCAGCTGACACTCATTCAGACAGGCTTTCTAGCTATCCCCAAGATGATGGGCTCAACTGGGATGGTATAGATGAACCAACCCCATATCCCAGATCACTCAAAGTAGAAAAACAGAATAATCTAGCTATAAATGTCTTTGGGCACGAAGGCGACACAACAATAGTGCATGTGGGTTAGCTCCAGTGTTGGGGAAACCCTAACTGGTGGAGGGACAGGGGGAAACCCCTCGCGTTATCAATATATTTCATGATCCAACGAGGTGAAAAGTATCACTACACGTGGATAAAACATCTCAGCCGGTTGTTGCACGACCAGTCGAAACACGATGGGAAAAAACACTTTTGTGTGCGATGCCTACACGGTTTCAGCCGAGCTGATTTATTAGAATCCCACCGGGAGGATTGCCAAGGTGTGGGGCAGACGGCCATACGGGTCGACATGCCTGAGGAAGGTGACAATATCCTAAAATTCGGCAACCACAAGCACCAAATGTCCGTGCCTTATATCATATACGCTGACTTTGAAGCCTTGGTCAAACCAGTTGTTGGGGATACCCCAACAGTTGAGGCTGCCGCCGGCGCTGGGGATACCCCAACCACACTCAAAACACAAGAGCATGAAGCCTGTGGGTTTGGATACATTGTCGTCCGTTGTGATGGGGAAACGAAAGCTCCGGTAGTGTATAGGGGCCCTGACGCGGCTGAAAGGTTTCTAAAGTGTTTGCAGGAGGAAGAAAAAATTATTAGGAATGCACTGTATAGAGTCGCTCCAATGCGTATGACCCGAGCCGACAGGCTAGCTCACGCCTGTAGCACTAACTGTCACGTGTGTGACTCACCACTGAATGGTGATTCGGTGAGAGATCACTGCCACGTAACCGGTAAGTATAGAGGCGCGGCTCACAGCACGTGTAACCTCAAGCTTAGAATCAACCCTAAGACAATAAACATCCCCGTTGTCTTTCACAACTTGAGAGGGTACGACTCTCACTTAATCATGCAGGCCATCGCGAAAAATCGATGGTAATATAACGCATTCCCAACAACATGGAGATACATCTCCTTCAGCTTAAACGGTCTTAGGTTCATAGATTCAGTACAATTTCTCTTGTCTTCATTAGACAGTCTGGTCAAGGTCAATGATACCTTCCCTATCACCGACCGATACACAGACGCCGAGACTAGACCCCTGCTTATGAGGAAGGGTGTGTACCCCTATGAGTACATGGATAGTTGGCCCAAGTTCACCGAGACCAGACTACCCCCTATCAGAGAATTTTACAGCAATCTGACAGACTCGGAAATATCCCAAGACGATTACTCGCACGCGATTAACGTATGGAATAAACTGAGTTGTAAGAACCTGGGGGATTATCACGACCTGTACTTGAGGACGGATGTACTGCTGTTAGCCGACGTGTTTGAGACGTTTAGGCGGACATGTTTCAAGCAGTATAAACTCGACCCCGCATGGTATTACACCAGCCCAGGTCTGTCGTGGGATGCCTTGCTTAAAAAGACCGGAGTTAAGTTGGAATTGCTTACTGATTACGACATGCACCTATTCATTGAGAAAGGCTTGCGAGGTGGGATCTCCATGGCAACCAAACGATACGCGAAAGCAAATAATCAATACGTTAAGGGCTACGACCCTAGCAAGCCAACCAATCACATTCTCTACCTCGACGCCAACAACCTGTACGGTTGGGCCATGAGCCAGTATCTACCTACAGGGGGATTCGAATGGGCGTCACATGAGGTCGATGTTATGAGCATCGCACCGGATTCAAACACAAAGGTTATATCCTCGAGGTTGACTTGGAATACCCCAAGGAATTACACGCATCACACAACAGCTACCCCCTGGCCCCCGAACGTATGAGGGTTAACCCAGACTGGATGTCTGAGTACCAACATAACTTATTAGGTGGGCGTGTGACAGACGTTGAAAAACTCGTGCCTAACTTAATGAATAAGACCAAGTACATCGTTCACTATCGCAACCTACAGCTGTACCTGTCGTTGGGTATGAGGCTGACCAAAATACACAGGGTGCTCTCCGTGTTCACCCAGAGCCCCTGGATGGAGCCCTTACATCAGAATGAACACAGACCTCCGAAAGCTGGCCACCAGTGACTTTGAGAAAAACCTCTACAAGCTCATGAACAACTCGGTGTTTGGTAAGACTATGGAGAACCTGAGGAAACGCGTGACCGTGAAGCTGGTTCGGTCGAATGAGGAAGACAAGCTCAGGAGACTGATAGCCAGTCCGGCATTCAACCGTAGCAAGATATTCACCGATGACCTAGTTGCCCTACACATGAAGAAAAGCCACATAAAATTCAACCGGCCTGTTTACGTGGGGATGAGCATCCTCGATTTATCCAAACACCTGATGTACGATTTTTACTACAACGAGCTCAAGAAACAGTACGGCGACAGGTGTGAAGTACTGTACACTGACACAGATTCCCTGCTGATGGAGATTCGAACCGAGGACGTATACGAGGACATGAAAAAACACCTCGATTTGTATGACACCAGCGACTACCCTAAGGACCATGCCATACACAGTACGGTAAATAAAAAGGTCCTAGGTAAGATGAAGGACGAGTGTGCTGGCACGCCCATAGCCGAGTACATAGGTTTGAGGCCTAAGATGTACTCCATACTGAAGGCCGACAATGGTGAAATCCGGAAGGCTAAGGGTGTTAAGAAGTATGTGGTGAAACAACACATCAAACATGCCAGATTCAAGGAAGCCCTGTTCAAGACCCGTACCTTTAGGCATAAAATGAACACACTTAGAAGTGATGGCCATAAGATATACGGACTGACTATAAACAAGACGTCCCTGTCGCCTATGGACACTAAACGTTGGATAGCTATTGATGGGATAAACACGTACGCGTATGGACATGAGAAAATTGAACATGTCACGGAACCAGAGAAAGTTTGAGGCTATTTACTATAGCCCGCGTGGGTACTGGAAAGGAGCTAGCGCTGTAGATAAGCTGGCTAAAATGGCGCGAGTACCCCCGGAGGAAGCCAAAGCGTGGCTTGAAAAACAAGCCCTGTGGCAGATCTATTTGCCGGCACCACGCTACGTGCCTAGAAGGAGGTTCGGTATTAACATACCTAATAGCGTTCACCAGGCAGACCTACTGTTCCTACCCCACGACAAGAGGTACAAGTATGCCTTAACCGTAGTGGACGTAGCCAGTCGCTACAAGGAAGCCGAACCCTTGACCGCGAAAGATTCGGCCCAGGTAGCCAGAGGATTCGAACGCATATACAAACGCAGTCCGCTGACGTGGCCAACAGAGCTGCAAGTTGACCCCGGGCGGGAGTTCATGGGTGCCGTGTCACAACTGCTAGCCAAACACGATACAAAGGTCAGGCGTGGCACGGCTGGAGCCCATCGCAGCCAAGCCATAGTTGAGAGATTTAATAGGACTTTGGCTGAGCGCTTATTCGGGCATCAGTATGCTAGGGAGATGGCAACCCCAGGAAAACGATCGACTGAATGGGTCACGAGGTTACCTAAGGTGGTGTCGGCAATCAACCATGAAGTCACCCGGCTCACGGATAAGAAACCGGCAGACGCTATCAAACTAAAATCAATAGTTGCAGAGCCGGCTGCTCCATTACGTGGGAAGGAGAAACAGATACCAGATAGGGCCCTAGTGAGGTATCTATACCAGCCGGGGGAACACGAGGGTGATAGCCGTAAGCGAGCCACCGATCCTATATGGTCAGTCAAAACTTACAACATAGATAAAGTGGACATCAAAGCAGACGAGCCTAACTTATACTACTTGAGGGATGGGCCAGGTAGGGGGTTTGTAAGAGCGGAATTATTGATCGTACCGTACGGTACAGTGTTACCTCCTGTCAACACGGCATAGATGAACTTCAGCCAAGTCCCCGGTAGCTCAGTAGCGCGGCTAGAAGGTATAACATTGGGCGTTCGTACCCCGCTAGCGTCTCAAACTTTTTCATAGTAGGGGAAATGGTAGCAAGAGCTAAGGGTCCGACAAAAGCCTTATTTGGTAAATAAGGCTTTGCAGAGGCTTTTGTTGGAACTGGTCCCGGACTGTCTTTCTCTCTACTACTTGTTGTTTTACGCCGCACTCATCGATCACTTGATGCTCTGGTTTGTTTTCAGGGGCACATGGCAGGAGTGTGGTGACGGGCTATAAATACTTACTCTGTCTTTTTATGATGTTACATGGCGGTTTCTACCGGTAGGGCAGGAACCAAAGGGCTTCTCACATTATGTGCAGAATTGAAAAAGGACCTCCTGTTTTGGCAATATCTTTGCTAAAGGTTGCTTTGGCGATGTCAAACAATATCCCAGCAAACTCACGGCGTGGACACCAGTAGTGGACTTCAAACATTGTATCTGTTTGTGGGAATTTAACCAAGGCCTTTAACGTGGCCAGCCAGCACCTCAACCACTAGGCTACACCAACGCCTTCCTGTAAAAAGGTGTTTTGACGATAATTACCCAAACGCCCACAGTACGATTTCCATGATAACCATTTTGCATGCATCCCTTCATATCGCTGTGCGAAACAAGGATGGGACCTTTAGGGTGGTAGTCAAATCAAGTCAAACATTAAACAGGCGGGTACAAGTGCGATGGTTTTACACCTGGTATCAGTAATAGGTGATGATTTATAAATAAAGGCGACAAACTCTTTCCGTATTCATAATAAATATCTGCCAAACGCAGAGACGATTGCACGATTCCGACAATATCTTGTGATTATAAATCACCATCTAATAGTGATGATACCAGGCGTTCGTTTAAAGGTGAGAGTGGTGGGGTAGCCTAGAGGTTAAAGCGTTGGCTCGTCACGCCGAAGACCCGGGTTCGATTCCTCACATGGGCACAATGTGAAGCCCATTTCTGGTGTACCCCGTCGTGATATGGCTGGAATATTGCTAAAAGCGGCGTAAAACCATACTCACTCACTCGTTGAAAGGTGAGTATTTCTTGCCCCACTGTTCGCACCCGTCAAAGACACATGTTGATGACAGTCGGGATCTTACAATGTACTCTGATGAGTTTTCTTAGGATCCAGGGAAGGGCTCTCTGTTGCTATTTAATATCTACTACTGATGTCATATAACAAAATTCACAAAACATATACTAGACAATTCCATACCAATGAATAACCAAATGAAAACCCAAGAGTGAGTGAGTGAGTTTGGCTTTACGCCGCTTGTAGCAATATTCCAGCAATATCACGGCCGGGGACGTCAACCCAAGAACGACATTGATAATATATTAGTGTTCGGATACAATATGTATAAAAAATTGTAAACAATAAAAACTTTTGTCTTTTAGAAATCATTGTTTTGTTGTCACACTTAAAAACGTATGTGACATAGTCAGAAATACAATAAATAACAATTTCCACTGAAAACTGATTAAATCCTTTGAACCCGAATACAAAACATACAAGAACGATATTGATAATACGTCAGTGTTCTTCTATGATATTTATCTTGTCAAAATTGTAAGCATTAAATTTTGTTTCTCTTTAGAAATCTATATATTGTGTTCACACTTAAAACGTATGTGAAATACAATAAATAACAATATTCCCTAGAAACTGATTAAACCTATTCAACCTTAATAAAAATTAAATTGCATTGTTAGTCGAGCTTGTCTGGGATATCATTAATAAATTTCGTTCCAATCTCACTTTACGAAAAGGATATTGTTTTCGTATGACTTCCCTCAGGTCAAGTCAAATTGAAGATGGCAATAAAATATTTGTTATGGTGAAAATCCCTACACAAACAACCAGATCGTATTTCAATGTTTAGGATGACTATGTATGAGTAGACGTAGGAGTAGTAAGGCCCTGAAGCAGTTGATGATAAGATGGCTGGTTTTGTTCACAAGAAAGAAGAGCAATTTGTTTATGTGACAGGATGAACTGTTTGACGGAATGAATATATTTAGAGTTTTGATTCTTTAGTTTTAACTAAATTAAATATTCATGATCAGTTTAGTATATTTTAAACATTCTGTAAATAATCGAATCTGGATCAGACAATCCAGTGATGAATAGCATGAGCATCGATCTACACAGTTGGGGTACGATGACGTGTCAACCAGGTCAGAGTTGAAAAATCAAATGTTTTGACATCATTGGATTTGGTGATTCTCCTAGATTGCAAACATAAAAAACATCATTGGTTTATTTTTCAGAGGGACCACTTGGCTATTAATTCTCCAATACGTGCACACACATGCACGCACACACGCACACGCACGCACACGCACACGCACGCACGCACACGCACACGCACGCACAGAGCTAGATGTTACAAACATACACTCCACTTATACAAACATTATGTTTTGGCAAATGGATTTGCGTCCTGAATCTATCGGAAACAGTGTGTATTCATAAATCACACATTAGTTATACCCCTTGCTGCGACAGATATTTCGATATTGTAGCCATTATCTTAGAAATGATACATCAATGATTTCATATCTGAAAACATATTATCCAGATGCTCCCTTGATTCTTACAGTGACATTTAAAGATAAATGTCAGCTTCGTGGCAGCTAAAGAGAACATCTTGAGATTTATTGTATATTATAGCGAAATAAATGATTACCCTTGAAGAGTTTTTAAATTAATCATGCAACTGAGTAGTGGTTGTCGAGGGATGTGACAGAGCTTTTAGTTTATTTCATTATACTACACATAATCAGATTAATATGAAATAGCATACTTTGACGACTGAAGGATTACATATTTGTTAATTTGTAAATATGCATGCCCACACCAACATGATAAATAGTGATTTTAGGGAGAAGGGAAATGCAAAGCGCCTATTTTAGAAAAAGCTTCAAGGAAAACGTAGATGTCAAGATTGCCATAACATGTTGTCATACATAAAGTGCAACGGATCATTCTATGATTTGAGTTGGACAATCCTACAATCGAGTTACATGTTAAGATGTCGAGTTACATGTTACGGTGTCGACTTACCTGTTAGGGCGTCGAGCTTCATGTCTTGATGTCGGTTGACAGGACATTGTTGAATCAATCAGTTCAGAGCTCCATGTTACGGTGTCGAGCGACTTACGCGTTACGATGTCGAGCTACGCGTTACGATGTCGGCTGACAGGGGCATTATTCAAGTACGATGTGTCGACTTACTTCAAACGTCAGTTTCATGTTGTTGAGATCAATCAGTTCAGGAAGCTCCACGTTACGGTGTTGAAGACATTCATGTTTCAGGATGTTTCAGATCCATGTTACGGTGTCGAGCACCAGCTGACTTACCTGTTAGAATCAGCATCATCAATGTCTGTTGACAGGACATTGTTGAATCAATCAGTTCAGAGCTCCGAGTTACGGTGTCGAGCTACGCGTTACGATGTCGGCTGGTAGGGCATTATTCAACGAAGTAATTACTTCAAGGCAGTTTCACTGAAGACATGATTCCTGATGTTTCAGATCGTAGAAGACCAGCTGTTGCTGCACTCGAGGATCATCAGTTTCAAATGCCAGTAATTATAGAACTACATTAAAACTTTGAGGATGCTGATTGACATCAGTTAGCCCGTCTGTGGTATCATCTGTGTTAATTAACAAATTCCATTAATCACGAATTACTCAAGGATGTTATCGATTCAGTCAAGACACTAGATATATTACTTCACATTCCATTAATGTAAACATTACTCATTCACAGTGTAAAATAGTTACATAATGTCATTTTAAAATTATTGCACCTTTCAAGGAATAAAACATTTATTTTACGAACACATGTGTAGAAGAAGTTACCGCGCCTTATACCAGTGCGCTCCATGTGTTCTCCCAACAACCACTCATATGGGTGAGTAGGATTTTACGCCGCATTTTCGAGCAATATCACGGCGAGGGCCTTCGGCGTGACGAGCAAACACTTTAACCACTAGGCTAACCACTCGTATGGATTTAAGATGTTTTCAAACAGATCAATAAAGAATATTTAACTTCATCGTACTTGCAGTCAATTTAATTTAGTGATTTCCTGATGACACCAAAAACACTCCTGGGTCCTGCATGTTTGATGTTGCAGCAAACCAAGTATTCCCAATGACATTGCCTATTGGCTCGCTCGTACAGTGTTGTTGGCGTCATGAGCTGGACTTTATCTTGTAGCGAATATCCCTGCAGCAGAGAACCCCCTACACATGGCGAAAGATGACTGAGTATTATGTAGCAACATCTTCCGGTATGTTCTGTAAATATACTTGACAGCCCTTCCTCTATGACGCAGACAATGTCTATGGATATTTGAATGTATGCAGCTTTAACGTTTCTGGGTTGACTGAATTGCTGTGATTTAGACTTTATGCGTTATTTTGGTCTTGGTGAAAAATATATGATCATTTCTATCATTTAAATTGTAAACAATTTTGTAATGGTGTTCATGTAATGTATGTCGTGTCATGGCAAAACCATTCATCCTTAACTCGCTGATATCAGGTTTCAGAATTACTCCAAGTTGATGCTTTGTTTATGTCCTTGCTCGTTATTTCACCAGTGTGACCAGATTCAAAGACGCCGGTCTCATGGCTTACTAACAGCATTATACTGTAATATCTTAGGGACTGTACAAATCCCCAACCACTCGCTCTTTCTGCCAATCTGCGGGGATGTTCTTGAGACCTGCGATAGTTCAAATGTTGCATCACATAACACGTATAATCTGATAATAAAATACCAGTTACCTTTCACAATGTACGGACAATGGGGGTGAGGGTAGGATCAAAGTTCCTTACGGGACATCTTACAGACACGTTTACCAACACCTGGTGTCAAAGTACCTTTAGTAATAATCACAAGTATTGGTTTCTATGAAGATGCTGCTTTTTTTATTTGTGTCTCTTTCATGTGGTGATTCACGTCCTCATCTCGCCGATGGCAAAGAACAAAGAAGGATTAAAGGAAACATGTAATAACGAGTTGTACTCTCGGGACAGGTTCAAGTTCACTATCAATTGTGTTGTTCCGCACAATCGTTTGTTCTCTTAAAATCACAGAACAAGAAAAATAGATCCATAAAATCCTGATTCTCGTTACAAAAAGGGCATTGACAAACAACGGACCACAATTCTCAATCGTTTCTAATCGTTTACAATTTTCAATCAGCTCTGGGTGCGGGGGTTTCATAAATGGATTCACAACATCAAAATCTTCAGATATTCACAGACGTGTGAACGATTCACATCAAACACAAATGTTGAACAATCAAAACCCTTCTTTCTTGTTTACAAAGGTTCAGACAGACTCTGTGGTGTATGATATCCTAATTATTATTATTGCAAAACGTCAACACTACAAACGTTTCAGTCATCGGACAAAACACATTCCATTGAGCGTACAAGACAAACAAGCTGCAAAAATTATGCTGTTAGATCACTGAAAATAAATGGTGATACCAGGTGTTCGCAAGACGAGTTGACCGATTCATGAGGTCACACTTCAATGCTGACATGAAAGAGTGGCTTTAAAATATGTTCGACGCATTTATATTTTTCTGAAACAGGTAAATGCCAGTAACTGTAAATATACTGACCTATCATATGATGTAACTATTAACTCACTCACTCACTCGTCCACTCACTCACTCAACCACCCACTGACTCACATCTAAAAATGACGAAGATAATGCGTAGAAACATACGATCAGTATACTAAATCATCAAACAACGAGGTACATGTATAATAGGCGTTTAACAATCACAACCGTGGCACAGTGTTTGTAACGTCCGTCAACCCTCAGCCAACTTCCTCCTCTCTGCCAACAATAGAACCTCAGATGCTCATTGATCATGTCGAGCCAGACATTATTGCAATCACATCGCTCTGAACTACAGATATAAACACACATCCCGACTCAGCCAGTATGATACAGTAACATGGCATGGTAATAACCAACATTAAATACCTTGATCCAGACTGGACGCCCGTTTCCTACGTATTCCAATACATTACGGGAGAGTCTGTTCAGGAACTCCACTGTTCAACTTCTGACAGGAACCACTCCACATGATCAACATCCATTTATTGACGCCATCCAGATAATTATTTTTCCATACAAAATACGTCTGAAGGAACAAATGGCCCTTTGAGTGGTTCCTGCGAATATCAGATACCTTTTTTAATGATGCTGTCTTTGTGAGGGTGTCGGGTGCAGTAATGCCAATTTGGTAGATTGGCCATTGCGGAATGAATTTGTCAGATGAATTGGTTGTAAGGTTATGTACACAACTGGCTGGACGAAATGAAGTTTATCTGTCTGATTTTGTAAGAAAATTTTCAGATTTTCAGAAATCCAGTTATTGTATCGAGCTGGAATGGATTAAATGTTACGGAAGTTCCACGTGTACTGGAAACCATTATTCATTTTTTCCCTTTCAATCTCAGGATTAGATCTGTACATGTCAAAATTCTTCTATATCATATAATTTCATTTGGCTGGATGCAGTATATTAATTTGAATCTTATTAATCCAGTTATTGTATCAAGCTGAAATGAAGTTATTGTAAATGTCAGATGTTTCCTTTTAAATCTAAGGAATATGTCTGTACATTACAGGATTAATACCCGGTTAATTGCAGTTTCATCTGTATCATGTAATGGCATTTGCAGGTGGAACTGATGTTGTTTGACTATTTGTCAGAGGAACAATGGCAAATTTTATATGCGATCCTCCAAGACTTACAGGAACAGAATGAAATGGTAACATTGATCTTTGGAACTCATAGGCATTTTTATGGGATTTGTAAATCCTTCCGAAAATCATGTACCGAATCGATTGATGCACTAGGAAAGTCTTTCAACTGGCTCGTTCTCTCGTTTTGATGGATATTTTTCAACGTACACTTTAACTTACATGGTTAATTGGAATAATAATCACAACTGTATTTGTACTGGTCGCGATATTTGGCGCCACCCTGTAATAACTATCAACATGACACAATGCCAGGCGTCACCAGAGTTGAATCTGTAGACCACAGAATGGGAAAAGCGCGACTACGGGCTATCACTCGTGCTGGATATAACTCAGAACTCCCCTATATTTTGCCAGGAGTCACCAGCGGAGAATCTGTAGACCACAGACTGGGAAAAGCGCGACTACGGGCTATCACTACTGCTGGATATATCTCAGAACTCCCCTATATTTAGTGCTGGTCGGTTAGAGCTAGGTAAATACACTCAGCAAGTTGGATTTACAGTTGGGAGCTAGAATGGACAACGGGAAATGCTTCATCAGGGTAAATATTCGGTCAGACTTGACATAAATATTAGATATGATAACAATACCCAAGACTTAGAAGGAAATCCCTTCATATCTATTCATTTACACTTCAATGTCCTTGGAACTGATTTAAGGATACGCACTTCCGGTTGAAATTGGTTTAATTTGTACAATGTAATCAGTAGCTGGTGCCCCAGCTATTGCTGGAATATTGCTAAAGCGGTGTAAAAGAAAACCAACTCACAAATGTGAGAGGTAAAACCTAGTAAGTACTGTAAGTCTCCGACCTTTGTGAAATCCAGGAGCACGCAAGGTGTGAAAAGTCTAGAAACGTAGTCAGGATTCGAACCCATTATCATAAGGTTCTGACATGGCACTCTACACAGCGAATAGTGGCACCTTTAGACATGTTCTAACGTATGTTTATGTTAAGTAACAGTCGACCATGCCTCATAATCCTCTTAATCGCTAAATAAACAATTTGCTCGACTGGCAAAAGAGGATACCACCGTTTGAGTGAGGGAAGAATAAGAATAAGAATATTTCAGCAATATTACAGCGGGGGGACACAGGAAATGAGCTTCACACATTGTACCAATGTGGGGATTCGAACCTGACCCTTCGGCGTGACGATGAAATGCTCTGACCACTAGGCTATCGACCACTAAGTTCGATTTTTTATATTACTGCAGTGAAATCGATGGTCAAAATCATTGCTACCATTAGGAATGTAGGGATATTAATGTGCACCCATGTATATATAATTGAACTGAAATTGAATTGACGGAGGTGTGTAAATAATCGAGTAAGGACCAGACAATCCAGTGATAAACAACACGAGCATCGTTTTAGGCAATTGGGATACGATGACATGTTTCAACCAAGTCAGCGATCCTGACCACCGAATCCCGTTAGTCGCCTCCGAACTGTCTGTTAATTTGGACGAACCTAGTGGGCTTCCATGTTAGAATACGCCTCCAGTAACGCAAGCTGCTCCAAAGGTCGGTGAGTGAGTGAGTGAGTTTAGTTTTACGCCACTTTTAGCAATATTCTAGCAATATCACGGCGAGGGATACCAGAAATGGGTTTCACACGTTGTACACATGAGGGGAATCAAACCCGGGTCTTCAGCGTGACGAGCGAACGCCTTAACCACTAGGCTAATGCCCCTGCTCCAAAGGGCTACCGAAGGTATGGGATGGTCAAGGTCGGTGACCACGTTGACTGTTATATCACCCCGACGCCGGGAATCGTTGGTCACTCAACTCAGTTATTTACCTACCCCCGTCATATTCATGGAGAACTGCTACCTGCGGCGTTAAACAATAAGCAAACTATACCATTACAACACAAATGTCCGGTTTCTTTATGTTTTAGTTTAGGTGGACTTGTCAAAATCAGCAGGCCTCCACCGTGGTCTGGTGGGAAGGACGTTGCCCGGTTCATGAAGGTGTGGTTCGATCCTGTCGCCGCATCACACAAAGCTCGACGATGGTTACCCTGCTCGATGTTGGGCAAAGGCGACGTCTCGGGAAGATTAGTTCGGTGTCAGTATAATGTATCTGGTAGGTCATCAGCGTTAAACTGCAGCTTGGTATCTCGGTGGTATAAACTCGGTATTAGTCTCAACTATTACAAGCACCCATACCTAATGATGGCCTTAGAAGTTAAATAATGTTGAACCCTATGTAAACCCTACTCAACTTCACAAGATTGTACGGTGGCAGTTGATGTACATAAGTCAAACACAGCTGTGTCAAACTTCCGGTTGTATCGTAGGGTGATCCCTATGTATTCCTAATTGAGTCATAATGTTTGGGTTGTCTCGAACCTTCGACACAACCGTGTTTAAGTATCTATTCAGCCTTTCAGTTTCCCAACATTGTACAACACATTCCTATCTCAACAACACCGTCAGTCAAGTACATGGTTACTTCAATAGACGCTTCAACTGACGGCTGAGAATCGGATATTCATGAAACGTAGTCTCGCTTTGCACACGCATACCAATGAGAATCTCACCTCGTGATTTCTCGTGATTTCTCGTTCAGTCACCGACTTCTATTGATCCCTAAACTTTGATTATCTACCAGAACAAGTACCGGAAATAAAGGCAGAGTAATTCAAAGAACGGTCCTTATTTAGAGGTCGGCGTGGTATGACTCTCAAACAACCATCAAACGCCATAAGTTAGATCAAAGCAGATAATGGCTCATTCCGGAAGCTGGCTGCACGTGACTGGCATGTAGCACTTAGCTCACGTGATCACCTCGAGTATTTACAGCTTCTGTGGTGAAGCCGTGCCGCTATTTGGCCTATTGATGTTTAAAAATCAGGTCAGAAACCAGAAAATATTAAATATTTTTCCTCTGACTTGCAAGCTGAATCTTTGTAACATATGTTACATTTGGGATTACACTTTCTCAGTATAGTACCACTTTGGGGTAGTACTTTTGTTGGGTGGAGTCCCATCCGGGATTCGAACCCACACACTCAGACTCAGATACCTGATCGCCAGCACACAAAGTCAGCCATCTAACCCACTCAGCCATCGCTGAATCAACTGAATCTTGTCAGTTAAAGCGATGAAGTCATAATTTAATAATCACTGGTTTCCATTGTACGATTCTCACCACATCATACGTATGTTAGTGTCAGAGTGAGTTAGTGGTTTCCGCTCTGAGAATAGGATGACCTTTCAAAAGTAAAAATAATACACACGATAAATTATATGGCGTCCAATGTCTGTTTGCAATAGTTCTGTTGAGAGCCTTTCGGGATATGGAGTTAATAGGTACTTGTATAAGGAATTCCTGCTTTCTTACATGGTCTGGGGCGGTGGGGTAGCATAGTGGTTAAAGCGTCCGCTCATCACGCTGAAGATCCGGGTTCGATTCCACACATGGGCACAATGTGTCAAGCCCACTTTGGGTGTCCCCCGCTGTGATATTGCTGGAATATTGCTAAAAGCGGCGTTTAACCATACTCACTCACTAATATTGTTTACAGGTGTTTTTGCATGTGTTTTACACATTAGCGTTATGGTCATGTGGAGGACATTTCAAAACATGACGCATCAGTGACAAACATAATGTCCGACGCAATTCCCTGTTTTGACCAGTACAACACGTTCCCGATATTTTTCAAGTGAAACATTGACCAGCCTTAGTGTATGTTTATGACGGGCGCAACCAGTGTGGCAGGATACGCTGACCTTTCTGCGAACACCAGGTATCATCATTGTTTGATAGTGAGTCATACACACAAACTCATGCTATAGTTGGAATCAACTTGTAAAAGAGTTTTCTTGTATCACGGCGGGGAACACCTTTAATGGGCTGACCGCCTCCGTGGTGTAGTGGTTAGAGCGTCCGCCCGGAGAGCGGAAGGTCGCGGGTTCGATCCCCGTCCGCGTCATACCAAAAGACGTTAAAATATGGTACTTGTTGGTCCCTGCCTGGCGTTCGGCATCAATGGGTACAACAAGGACTGGTCGGCCGGAGTCAGTATAATGTGTCTGAGTGGGGTATTCATGCTTCACTGTGGCATGGTATCTCAGTGGGCTAGCACTATAAAACCAGCTTAAGTCTGGGCTAGTACAAGCAGCCGCACATACACATACACACGCATGCACGTCGTCATATGAGCGAAATATTCTCAAGCACGACGTTAAAACCCAATTTCACCTCACCTTTAACGGACTCCTCCACACCTTGTACCCATGTGGGGAATCGAATCGAATGCATTAACCCCACCAACCCTAGCCGCCTCTGAGACAAAACAGAGGCACAACAGGGACTGTACTGAAACGGATATTTGTCATTTTGTTTTAAACACACTGTTGATCAAACGTTTAGTAAAAATCATTTTATTATAAATATAATTTGACGAACAGAATTCTGCCGTGACGCCCTGAAGATGCTTCTCATCAAAGTTTTCTTGTTTCAGTTCTAAGAAATAATCTGTTTACTGAAGTAAAACCAAAGAAACAGATCAAGTCAATATCATACTGAGATTAAAATCATTGAAAAATACTGATCATTAAAAATAGTTGCTTGGAGAATAGTCTTTAATGTCTCTTATATGGACACAGATCTGAGAGAGACCTTATATGCTAATGGCACAAGAAACTACTCGTCTTCCAGTCTCACTTGGACTTCACAGAATATTCTCAAAGTGTCCAGATCCTTTTTATCTACTCAAAGGAGAGACGTTTTTTCATAAGGAAATTGGGAAAATCCATACGGGGAACGTTAAAGGGTTTGTCACAATTTAATATCTGATTAAGGTGTGTAAAGTTGACTTTAAAGATATCTTTAAAGATATGGTTGAGAATGACACTAGCACGGTGATAGGATATAGAAAAATATGTTTACAACGACACATCCTGTTGATGAACCACAAAATGCGTTAAACATTGCAAAGAGGGTTTCATTACTGTAAAGGTTAATACCTGAATAGAGAGGAGGGGGGGTGGGGGTGGTTGAGAGAGGGAACGAGAGCGAGCGAGAGAGAGAGAGGGGGGAGGAAGAGATAGAAAGATAGGGAGGGAGAGATAGAGAGAGGGAGGGGAGAGACATAGGTAGAGAAAAGAGTGAAGGGAGCGAGAGAGAAAGAAAGAGAGCTGAAGAGAAAAAGAAAGAATGAGAGGGGAGAGCGGCCTCGAGCGATAGAGAGAAAGAAAGATAAAGGGAGAGAAAGAGAGGGGAGAAAGAGAAAGACCTGCAGAGTGAGCGAGAAAAAGAGATGGAGAGACGGTCAGATTAAATGCAACAGACATGTTCTATGTCCATTTAGAATTCCTTTCGGTTTCATATATCTCCTGTAAAATACCATGATTCCATTTCTCTTGATAGCATCGTTTCGAGAGTGACCTTATCAGCTATATTTCCATCGTCAGTAACTTCCCACAGAAAGTATCTCGCACGTCAGTTTGAAAAGCTGGATCATTTGAATATAACTCAAAACGAAGCCTTGTTTGCGGCTGTGTCCAGGATGTGCTGAATACAATAAATACACTGTTTATCGAGGATAATCCTGTGTCCCATGATATGTTGAAGAGATGCTGCTAGAACAATGCTCACGTTCAGTCGTGTAATAGATAACAGATTTAAATGGTATAACGACATCTAGCAAGGCAGCAAGAACGTTTATTGCCCCCTAATTATATGAATAAATAGTGGTTTACCGTTCACGAATGACTGACTCATATCTGTTAATGACGCTTCTCGACTGTCCTGTCTGACAGTATATAGTTTAGATCAATGCATCTGTGGTATTTGTGAAACGATGGCAGACGGTACCCAGTCTGACTGGGTCAGATTACAGGACGCGGTTTCACTCGATGGATTGTATGTCCTCTGACTGGGTCAGTTTACAGGACGCGGTTTCACTCGATGGATTGTATGTCCGCGGGTGAATGTCAGTTGCTGTAAATCGGAGCTATTCACAGAGGCAGAAAATATCATCAATATAACGTTTACCTTCAATACGTATTGTCAGTGTCATTTCATAGGGAGTATTTACTGGTTATTACATCAATTCAAGCCTTCGCTACCTTGAGGTTTGAGGTACGAGCAAGTGCCCTTTTCAAAGAGCGCCATACGATTCCTGCTCAAAAGTGTTTTGATCATGTTTCATGTTTATTACTTATGGCGTATCTTTCAGATGGTTTTGTTGTGGTGATGTAAAGGACATTTCCAGGTTTGATCCATCGGTGACCGGTGTAGTTCACTGTTTCCTGTTTTACCTCTGCACTTTTTCAAATGAACAATTGACTTGCCTTTGCATGTATTTATGATGAGTACCACCGCATGGGCAGGATAGCTCACCTTTTCACCAACACTTAATATCATCATTATGTGATGGCGATTGGCGGACACTGTCGTGATACAGTCGGAATCGAACAATCGACTAGTCTTTGAGCAGAGATATCGTAAGAGTAAGGAAAATGTTTTCCTGAAGCTGGTATTTCTGTAAGAGGGTTGTGGATATATTGCTGTAGTATATGCTGAAACGTAGGTACAATACTGTAGTATGGAGTATCATCAAGAGTCACTGTACTGGGTATAACGTACCTTCAATTATGTGTCTTACCATTGAATATTCAATGTAAAACATAAAAAAATCACCTAAAGCAAACATCGCTTTCTCCACACGTCTACCAATACGTTTATACCCTGGATAATGACTGGTAATTTTCAGTCACTCAATATTTTGTGTGTTCGTTTGTTTGTTGTATAACGCAGGACTCAAACATTTTCCAGCTATATGACGGAGGTGTGTAAATAATCGAGTAAGGACCAGACAATCCAGTGATAAACAGCACGAGCATCGTTCTAGGCAATTGGGACACGATGACCAAGTCAGCGATCCTGACCACCCGATCCCGTTAGTCGCCTCCGAAGACCAATTCTAACCCGGATCTTCACGGGTCACTGTGTTCAATAAGTATCACGATGGAAATAACTGTAATACATGTGAATAAACAAGATAAGACTGATTGTCAACGTGGATGACGTTGTCGCGTACGTAGGAGGAAGCTGTCGTTAAGTTCTTTACGTTGTGCTGCAGTCATATAGACAGCGTAAGAGGTTGAAGACAAGTAGATAAGCTATAACGATGGGTTGAACACAGTGTATGGCCTAACAATGATTGCAGGCCCGTGTTATCTAAAGTAGCATGGCTACAGTAATTATCATCATCAACAGGCTCTTCCGTATTGTGTTTTTCTGTTTAACGCCGCACTCATCAATATTTCAGCTATTTGACGGGTCTGTAAATAATTGTGTCTGGGTATTAGTGTTGGGAATTGGTTAAAAGCTCATAATTGATGATTGGTTCATTACCATCGATCAGTAAAAAACATGTAGTTTGGAGGGGTGTGTGCAAAATTTCACATCTTGATGGTGTTAGGAACATAAATTTCTTGGAACTTTAAGATAAATTCAATCATGACTTGGAACGAGCTTGTAGTGCTTATGAAATGTAACAGACAAAACCAACCTTGTGAAAAATATTGTTTATGAAAACAAGTATTCCAGAATCGTTTGGGTTCGATTATGAGAAAACATGATCGATTGCTTGGTCGTTTAGTCACTGCGACCAATCTTCGATAATTTCAGTTCATCGGACCACCACTACTGGGTGTACAGTCCAATAATTAACATCATCAGCAATACGTATCATCTGGATACGATGAGAGACATAAACCAAGTCTGTGACTGGCATCATGAACATCGATCTGCCCAGCTGACATATAATGACATTTATCAGCCAAGTCAACTAGCCTGACCATCAGATCCCTTTATTCGCTTCTAGGAATCTTGCCATGTCACTCACTGACTCTTTGGGGTGAGCACAACACGACAAGAACCACTCCCATGTCACTAGAGACCGGCAAAGCATGTATGCATCCCCCATTAACCCCTTGGATGCAGAGGGACATAAATGTCCCTCCTCTTCAGCTCTTCAACTTTTATGCGCAAAGTTCACTTTTCAGACCTTAGAAAAAACTTGGCATCCAGGGGACTGACATAGTCCTTGTGGCATGGCTACTCTCGTGTACACGGAAACAGCTTACAGGATTATTTACAATTGTCATATTCAGAATGGTTAAACATGGAAATTTTAACAATATTAATTTTGCATTTTTTTAATCCTATGTCATGTAAAATATGGTGTACACCATATAATACAGTTACTGAATACCCCGTAAATCTGTAAAATATGACGCTCACCAACTAATATACTCACTCCCTGGGATATAGTACAAACTTATTCAAAGCGGCATCAATCCCAAGGTACTCGAAGCAGTGAAGATCCGGGTTAGAATTGATCTTCACCAACCCATGATAGTCGTCAGAGGATCCGGGCGGTCAGGCTCGCTGACTTGGTTGACACATGTCATCGTATCCCAATTGCGTAGATCAATGCTCATGCTGTTGATCACTGGATTGTCTGGTCCAGACTCGATTATTTACAGACCGCCATTATATAGCTGGAATATTGCTGATTGCGGCGTTAAACAACAAACAAACCAATCAGACAACCCACTTTCCTCGCTTACTGCTTGTGTATTAACGTGTGCCATCAAGGCCTGAACATACGGTACGTGTAACATCAAAGATACGTTAACAGATAGGTGAAGGCTACTTCAGTTGACCCAAAACATAATACATTTCGAATTTTGTATTCATTTCAAATATAATAAAATGCGCAGAAAAACCTATGCCTGATCATATGATCGACATATCGACATATTTTCAACCTTGATAATAATAAAAAAATGTTGTTATTAAAATTTAACAATTCTTTTTGTGTTTGAAAGGCATGTTTACGAGGGAAAACATAGGGCTATATAATTGTGCTATCTCCGTTTTAAATGGATTTTAATGAATGAAATATTATCTTTCATTTTGTGGAGACATCTATTTCCTCCCGCCGGACATTCTGTAATTAATTGCCTTCAGGTCATCAAGAAATAAACAGCGTTCCCAGTATTTCATTTGTCCCATTTGATTTGTACAATGAGTGTAAAATGATAAGACAACTATTGGTCAGAATTGATTGATATTAAAGCGTCAGAGTTTAATATCATGCCGAGGGCGTAAGAGCATTCAGAGTGATTATGGGTGGTCTTAAAGTTAAAGGAATCTCTGTGTTACAGTACAATAGCGCGAGGGTGAATGTTGTGTTGATGTATCATATCTAATAGTCCGGATATTTCACAGCCAGCACTAGTCCAGATATATCACAGTAGCGCAGACAGCAATAGTCCAGATATATCACAAAAGCGCAGTCTGCAACAGTTCAGATATATCGCAGTAGCACAGTCAGAAATAGTTCAGATATATCGCATTATCGCAGTCAGCAATAGTTCAGGTATATCACAGTAGCACAGTCAGAAATAGTTCAGATATATCGCATTATCGCAGTCAGCAACAGTTCAGATATATCACAGTAGCGCAGTCAGCAATAGTTCAGATATATCACAGTATCGCAGTCAGCAACAGTTCAGATATATCGCATTATCGCAGTCAGCAATAGTTCAGATATATCACAGTAGCGCAGTCAGCAATAGTTCAGATATATCGCATTATCGCAGTCAGCAACAGTTCAGATATATCACAGTAGCGCAGTCAGCAATAGTCCAGATATATCACAACAGCGCAGTCAGCAACAGTTAAGATATATCGCAGTATCGCAGTCAGCAATAGTCGAGATATATCACAATAGCGCAGTCAACAACAGTTCAGATATATAACAATAGCACAGTCAGCAACAGTTCAGATATATCGCAGTATCGCAGTCAGCAATAGTTCAGATATATCACAGTAGCGCTGTGAGCAATAGTTCAGTACCACAATCACCAACTGTCTAGCTATATCACATCACCACAATCACCAATTGTCTAGCTATATCACATCACCACAATCACCAACTGTCTAGCTATATCACATCACCACAATCACCAACTGTCTAGCTATATCAAATCACCACAATCACCAACTGTCTAGCTATATCACAGCACCACAATCACCAATTGTCCAGCCATATCACAACACCACAATCACCAACTGTCTAGCTATATCACAGTAACACAATCACCAATTGTCCAGCCATATCACATCACCACAATCACCAACTGTCTAGCTATATCACATCACCACAATCACCAACTGTCCAGCCATATCACAACACCACAATCACCAACTGTCTAGCTATATCACAGTAACACAATCACCACTTGTCTAGCCATATCACAACACCACAATCACCAACTGTCTAGCTATATCACAGTACCACAATCACCAACTGTCTAGCTATATCACAACACCACAATCACCAACTGTCCAGCCATATCACAACACCACAATCACCAACTGTCTAGCTATATCACAGTAAGACAATCACCAATTGTCGAGCCATATCACATCACCACAATCACCAATGTCACCATATCACAGTATCCACAATCACCAATTGTCTAGCTATATCACATCACCACAATCACCAACAATGTCCAATCTGTCCATATCACAACACCACAATCACCAACTGTCTAGCTATACTACAGTAACACAATACCACACAATCACCAAGCTGTCACCACAATCAGCCATATCACAACACCACAATCACCAACTGTCTAGCTATATCACACCACACCACAATCACCAACTGTCTAGCTATCATCACAGTAACACAATCACCAACTGTCCAGCCATATCACAACACCACAATCACCAACTGTCTAGCTATATCACATCACCACAATCACCAACTGTCTAGCCATATCACATCACCACAATCACCAACTGTCTAGCCATATCACATCACCACAATCACCAACTGTCATGCCATATCACAACACCACAATCACCAACTGTCTAGCTATATCACAGTAACACAATCACCAACTGTCATGCCATATCACAACACCACAATCACCAACTGTCTAGCTATATCACAGCAACAGAATCACCAACTGTCCAGCCATATCACAACACCACAATCACCAACCGTTTAGCTAATATCACAGTACCACAATCACCAACTGTCCAGCCATATCACATCACCACAATCACCAATTGTGCAGCTATATCACATCACCACAATCACCAACTGTCCAGCCATATCACAACACCGCAATCAGCAACTGTCTAGCCATATCACATCACCACAATCACCAACTGTCATGCCATATCACATCACCACAATCACCAACTGTCTAGCTATATCACAGTAACACAATCACCAACTGTCATGCCATATCACAACACCACAATCACCAACTGTCTAGCTATATCACAGTAACACAATCACCAATTGTCCAGCCATATCACAACACCACAATCACCAACTGTTTAGCTAATATCACATCACCACAATCACCAATTGTGCAGCTATATCGCAGTAACACAATCACCAATTGTCCAGCCATATCACAACACCACAATCACCAACTGTTTAGCTATATCACAGTAACACAATCACCAACTGTCCAGCCATATCACATCACCACAATCACCAACTGTCTAGCCATATCACAACACCACAATCACCAACTGTCCAGCCATATCACATCACCACAATCACCAATTGTCCAGCCATGTCACAACACCACAATCACCAACTGTCTAACTATATCACAGTAACACAATCACCAATGGTCCAGCCATATCACAACACCACAATCACCAACTGTTTAGCTAATATCACATCACCACAATCACCAATTGTGCAGCTATATCGCAGTAACACAATCACCAATTGTCCAGCCATATCACATCACCACAATCACCAACTGTCTAGCTATATCACAGTAACACAATCACCAATTGTCACCACCAATTGTCCAGCCATATCACAACACCACAATCACCAACTGTCTAGCTATATCACAGTAACACAATCACCAATTGTGCAGCAATATCACAACACCACAATCACCAACTGTTTAGCTAATATCACAGTACCACAATCACCAATTGTGCAGCTATATCGCAGTAACACAATCATCAATTGTCCAGCCATATCACAACACCACAATCACCAACTGTCTAGCTATATCACAGTAACACAATCACCAACTGTCCTGCCATATCACATCACCACAATCACCAACTGTCTAGCTATATCACATCACCACAATCACCAATTGTCCAGCCATGTCACAACACCACAATCACCATCTGTCTAGCTATATCACAGTACCACCATTACCAACTGTCCAGCCATATCACAACACCACAATTACCAATTATGCAGCTATATCACAGCAACACAATCACCAACTGTCCAGCCATATCACAACACCACAATCACCAACTGTTTAGCTAATATCACAGTACCACCATTACCAATTTTCCAGCCATATCACAACACCACAGTCACCAACTGTCTAGCTTTTATCAAAGCACCACATTCTCCAATTGTTAATCCGTATGACAACACCACAATCAGCAATAGTCCAGCTATATCACAATGGCCCAGTCAGGAGAAGACCAGATGTATCACAACAGACCATTAAGTGTCGAGTCTGGATGGAACAAACCATTGAGAAATGCACATGAAATCAGGTCATGCTGACATGCGGAACTTCAAAGAGAAGACAAATCTACACATCAAAGGCATTTCAAGACCTAAAATAACGATCGCCACTTTCGTGAAAGAATGTATGTTTACGGATATTACTTTTCATGTATTTGGAACCATATTTACATCTTGATCATTAAATGAGACAGGGCAAATGAACCTTGGCAAAATCTTTGTAAAAAGCTTAAATCTTTCAAGTAATACCTAGCATTGAACTTTAGAAAATTGACGAATTATTTCTAATATTCTTTGCCCTCTGTATTCACAAACAGCCAAAATACCAACATGTTCAAAAAGCTAAAGCAATTAGTGAGATACTTTAGCGGAAGTTCAATGCAATTGTTGTTTCTTTAGCTCCTTTGATGTATTTTTCAACAACGTCAAGTTGATTTGTGTTACAAAGGACACATCTATAATTGTTTTCATGGAGTGCCAAAAACATTTTCACAGAAACTTATAGGAACAGCTTTCGCATGTATATTTGTTTTGAAATCTAAATCAACATTTCAATGCATTAATATATTGAAAAACCTGGTATTGTTACTGTTGAACTATTTACCCAGTTAAAACAAAGTCAGATGAATATCAGTTGAAGACTGGTCTCACGCGTTCATGATGACAGCGTCCAGTAGTTTGATTAGTGAACAGAGGCCCTCCAAACGTTTTCAACCAATGTTCACCCACTGCGTTGAAGACCAGGTTAGAATTATTCTTCAGTAACCCATGCTTGTCGTAAGGCTCGCTGACTTGGTTGACACATGTTATCGTGTCCCAATTGCCTAGATGGATGATCATGCTGTTTTCCAGATTCGATTATTTACATACTGACGCCGCTAGAACATTTTGAACAAAAAAAACCCAACCAACCACAACGGGGAACGTTATATGGATATACAGCTTCTTTATTATTGATGTAAGCGACGTTTCGCTGTAGCTGCTAACACCGTTAAGCTGGGCCCCGTCTCGCATATCGCAAGGTAGCGCGCGCAAAGGGAGCCGCGAACCAGCTTACTAACACCGTTGTCAAGCGTCGGCATCTACATCGTAACGTCGCTTACAGTAATGATAAAGAAGTTGTATATCCATTGAACGTTTCTATTTGTTCATCACACCAAGTTCTATATGCCACTCAAAGAAGTTCATGTTCACCCATCAAGTGTTTTCAGCTATTGTCCATCCTCCAATAATTAGATTCTCCTGTTGTAGTTAGTCATTTTAGGTCATCACAGATCGCTGGTGAGTGAGTGAGTGAGGTTTTACGCCGCTTTTAGCAATATTTCAGCAATATCACGGAGTGGGACACCAGAAATGGGCTACACACATTGTACCCAGGTGGGGAATCGCACGGGTCTTCGGCGTGACGAGCGGACGATTTAACCACTAGGCTACCCCACCGTCCAGATCGTTGATAATCGTATGCAGAAAGAGACTATGGTGTTTCTATTCTATTTGAGGATGTAATATTGAATGCATATGATCTCACATAAACAATCTCTCCAGTATCTGTGCAAGTGCATATCGGGTGGATGTTAGTTCTGCCTGTGTTTTCAATGGAAATTCATTTACGTTGGAGCTGGTCTCAAGGTCACGGTTATTTTGTCACTTTGGGCCTCAAACCAGCACCACATCGGAAGATTATCGCGACTTTTCGAACCATACCTTACACATAAATATACAGACCTGACAACTGTAGGGTAAGCATGTCTCCTTATAGCAACATGGACCTCAGGCAATCATGACATTCAGTAGTAATGTCATCATTCTTAACTGGTTCTTTCTATCTGAGACGAAGGCTGCAAATTACGCCTTCGGCTTTGTCCGAATTAGCATCATGAGTATGGCTGAGTGCATTTGATGATTTGTAAAACTATTTTGTGTTGCACCTCATATTGTGTTGTTTTCGGATTGTGGCTCTTATTATCGTCTTCCTAGCGCGTGTACTCTCCAAAGACGGAAATTTTGTTTTGTATAAGGTAAAAATGACAGAAAATCGGACGTTCTGATTTGACATTTGAGAATAGACGTCATGCATCGCCGTTCTACGTCATCGCCGACATGCATAGATCATTCGGCCATTAAAACATTTGGCTGGGAATGTCTTTAATGCATGGCGTTATTTGTAAATTGTATTTGAACTGAGTCGGATTGTCTGAACATGTTATGATAATGAACACGACATTTCGGAATCGACGTCAAATAACGTCAACGTTTCTGTCACGTTCTGATGATAGACATTCAAACGTTGTTATCCTAAGCTACGGCTGTCTAATTGCGGCGCCAGGGCACCTGTTGCCCCTGACCTGTTCGAATTTACACTGGCAGAGATAACATGTATTAATGTGCAGGTTAAACGTGTTTTAAGGACAAATGGGTTTCAAGAGCAAACGAAACATTGGACTGTGTGAGTGGACTTTTAGGATTATATTAAAATTGTAAGTAAAATCAAAGAATTTTCTCATTTCTGCCGGTGGGGTAGCCTAGTGGTTAAGGCGTTCGCTCGTCACGCCGAAGGCCCGGGTTCGATTCCTCACATGGGTACAATGTGTGAAGCCCATTTCTGGTGTCCCCAGCCGTGATGTTGCTGGAATATTGCTAAAGTGGCGAAAAACCATACTCACTCACTCACTCATTTCTGCATTTCAGATGCCAGGTTGAATTTTGCAACTGACCGCCATGGGTGGAAATGAAAATTATATGCCTAAAATATTCATTATATTATACTTGAGTGATGTCACTTGTTATCAACAAAGCTCGGCTTTTGTGTATGGGAGAGTAGGCACAGCGCGGTTCCAATATTCCGATATGATATGTACATAATGCCAAGCTTGATAACTCCTGGGTTATCATGGGTTTAACCAAAATAGTAAATATAAAATATATAAAAGTAAAAATAGTATTTTTCTAAAACCGGTAAATGTTAATGACTGCAATTATATACTATTCACACTTTGCTAAGGATCAAATCATGGATTCAACAGAAACCTATGTGGGGTCAAATTTGTTTTAAATATCTAAGCTTATTGTAAGCATGGATCCTAGGTTTCAGTATGTCATTGCATCTTGTGGATCCCATACCTGCTATTGGCATGTACTGTTTATTTGTCAATGACTCGTTCCATGATTTGCAAAATGGTTGATTGGTGCCATGAAAACCAATTTTATGGTTTCTCGTGTATCAAGTGCATAAAGTTAGCTAAAAGTTATTATTTGCCTCAAGAGGGGTTACCATATTGTTATTTATCCAGTTTTTAATGGATACAATGTCAAATTATAAACCTACGTTTAAGTAAAGTTGTGATTATTTTTTATCCTTAGCAAAGTGTCAGTAGTATATACTGAGCTACATTGTGACGTATCCACTCACTCACTAACTCACACATCACACACTCACTGAATATGAACCAACTCACTCATGCAACTCACTTGTCATGCATATAAACCAGTTCAAACCCAACTTGCTGACTCGCTTACTCACTCACTCACTCTTGTCTCCAATACCACTCTGGTGGGACAATCTATTTAGGAGTGGAATAAATATCGATCTGAGGTAGTAATAGAGTATCACGTCCCCTCCCGGGCTGGGCGGTGAGTGTGAGTGTTTGGGTATTGGTTGGGGGCACGTGTAGCAGAGGGAAGAAAAGAGGTTAAAAGGTACGCGTCTCAAACACTTGACCAAACCATTTAATAATCCCGCACTCGTTCGTTGCCCAAGGAAAGGTATTACGTACTCATTCTAGGAAATCCCTTTCAATATATATGCTCATTGCTAGTGCCCAAGGCGTCGTGGTGTCACGTTCATCACGAAGATGTTGGTGCCAATCACTTCTTAAGATGCCCAAGCACATATTGGCTACTTCATAGGGAAAGACTGTTACAGCTTCATCATTGAATGAAATCAAAGCGATAGAGAATTAGGGCTGTTTGCTGCACGGAGGCATTGACTTCTACCGTCAGCTCGTAGAACAAACCGCAGCAACGATTTAATAGCGATCAGCATTGTTACTGAAACGAGCTGAAACATGATTTTATTGATAGCTAGTTGTGTGGAAATGTATAACGATGACTCTTCTATTGCTGTTTGTTTGTTTGTTTACTTGAATACCTGTTTGTTTGTTTGTTTGATTCTTTCTTTCTTTGTCTTGTTCAACGGCGGCTAGTAAATAGTGGAGACTGAACCAGACAATCTATTACAAGCTGCGTTGAACCCAACTCCTCACTCACTAACTCACTTGATTCCGGGTAAGATTTGATCTTCAGTTGCGCATGCTTGTCGTCAGGGGTGACTAACTTGGTTGACACATGTCATCGTATCCCAGTTGCGGAGATCGGCCGTAGATCACTGGATTGTCTGGTCCAGACTCGATTATATACAGACCGCCGCCATATAGCTGGAATATTTCTGAGTGCACCGTAAAACTCACTCACTCACTCGAACACAATAGGACGGCAGCAGTTACCAACATGTAAATGATGGGTGAATCTAGTTCTATTCCTGATGTCTATAACTCCTTTGATTGGCATTCTATAAGCTGTTAAATCACTTCTCAAAATCAGTTTGTTGTTTTTAGTTAAAATATTCTGCATGTTTTTATAACTCGAGCTTTCGTTGTTACAAAAGCATCCAAACCTTCTCAATTGATACCCCGTGGCGTTTTTTAACACAAAAAAGTGTAAATACACTTTATAATCCACGAGGGAAACGCTTGTCTAAACCTCTTAGCTTTTCAGTGGCAGAAGTGTATAAATAAGAGCATACAATTAAGTTGCATGAAACTATTATCGTAATAACTTAATCCTACACGCATCTTTGAAGCCATGTTTATTGAACGCCCGCTGGGGACACGGGACTAATCAATACCCAGGTTAATAACCAGAGTGCATTTAATACGTATTTAACAGGTACTTTCATCTTGCACAATTACAGATACATTTTCTGGCACTTTATCTTCAAAACTAATTTTTTATCATATCTGCAGGGACATGTAATCTGAGACATAGTCTAAAATTTCTTTTTCAAATTAAAAGCATTTGTTCCCATGGTAATATTTTTGATAATTATGAGCAGCGGAAGGGGATATAGAGTTTAACGTTGCGTTCAGTATAATTACTCTTAAATACCGACATGGTGCACGCATGTAGGTGCGGTTTGTACAGGCTTATGTCGTTTTTATAGTCGAAGTTATAACATGGTTACCCCAGTCAGACACATGCGCACTGAGAACTCCCAGTTGTGAGACACATTAATTAATGGTTCAGTGCACACAGGTGGTGCTTCCCCATCCCTGCGATGAAAGTGGGAACAGCCCTGTTGCTGAAGAGTACCCGCAGGAGGCATAGTTCATTAGTGAGCATTAAAGAGCATTTATTGTTTTCAATAAAGAACAAGTTAAATACTGAAATACTGAAAAAGATTATCATTATATTTACACAGAAGAAATAGTTCATTAAATATTTCATTATGATTTTTGATTCACACATTTTGATGATTTGCGTTATTATGATGTTTGAGTGTCATTATAAAACACTTTTGTACATGGGTCCATATTTGGCGATTTTGACACTTTTCATATTGATCACGAAGTTAGTACCTACACAAAGTGTTTATTTTTTAAAGCCATTTACCTGAGTATGTTAATTACTTTATCTTTTAAGCTACCTCCACAAGATTCAGTTAAATAGCTAATCCCTAATTAGCTCGGGTTAATCCATTCTATCAGATAGGGGAGTAAGGTGTGTTTTCTTTGCTACTTACCTACTCCACTGTCTCACAACTGGGAGTTCTCACAAATGGGAGTAGACCCTCAGAGTCCATGTTTTATACCCCTCACTGCCGAACGCCAGGCAGGGTAACAATAAGTACCACGTTTTAACGGCAGGGACGTACAACCGATTCTACGTGTAGCCGATATGTCCACTACATCTCTGGCACCGCGGGAATTGAGTGGAGGCCGTAGTGGCTGAGTAGGTAGATCGCTGACTTTGTGTGCTAGCGATTAGGTGTCTGACTCTGAGAGTGAGGGTTCGAATCTCTGGTGGGACTCAACCTTACAAAAGTACTAGAATCTGTTCTTTACTGAGGAGGTGTTATCCCAAATATAACACATGTTACACTACTGTACCAATGAATGGCATGATATACTCTGCAAACAAAGAAACGCAAAAGTAGAAAAATAGGAAATAGCTGACGTGGTTTAATTGATATTCAGAGAAAATGAATACCAAATATTAATTTCGCACGTCTGGGTGTATCGGGAGTGATTGGTGCAGGTAAAATAAAGTACGGCCACAAAATACCGAAAAAATTGGGGAAACGCAATTATGTAACTTGACGTGGTAGCGTGGCGGCCAAAGACACCAACATGGAATGAACGCGCAACATGACTTGTTGGGCTATGAAAACGGTCGGTTTTCATTTGTCTCTCATCTCAATGGACAGCAAGTGATTATTGAAATCATGCCACGACTGACAAGCTCGACGCAACAACGCAGGCAGCAGACAGGGGAATGGGCTTCGGCCTTAGCCAAGTTTTCCACGTATCGCAAAGCATTTTTCCGGACAATGTTGTAATCATGTAGAACCCTTTACAAAGTCGAAAGACATATTTACAAAATGACTTTTTAATAAACAGTGATGCCTCAATTGTGCGCTAATATATGTCGATGAATTTCAAGTATCCCTAGCACAATTTCGATGACGGTGAAGAATAACTTATATCATTCATTGGCCCCAATAGCTGTACGTGTGCCAGCTATGCACATTTATCAGACTACGCTTCATTGTCAAATACCTCCAAAGGTATAATATCATATATACTCATGCCAATAATGGTTGTCACCCCCCTCCCCACCCCAACCCCACACACACCTCACACCCACACCCCACACCCTCTACAATTAAAAACTTGAAGGGGTGACAACCATTATTGGCATGAGTATATAAATCTGGACAATTCTTTTTAAAATGTATTTTGAATGTATTCAGAACCTTTTGTTGTATGTAACAAGAGAGAGTGCTGGTCTGTATTAAACGAACGTAGGAGATATATAACTACTCAATATTATAGGGAATCAGTCATATTGCGTATCTTTGTATCGAATACGAAGACTTAGCCTCTGAAAATAGGACGTTTCCAGAAATAAAAAGTCAATTTAAATTTAAAATGAGCCCCAATGAGCTGGGAGATTCAGGGGAGAATCTAGCCTTGCTTCGATAAGTGCTGCGCAGAAGGGAAAATAATGATATCGGGAAGGGTTAGACAGTCAGTTTACCGTGTTCGTAGAGGCCCATAACCATGCGTACAGTGTAACGTTTAACGTTCACTAAGTTCAGTATGGTGAGATGTGGGCGAAATACACATCGTCAACTCCCCTAGCGTGTTGACAGCTAAAATTGAATTTAGACCGTCACTCTCTGGCACACACGATGTCATAACAAAATAAACGACCCTAGTGTTGTCTGCGAAAGTCTCGTCTCATATCCAAAAGGATATGACACAATAACACTGATTCACCAAAATATATATGATAAGACATTGACAAACATATTTCAGATTGAATCAATACTTTTCAATCAGCAGGAATCGTTTGCACTTAATACCTTCACTGGTTCTTTATCCTAATGAAACCTAATTATAAATATCTCCAATTCTTGCACTCGACTAAGTAAACCTACGTCTGTAGTTCCCGGGGGTGGGGGTATAAGGAGGGGGCGGTAGATGTTCGTGAATGGACTGACTGACCCTCTAGGTCAAGATTAGTCAACCCCTGGGCACAAATTGGACATAAAGCCCAACATTAGCTTCCTGATCCGTTCGTCTGATTCGCTGGTGTGTTCCTCAAGGACAAACGTTGACGACGATTGTAGTTCTAACATTTGCATCATAATGGGTGGAACGTTGATATCTGGCAACAGAAGTCCGTTACAGCGATACGGTCGAGCCTGGTACAAGCAAACCATGTGGTGACATAATTTGAGAATCCAATAACTTCATTAAGGTACTACTTAAAATAAATGGAGGTCTCTAAAACTGACTCGGTTCGACCTGCCCTATGATAATCGATGTGTGGGGACGGTAATACGGTAATTCTTTTTTGTATTTGGGTTGTTGTTTTGCTTTTTTTTTTGGTTATTGTTTGTTTTTGTTTGTTTGTTGTTTTTTGTGTGTGTGTGTTGTTTTGGGGGGATTTTGGGGATTTTGTATTTTTGGGGATATTTTATGTTGTTTGTTTTGTTTGCTTTTTCTTTGTTGTTGTTTTGTTTGGGTTGTTGGGTTTTGGGGGTGGGGGTGTGGGAGGCGTTTTTATTGGTGAGGGGGTGTTTTGGAGGGTGTTCTTTTATTTCTTTGGGGAAGAGATGGGGTTTGTTTTGTTGTCGTTGTTGTTGCTGCTGCTGCTGTTTTGTTGTGTTCTGTGGGGGGCAGGGGTCCGGAGAAATTTAGTATATTGTCGTAGGACTTCACCCAAACAAACTCGACTAAGTTGATGGAGTACAATGACAGGGCACTTGCCATTGCGTGATGGTGGCACGGCAGGGGTTGTGGAGGGGGTGGGTGGATGTAAAGCTAACTCAGTTGCGCTCTCCTTATTCATTGTCTCCAGACGTTTCCATCGTCATAGATTGATCACATGACAAGCTTGACATACACAAATTATTAAAACAATACCTCGACTATATGAAAGTTTCAAATAATTGACAGTTGATGGATTGTCAACAGATTTGATGACGATAATTCAATATTGCGACGGGCAATCAGCAAATAATATACAGATGGTGTTCAATAATTTACAAGATGTATTGGTCTGTTGCTTGTCGTATTGACGCAGCACCACTATCACGTTTAACACCTCACCACAAGGCTTGAACTTTATTGCACGTTATCATCAATATAGATATGACACTTTCTACTTAACGCCACGCAAATGACATTGTGGGCGGTATGCGTATAGATACAGAGTAAATATATACCCAAAATTACCAGATTTCAGTTCCTATATTTTTTCATGTGACTGAGATATTTTTTTGATAATGAGTAAGTTAGTAGCGAGGCAAAGTTATAATTATCTACCCATTACTGCAGTATTTATGGGCCAGCATTCACAGTCATAATGTATTATACTGTGAAGCATTTCGAGTCGAGGGTCATCTCAAATTTTTTATATTTTTCTTCAAATCTTTAATCCTCGCAAAGACACAAGGGCCTGTGCCAGCATTGCCAGATCGTTGAATCAACAATAGGTTAAAGAATGGCGGGTGAGTGAGTGAGTGAGGGAGGGACGTTGGTTTTACGCCGTTTGTAGCAATATCCAAGTAATATCACGATATCCCAGTAATATCACGGCGGGGACAAAACTATCCCAGTAATATCACGGTGGGGACATCAGAAATGGGCTCCACACGTTGCATCAATGTGGGGAATCGAACCCAGGTCTTCAGCGTGACGAACGAACGTTTTAAACCACTAGCCCCTCCGTTGAATTGACTTATGCGCCAACTAACACATAAAAGTTTCCTTTTCTCTTATAGAAATACGTGACCATGTACCGACTCATAATACCATGGATATCATTGAACGGTACCCGGAGCGGTATTCATATATAATAAGCTTATGGTTGTTTACCAACCCGGTTCCGATCTTTGGAAATAATTATGTCAAACCGAAACATGAGTCTCATTAACCTATTCAGACAATGACCTACATTCCAGCCGATCCGGATTTTCTCGTGTGAAAGTGAAAATAGACATCACAAACAATTATGGTTACACTGAATTCCAATTCCTTGTTTCGTAAGAAAATGGTATTTACACATGAATTTTAATTTTAAACTTTAATAACATCGTATTTCCATATTTCATGGCGAGGTGTAGGCAGCATGACCTTAACTAAGACGTCACAGACTGCCCCTGTTTGATAAGGTCGTAAAATTATTCACAATGCATCTGGCTCACTGGTTACACCTGCTAATTGTTTTTGTGCTTATTCAATGTAGTTCTTTATCGCACAATGTGATGGATATAATAGCAAGTCCGTACCAGACCGCCAAACCTTTCTAGCGGCAGAGCCTCGTTTTGAGATTTCCACGATTTCCAGGTTTCCGTTTGTCAGAGCTCGCTGTACGACAGAGCACTCTGCACGACATGTTTGTAAGGATTATAAGGAGCATAGTGTTGCAATATACAAGTGCTTAGAAGTAACAAATCATTCTGATTAACAATTATATGCATCCAGTTAAATGAATTGGTCTCAAAATACTGGACTGGTTATTGTACTAAGTTGCGCAGTAGGACGGGACCCAGTCAACAGGAAACGAGACTGTTGTGTAATCTATGTTTTGACTTGTAAATCAGTACCTGATTCAGGAATGGCGGGTTTGTCTAAACCGATGTTACTATGGAATACTGTAAGGGACATTCTTATGATCTCGCATACTTAGTTGTGGCATACTTACCTCCTCCATATTTTGTTTCCAAAGGTCGAGATTTCGAGAAATGTCCTGTCAGGAATCCATACATTTTGGTACCCAGTCAAACACTGTTATATCGAAGTTGAAGGGAAGTAAATTATTCCAGTTATCCGAGATTCGATACAACCGAAAGAAGGAATACGAAGTGAAGAAGCCTTTACTTCGAGAAAACAGTAAGTTCGACTCAGCGGTGTTTGACTGTAGCCTATATGCAACATTACTGGTTGAGCGATACACAGAAATCAACGCATTAGGTGAGATTGTAAGGCGCTTCCATAGTTAAACAGGCTGATAAATATTGGTTTGTTGTTTAAAGCCGCACTCAGAAATATCCCAGCTATATGGTGACGGTTTGTAAGTAATCAAGTCTGGACCAGACAATCCAGTGATCAACAGCATCTACGCAATTTGGATACGATGACACAGGTCAACCAAGTCAGCAAGCCTGACCACCCGATCTCGTTAGTTTGGGTTGCTGAAGACCAACTCTAACCCGGATCTTCACGGATGGAGACAAGCATGGGTTACTGAAGATCAATTCTAACCCGGATCGTCACGGGTGGAGACAAGCATGGGTTACTGAAGATCAATTCTAACCCGGATGTTCAAGGGTGGAGACAAGCATGGGTTGCTGAAAACCAACTCTAACCCGGATCGTCATGGGTGGAGACAATCATAGGTTGCTGAAGATCAATTCTAACCCGGATGTTCAAGGGTGGAGACAAGCATGGGTTGCTGAAAACCAACTCTAACCCGGATCGTCATGGGTGGAGACAATCATAGGTTGCTGAAGATCAATTCTAACCCGGATGTTCAAGGGTGGAGACAAGCATGGGTTGCTGAAAACCCAATCAAACGCACATATATCACATCTGACAGTAGGAAATAGCACAATTCGTACTTTCGTAATAGAAGCGTAATAGCAGCTGTAATGTACTAAAACTGGAAATGTGGAGGTGTTAACTGTCTGGAGTGTACTATGCAATATGGCTTGAGCTATGACACTTGACCAGCGCGGGGAATTGTTTTAAAGCTCTGTACAAAGCGGCATTAGATTTAAAACCTTGATGGTTTGGTTGGTTGCTGTTTAACGCCGCACTCAGTATTTAAGCTATATGGCGGCGGTCTGTTAATAATCTAGTCTGGACCAGACAATCCAGTGATCAACAGCATGAGCATGGATCTACGCAATTTCAAACTGAGAATCTTATGTTTCAAAACGCCTCGCAAAAACCTGCTGCAATACAGTACACAATATGGTGTTTGCGATATGGCAAATTTGACAGTTCTGTGACATGACTATGTGAGCTGGTTAAGATGTCCGTCCACGCCCAATACACCGACCTTAGTGCAGCCACGCAAAATGTCCTACTCCCATCATAGTCGCAAAATGCCAAATACAAACGCTGGAATTCAAAACATGTTTATAGATATGTTTATAGATAGATGCAATCCACTTCACCTAGACCTTTGATATTTTCTTTGTTGTAACTTTCTTCCTGTACTAATATCTTCAAACTGAAGACAATACACCGAAGGGCAAAAGAAAGTTCCTATTTAAAAAGTAATTTCAGCAAACTGCACATGCTAATAAACATCCAGGCAAAATAAAGTTCCCATTTCACTTCATAAGTAATTTCTCAGTGACAAACTCGACATGCTATTGAACTACCGGGCAAAAACAACAACAAATTTCACCTATGAATGAAATTTATTCGTTTGTTGATGTATTCCATATGTCTATTATTGGTCCAATCAACATTTCAAGTGTATGGTTACGTTAGTTTTGTTAATCCAGAAATTTGCTGATTTTAGTGCGTCTAGATTAACAGGGTTTCTGTGTACTTGGCAGTTATCCAGACAAGTTCAGTCACTTCCCTTTAAACACATGTATCGATTACTCACAGAAGATGATTGCCAGTGTCAGAGGACCTCACGCACGGTCACTCTGTCCGTTAAATCTTTCTTAATGTTCACTTCCTTTGGAATGAAACGACTCGAATCAGCTGTAAACGACTGATGGCTGAAAATATCTCAAAAGAACACGGAGGACCACTCTTGTCATGCCGAGACAATCCGAATGGCATCTTGGGGGTCACGGAAAGGGTCGAGTGGCGACGAATGCTGTAAGAATTAGGTCGTCGTTATTTCTATTCTTGAGGAAAATTATCCGCGTTACGAGGCCATTTGAAATGATTGATTGGTGAGGTGAAATTCCAATGGACAATGTTGCGGGTTTTTTGGGAGACAAGAATCATCATTTCATTACGGGCAGCTTCAACGTTTCAATGTTTGGCGGATTTGGTGTTTGAAGCAGTAGTGTGTTCTCAGGAACACGGATGTAGACTGCCTAACCAAAGTATAAAACTGGATTTGACCACACAATTACATTCGTTATTAAAACATTACTGGACCGAAAACAATTTGTCAAAACACAAATGAATTTGGGTCCTAAACATGATAATGTTACCTGTGTATGGAAAAGGAAATCAACATCGAGTAACTATTTGTTTTTCGTTTCGTTTTTCCTACCATCAAACATGGCTGTATGTTCATTTTGCCAGGTAGGTTTGTAATGACATAAGGGATCACTTCAATCATAACGACATTGTATATCACAAACTTGTTTATCAATACCAGGGATTCTGGGTACGAAATGTAGATCAGTTGGTCAAACTCGGTGGCATGGCTGATTTTGTGTCATCGTACTCAGTTGTTTTGTTCGTGCTTTCTCTGGTTACAGGGAATATTCACGCCCTTACAGCTGGAATATCAACACAAACCAATTTGCACTTAACTTACATTTCCGTGAGTGAGTCAGTATACTTAGATGGAGAATTGATCTTCAGCAACCCATGCTTGTCATAAAGGGTGACTAACGGGATCAGCTGGTCAAACTTGCTGACTTGGTTCATACAGGTCATCATATCGTAAAGGCGGGTGATGTCAGTCACTGGATTGTCTGGCCCAGGCTAGATTATTTACAGACTGCCGTCATATAGCTGGAACATTGCTGAGTGTGGCAACAACAGTAAGGCAGCGTTCAACAACAAACAAACAAACAAACAAGCAAGCAAAAGTATGGGAGAGGGACGTAATCTGCACATTGCATCTGGGCATTATAGACAACTAAATCATCAGTGCCACTATATTTCTGAAAGCAGGTCCTTAAAATGTGTATAAAACAAACCACGAAACGCCAGCAGGCGTGAAAAGAGCATGACAGAGGGCTATACCAATTATCCGTGTTTGTTTGGCTCCGGAAACACCATCGACGACCATGTAATCACTAAGACAGAGAGATGGAGTATTGGGCGTCCCCTGTGACCAGGATGACCCGCTGGCCCATCTGTCTGTCACCCTTTCACATTTTACGCATCTTGTTCATGGAGTGCACTTCCGCTGAGACAACAAGGTAAAATAATCCCCACTTTGGCCAGCTCTAATTGTCACATTTTTGTTACAGAAAAGTTTTGAAAGTTCAGACAGGGAGAAACTTTGCCTTAGTCGTGTTTCAAAATGAACATGCTATCGTGTCACTGAAATGTCAGGTCCATCACTGGATTGTCTGGTTGATGCTCGATTGTTTTCAGGCCACGTGTTCAGCATGGCAGGAGTACTACTGGCTGTGTGAGGTGGGGATAGGGGTGTGGGGCAACAAATCCTTACTGTGATGCAAATGATATGGGTGGCATTGCTACCGGTGAGACAGGATGTGCGTACGCATTTCGCGAACACCTGGTGTTAATGGTTTTCAGTTGAATGGATTGATTGATCAGGCACGATGACATGTGTTCATCGTACAAAACCGCCTAGATAGTTGTTCACAATATCGATCACTAGATTGTGTTGTACAAACTTGATTATTTACAGGCCGAAGTCATCTACCTGGACCATTATTGCATGTGGTGTTAAGTGAACATGGATTGAGTAACTATCATTCTGTGACACTTTCAGCAATATTTGAATAAACTTACGGCGGGAGGCACAGGAAAAGGCCTTCACACATTGTATCCATGTGGCGAATTCAACCACTTTTTTCGGCTGGACGAGCAAACGTTTTATCAATTTGACCACCCTAGCGCCCAAAACATGACCCTGGGGCATATGGAATGTAACCGTTCAGTATCTGAAATAGATTTTGATTCTCGCCATGGTGCGTTCTGTGTGCAAGGAAGAAGCCTTTAATTGTTTAGTTTTAATTGTTCACATATCTGGATGTTCAACAAATGTATTTCAGACTTTTATTTTACATTTTATTCCAGGACAGATGACCGAGTGGAAAAGACAGCGGGTGAAGAGGAGTTGGTTAAGAACGGCACAGCATGTAGTAAACCTGGTGTGAGAATCGTCTTTCAGTTGAAATATATGTTAACATGTTTCTTCTGCAAATCGAAGCACCTGATTTATAACCGAAAGAGCCAGCAAACCTAATTTAACGACATCTTTTTATTCAACACAGTACAAAAGACGATGATCAATTTCAAGTTTAAATCGCTATTACTGTATTTTCTTCACCCTTAATATCTCAAGCCCAATAAAGTCACGCGAACTTGATTAAAATGTATTTCACTGCAAGCGTGAAAAGAACGGAATACTTCAAACTGCTTGATAAACATCATTACCCGCGTCTCCAACAAGGGTTCCCATTATTTTTTACATTTTTTTGTTTTCTGGAAAGCTACATGGTTTTCTCTGTCAGCATTAGAGGATTAACATGTCAACAAACACGCTGTGAGGTGTCAAATGTTATTTAACATGAGAAACTAATTAGATTTCCTCAATAAAAACACTGACAAAATCAATCACAACTCAAAGGAGCGCTTTGACACGTCATTAATTTTGACACATTCGGCTACATCGTAGAGAAGAGCTGAAGTGTCCGCTTCTAAGCTATTACTGCCTCTTATGAAAGTGAGTTATTTTTATACTTTCGAGATATTTCATGACCTATCTAATTACTGACGTAATTAACTCGAAGCCTCGTTCTAATGGTACACTTGCAGGTTTCAAGATACTAGAGGACTTCTCCAAGTTTCTTCCCACCAGTTAACGTCGCTTCATATTTTTAATTAAAATTATCCATTTTATCAGTTTTAGGTGTGTTGACATTCTCTGTGTTGATGCTTTGAATGCGTTCGATGAACTCTATGGAAAACATAAGTCCTCTCTTCAAATGAAAACACGATAATCGCGAGTTTTAATTAATGAAGACAGCTGCACGTGTGCCACTGCATGTATAAATACAAACCATTGCCGATAAGTAAACATTACCTACAGACTACCGACTCCTACTCAGATTGTAAGCACGTGATCAAACCTCAAAGAGGAGATGTGTCGCCAGCAAAAGCGTAATATCTTGAAAAACGAGCTTCGCAATTGTTGTCATTACTGTAAGTGATATTTGACATCAATATAAGAATTAAAACACAAGCATCTATCTTGGTTAACTAATCATAGCGATACATCGTTATTCTTCAGTAATGTAAGTAACATTTTACATCTCCGGCATGTTTTCATTGTTTTTTTAATTAGAACACAAGCATCTATCTTCGTTAATTAATCATAGCGATATTACGTTATTCTTCATTATTGTAAGTGACATTTTACATTGTTTCAAGTGCTGACTTCTATAGTGTTAGATTGACGTCTAACAATAAAATCAGATCTTATGGACTATTGGTCACAACGCACTGATACTGCCATCCTGCTGACATTGCGAAATTGGCAGTACACAAAACCATCAATAAAGTAAAAATAGATGCTGGATTTGATTCACAACACGCTTTGTGTCTCTTCCGCTATCAGAAAGACAAAGCTACAGTGATCCATTCATTACTGCAGTATTTATGGGCCAGCATTGCCATATCGTTGAATCAGCAATAGGTTAACGGATGGCGGGTAATTGATAACACTGGTTAAACCATGTGCTGTTTTATTGAAGACCGATGTGTCTGGTCTGATGTCCAGATAAAAAGTCCCTTAAACGTTGATTGTGTTCCTATAAAACTGATTTGGGTATTATTCCTAGCTTTAAGTTTTGTTTATATTTCATTTTATAGTTCAAGTTTACTGACACATGAGGACAAAAATTCTAAATGAGGCCTCGTTATGCTGTTTTGTTTCAACCTTGGAAAAGACATTCACCAAACATTAGGAAACATGGAAAAGTATTTTTTGTTATTTTGCCAGTTCTGTTTAATGCAGTTTTTTTCTAGACGTCAAAACAACTATGTTGTCCTGCTGGTATTGAGTGGAGATAGGCAGATCTAATCAATCTAACACTAATCATTAACTCTAATCAAGCACGCCAATCCGCCCTTCAAGTTAAGTGTTCTGTTCACACTTATTGTTTTCATTTGAGAGTATGTTTGTTTCGTGGATCTGGCAATCTTTACATAGCCTTTGACTATGAATAACAATTTTATTCAAGTTCCACTCTGATCTGATTCACAGGTATGCAACAGCTTTCAATACAAAACAAAATTAAAAACACGTTTCGAACAACTTGACAATCCATGTATTTCATATTGAATTTCCTTTATATCCTATTTGCCAAATTATCACTACCAATGACTCGTAAGGAGCCAAGAGAATAATACAATTCCAAAACAGGAATCTATGAATAATGATTGAGAAAACCACTGAATTCATCAAATAAGATCTGCGTATACTAGTTTTACATTGCTAGCCTACTGTGATACATTGCCACAATGGATACCCCACTCACACGCAGTATACAGATTCTGTGTTGACCAGTCCTCGTTTTATTCCCTTCATGCCGAGCACGAGGCACGGTAACAACAAGTAGCATCTTTTACTTGTCCTGGTATGACTCCGATCTCATAATAGCTGATGTATCTGGCGTTCTTGGTGAAATCATACATGTATTTTGTTCGGTCATGTATCCTGCATCTAAACTAATATAATTTAAAACACATTTCCCCTTCTCGTGATAATCATGTGCACATCCCGGGTTCGACACAGTGCGTGAAAATGTAAAAAACGGTTTTCAAGAGGGATTTGTAGGTTGTTAAAGTGTGCGTGCGTGTGTGTTCGTGCGTGCGTGCGTGTGTTCCCTGCCGTGATGTTGCTGGGATATTGCTAAACGCAGCTCAAAATCCAACTCACTCACTCACTCCTATTTTACTCAGTAATGTCTACAAAACAAACACGTTGATAAACTTCCGGTGAAAAGGAAATTCCTATTTTTCAAATTAATTTCTTAGTGAATAAATCCATGTTTTAAACTGCGGGGCAACAAACAAACATTTCACTCATGATTGAGTGTTAATCGTTGGTGAGGTATTTCAAACTGTTATCTTGATTTTGTTTTTCTTCAGTTTGCAGTCTTTCTGCATATGTAGAGCATAGTAATGTTCACATAATGTTTGTCAATTTTTGGCACCATCATATTTTGTATCTTATCGTTAGTTTCGTTAATCCAGAAATTTGCTGATTTCAGATCGTCCAGATTAACAGGGTTTCTGTGTACTTGGGCAGTTATCCAGACAAGTTCAGTCCCTTACCTTTAAACACATGTATCGATTACTTACAGAAGATGATTGCAAATGTCAGAGGACCTCACGCACGGTCACTCTGTCCGTTAAATATGTCTTAATGTTCACTTCCTTTGGAATGAAACGTCTCAATTCAGCTGTAAGCGACTGATGGCTGAAAATATCTTAAAAGTACACGGAGGACCACTCGTGCCATGCCGAGACAATCCGAATGGCATCTTGGGGGTCACGGAAAGGGTCGAGTGTTGACGAATGCTGTAAGAACTAGGCCGTCGTCGTTTTTACTATTCCTTTGGAAAAATTACCCACGTTACGAGGCCATTTGAAATGATTGATTGGTGAGGTGAAATTCCTAGGAACAATGTTGCGGTTTCTTTGGGAGACAAGTATCATCATTTCATTACTGGCAGCTTCAACATTTCAATGTCTGGCGGATTTGGTGTTTGAAGCAGTAGTGTGTTCACAGGAACACGGATGTAGAATGACGGACCAGATCATAAAACTATATTTGACCTCGCAATTACCTTCGTTATAAAAGCCGAAGACCCGGCTTCGATTCCAAACATGAGCACAATGTGTGAAGCCCATTTCTGGTTTCCCCCGTTATGATATTGCTGGAATATTGCTAAAAACGGCGTAAAACTAAACTCACTCATTCTCTCGTTATGAAACATTACTGGGCTAAAAGCTTTCGTTAAACACAAAAGAATTGGGGTCCTAAACATGATCATGTGTGTGTTGAAAATCCTATCACCATCGAATAACTATTCCGTTTTCGTTTCATTTTCCCTACCATCAATCATGGCCGTATGTTGAAGTACTGTAATGACTCTGGGCTATATATAGGACATTGTAGGCGATTCATTATATACCAGTGTTCTGGAAGTATCTGTTGGAACTCTTTGGCTATGTCTTGTGACGTGAACAATTATGGTAGTTTTGCCCTAATGACATAAGGGATCACGTAACTTTAACGACATTGTATATCACAAACGTCATTATTAATACCAGGGATTCTGTGACATGACAATGTGAGCTGGTTAAGATGTCCGTTCACGCCCGATACACCGACCTTAGTGCAGCCACGCAAAATGTCCTACTCCCATCATAGTCGCAAAATGACAAATACACACGCTGGAAATCAAAGCATGTTTATAGATATGCTTATAGATAGATGCAATCCACTGCACCTAGACCTTTGATATTTTCTTTGTTGCAATTTTCTTCTTGTACTAATATCTTCAAACTGAAAAATACACCGAAGGGCGAAAGAAAGTTTCTATTTGAAAAGCATTTTCAGCAAACTGCACATGCTAATAAACATTCAGGCAAAATAAAGTTCCCATTTCACTTCATAAGTAATGTATCAGTGACAAACTCTACATGCTATTGAACTACCGGACAAAAACAACAACAAATTTCACCTACGAATGAGATTTATTCGTTTGGGGATGTATTCCCTATGTCACTTGTTGGTCCAATCAACTTTTCAAGTATATGCTTTTGTTAGTTTTGTTAATCCAGAAATTTGCCGAACTTAGTGCGTCCAGATTAACGGGGTTTCTGTATATGTACTTGAGCAGTTATCCAGACAAGTTCAGTCCCTTCCCTTTAAACACATGTATCGATTACTCACAGAAGATTATTGCAAATGTCACAGGAGCTCATGCACGGTCACTCTTTCCGTTAAATCTTTCTTAATGTTCACTTCCTATGGAATGAAACGTCTCAAATCAGCTGTAAGCGACTGATGGCTAAAAATATCTCAAAAGAACACGGAGGACCATTCGTGCCATGCCGAGACAATCCGAATGGCATCTTGGGGGTGACGGAAAGGGTCGAGTGTTGACGAATGCTGTAAGATTTAGGTCGTCGTTATTTCTATTATTGAGGATCATTATCCGCGTTACGAGGCCATTTGAAAGGATTGATTGGTGAGGTGAAATTCCTATGGACAATGTTGCGGTTTCTTTGGGAAACAAGAATCATGATTTCATTACGGGCAGCTTCAACGATTCAATGTTTGGCGGATTTGGTGTTTGAAGCAGTAGTGTGTTCTCAGGAACACGGAATGTAGACTGCCTAACCAAAGTATAAAACTGGATTTGACCACACAATTACATTCGTTATTAAAACATCACTGGACCGAAAACATTTGTCAAAACACAAATGAATTCGGGTCCTAAACATGATAATGTTACCTGTGTATGGAAAAGGAAATCAACATCGAGTAACTATTTGTTTTTCGTTTCGTTTTTCCTACCATCAAACATGGCTGTATGTTCATTTTGCCTGGTATTTTGTAATGACATAAGAGACCACTTCAATCATAACGACATTGTACATCACAAAGTTGTTTATCAATACCAGGGATTCTGGTTACAAGATGTGGATCAGTTGGTCAAACTCGGTGGCATGGCTGATTTTGTGTCATCGTACTCAATTGTTTTGTTCGTCCTTTCATTGGTTATAGGGAATATTCACGCCCTTACAGCTGGAATATCAACACAAACCAATTTGCACTTAACTAACATTTCCGTGAGTGAGTGAGTACACTTAGAGGGAGAATTGATCTTCAGCAACCCATGCTTGTTATAAAGGGTGACTAACGGGATCAGCTGTTCAAACTTGCTGACTTGGTTCATACAGGTGATCATATCGTAAAGGCGAGTGATGTCAGTCATTGGATTGTCTGATCCAGACTCGATTATTTACAGACTGCCGTCATATAGGGGAGCAGGACAAAAGCCATCCGGACAAATGCCACCTAAGACAAATGCCACCTAGGACAAAAGCCACACGGACAAATGCCACCTAGGACAAATGCCACCTAGGACAAATGCCACCTAGGACAAAAGCCACCTAAGCCACCTAGGACAAATGCCACCTAGGACAAAAGCCACTTAGGACAAATGCCACCTAGGACAAAAGCCACCTAGGACAAAAGCCACCCAGTTATTTTACCATTACTTAGAGGACAATTACCATCCTTCTTGACTTTAATGTTGATTTTGTTGTAAACTTATGTAGACTTTGATGAATAATTTGGTTTCTTATAAAAAAATATTCACTTTGAAAAAATGTTGATTTTGATGTAAAGTTATGTAGACTTCGATGAATAATTTGGTTTATTAAAAAACTATTCACTTTGGTAAAAAAGTTGATTTTGGTGTAAAATTTTGATTTCATAGTAATGTTGACTTTTTAAAATGTCAACGTAAATGGATGTAAAATATGATTTAGAAATGGTTTGACCTTGAATTTGTTATAATAGCATTCTTTTGAAAGTAAGGCTAACTAAGCACATGGGGAGACAAATAAATCCGTTGGCTAACAAAACTACTTAGCCTGTCGGAGTAGCATTAAGAGGAGATGTTATGATAAAATGTAAGCAAGGAGGATTAATTTTAACGATTGTATGTAAATAAATATACAGAAGAATACTATACCACCAAAATAAAAATAATCAAATACATTTTATTTGGGTCCCGTCACATATCGGAGTCCATGGCAACGAAATGGCAGACCAAGCTGCCACACTTGGATTCCACTCAACAACAACAAAAAAATACCTTACTCCTAAACAGACCTAACAAATAAAGTTAACAGTATAATAATAAATAAGTTCAATTATAACTGTCAAATAATAAGAAAACATTATCCACTCTACCAAATTCAACAAATACAAAATGTAAAAATTATCACCAAACGCGCCGAATTGATGTTGCCACAACCAGACAAATCACAAATTAATTCAAAAGAGTTCTCTCTTTTCATCCACTTCATTTTGTAACCTTTTATATGTTTATCACTATTCACATGATAAATATGTTTTTAAACATGGGTTGGTTGAAAAAAAATACAATAATAATAACAATAACCATTACCTACACTACATCTATATTAAATTCCAAATCTCTATTACTCTTTACCTATTTCATATTTTTAACCTTTTTAATTCTGCCTCCCATTCAAATTTACCTTTATACTCAGTTGGTTTTGTTGTTGGTTGTTTGTTATTGTTTTTTGGGTAGTAACACCACTCTTTCAAAATGTCTATATTTTGTTCCCTTCTCATTTCTTAATAAGTGTACTTCCCCGTCGCCGAAATCCTTTAGTTGTGCGTGCGACGTTAAATAAAGCAAATAACTAACTTACTGTCCATTTCACTTCCAATATGGACAGAATATGTTTGATCGCAGAAAGGAGTATGAAAGCAATATTAATGAAAGTGTGAATGAAAAATGAATTAACATGCAAATACATCTGGGAAATATGATATTGTGTTGGTGGTTTTTATTTTTATTTGGGTGGCATTTGTCCTAGGTGGCATTTGTCTGGGTGGCATTTGTCCTAGGTGGCATTTGTCCTAGGTGGCTTTCGTCCGGGTGGTATTTGTCCTCGGTGGCATTTGTCTGGGTGGCATTTGTCCGGGTGGCATTTGTCCGGGTGGCATTTGTCCGTGTGGCTTTTGTCCGGGTGGCATTTGTCCTAGGTGGCTTTTGTCCTAGGTGGCATTTGTCCTCGGTGGCTTTTGTCCGGGTGGCTTTTGTCCGGGTGGCATTTGTCCGGGTGGTTTTTTGTGCGGGTGGCATTTGTCCGGGTGGCTTTTGTCCTAGTCATATAGCTGGAACAATGCTGAGCGCGGCAACAACAAACAAGCAAACGTATGGGAGAGGGACGTAATCTGCACATTGCATCTGGGCATTATAGACAACTAAATCATCAGTGCCACTATATTTCTGAAAGCAGGTCCTTAAAAATGTATATAAAACAAACCACGAATCGCCAGCAGGCGTGAAAAGAGCATGACAGGGGGCTATGCCAATTATCCGTGTTTGTTTGGCTCCGGAAACACCATCGACGACCACGTAATCACTAAGACAGAGAGCTGGAGTAATGGGCGTCCCCTGTGACCAGGATGACCCGCTGGCCCATCTGTCTGTCACCCTTTCACATTTTACGCATCTTGTTCATGGAGTGCACTTCCACTGAGACAACAAGGTAAAATAATCCCCACTTTGGCCAGCTCTTATTGTCACATTTTTTGTTACAGAAAAGTTTTGAAAGTTCAGACAGGGAGAAACTTTGCCTTAGTCGTGTTTCAAAATGAACATGCTATCGTGTCACTGAAATGTCAGGTCCATCACTGGATTGTCTGGTTGATGCTCGATTGTTTTCAGGCCACGTGTTCAGCATGGCAGGAGTACTATTGGCTATGTGAGGTGGGGGGCAGGGATGTGGGGCAACATATCCTTAATGTGATGCAAATTGTATGGGTGGCATTGCCACTGGTGAGACAGGATGTGCGTACGCATTTCGTATAAACCTGGTGTTAATGTTTTTCAGTTGAATGGATTGATTGATCAGGCACGATGACATGTGTTCATCGTACAAACCGCCTAGACAGTTGTTCACAATATCGATCACTAGGGCATTCTGTACAAACTTGATTATTTACAGGCCGAAGTCATCTACCATTATTGCTTGTGGTGAACATTGATTGAGTATCGCTTTGCCCCGCTTTCAGCAATATTTAAATAAAATTATGGTGGGGGACACAGGAAAAGGGCTTCACACATTTTATCCATGTAGCGAAGTGAACAACTTTTTTCCGCTCGACGAGCGAACGTTTTATCAATTTGACCACCCTAACGCCAAAAACATGACGCTGGGGCATATGGAATGTAACCGTTCAGTATCTGAAATAGATTTTAATTCTCGCCATGGTGCGTTCTGTGTGCAAGGAAGAAGCCTTTAATTGTTTAGTTTTAATTGTTCACATTTCTGGATGTTCAACAAATGTATTTCAGACTTTTATTTTACATTTTATTCCAGGACAGATGACCGAGTGGAAAAGACAGCGGGTGAAGAGGAGTTGGTTAATAACGACACAGCATGTAGTAAACCTGGTGTGAGAATCGTCTTTCAGTTGAAATATATGTTAACATGTTTCTTCTGCAAATCGAAGCACCTGATTTATAACCGAAAGAGCCAGCAAACCTAATTTAACGACATCTTTTTATTCAACACAGTACAAAAGACGCTGATCAATTTCAAGTTTAAATCGCTATTACTGTATTTTCTTCACCCTTAATATCTCAAGCCCAATAAAGTCACGCGAACTTGATTAAAATGTATTTCACTGCAAGCGTGAAAAGAATGGAATACTTCAAACTGCTTGATAAACATCATTACCCGCGTCTCCAACAAGGGTTCCCATTATTTTTTACATTTTTTTGTTTTCTCGAAAGCTACATGGTTTTATCTGTCAGCATTAGAGGATTAACATGTCAACAAACACGCTGTGAGGTGTCAAATGTTATTTAACATGAGAAACTAATTAGATTTCCTCAATAAAAACACTGACAAAATCAATAACAACTCAAAGGAACGCTTTGACACGTCATTAATTTTGACACATTCGGCTACATCGTGGGGAAGAGCTGAAGTCTCCGCTTCTAAGCTATTACTGCCTCTTATGAAAGTGAGTTATTTTTATACTTTCGAGATATTTCATGACCTATCTAATTACTGACGTAATTAACTCGAAGCCTCGTTCTACTGGCACACTTGCATGTTTCAAGATGCTAGAGGACTTCTCCGAGTTACTTCCCTCCAGTTAACGTCGCTTCATATTTCTAAATTAAAATTATCCATTTTATCAGTTTTAGGTGTATTGACATTTCTCTGTGTTGATGCTTTGAATGCGTTCGATGAACTCTATGGAAAACACAAGTCCTCTCTTCAAATGAAAACACGATAATCGCGAGTTTTAATTAATGAAGACAGCTGCACGTGTGTCACTACATGTATAAATACAAACCATTGCCGATAAGTAAACATTACCTACACACTACTGACTCCTACTCAGATTGTAAGCACGTGATCAAACCTCAAAGAGGAGATGTGTCGCCAGCTAAAGCCTAATATCTTGAAAAGCGAGCTTCGCAATTGTTGTCATTACTGTAAGTGATATTTGACATCAATATAAGAATTAAAACACAAGCATCTATCTTCGTTAACTAATCATAGCGATACATCGTTATTCTTCGGTAATGTAAGTAACATTTTACATCGCCGGCATGTTTTCATTGTATAAGAATTAGAACACAAGCATCTATCTTTGTTAATTAATAATACCGATATTACGTTATTCTTCATTATTGTAAGTGACATTTTACATTGTTTCAAGTGCTGACTTCTATAGTGTTAGATTGACGTCTAACAATAAAATCAGATCTTATGGACTATTGGTCACAACGCACTGATACTGCCATCCTGCTGACATTGCGAAATTGGCAGTACACAAAACCATCAATAAAGTAAAAATAGATGCTGGATTTGATTCACAACACGCTTTGTGTCTCTTCCGCTATCAGAAAGACCAAGCTACAGTGATCCATCCATTACTGCAGTATTTATGGGCCAGCATTGCCAGATCGTTGAATCAGCAATAGGTTAACGGATGGCGGGTAATTGATAACACTAGTTAAACCATGAGTCTGTTTTATTGAAGACCGATGTGTCTGGTCTTGTGTTCATGTAAAAATGTCTCAAAGTTTGGTTTGGTTCCTATAAAACTGATTTGGGTATTTTTCTTAGGATTAAATTTTGTTTATATTTCTTTTTAAAGTTCAAGTTTACTGACACATGAAACAAAAACATTCTAAATGAGGTCTCCTGATGCTGTTTTGTTTCAATCTTGGAAAAGACATGCCCAAACTTTAGGAAACATGGAAAAGTAATTTTTGTTATTTTGCCAGTTCTGTTTAATGGAGTCGTTTTTTCTTGAGATCAGAACAACTATGTTGTCCTGCTGGGATTGAGTGGCCACATAGAGAACTCTAATGACCTTGACACCAATCATTAACTCTAATCAAGCACACTAATCTGCCCTTCAAGTTAAGTTATCTGTTCACACTTCTTGTTCTCATTGGAGAAAATTTCCGATTTGGGATCTGACAATCTCTATATAGTATGATTCTTATCAAAATACAACGTAGTAATACCAGTTAAACGGCATCAGATTTTAAAAGATATTTGAGAGTAGTGATAGCCGGAGTTGGGATATTACTGCTTGGGTTCCCATATCGAGGCTTGATGTGACTTTTCAGAAAAATAACAGCTAGTGGAATCGAACTGGAACTTTGTTTATTCTGCTCAGCCCGCAGTTCTTTTACAAAAAACATCAGCCATGCTTTGGTGTCAGTGATGTGTACAATATGGAAAGGCCCCCCTGATGTCTCCCAAAAAAATAACACAAGCTAGATGTTTTTTTGCAGAAGCTTTGTTCTTTGCGAATCCCCACGTAGCGCAGCAGACAGATTTGAGAGTTATACTCTTGAAACAAAACCCATCCTCACGTTAAAACCTAAACCAATACTTGAAAAGTTTGAGAGGTGTGCCACCGGAACCATACATCCCCAGATGAAATGTACGCATGGGAAGAATTTCATATTCCACATATATTGCACCAAAAACACTTCAGGCGACAAGGGAATAATGAATTTCAAAGACAGGAACCGATAAACAAGAAGAAAATGCATATGAGGTGAAAAGAGGTTTATCGTCGTTCAAGACTACTGCATTGACATATCAACTTGAACGCGTGTGTGCGTGCGTGATCTTCAGTAACCCATGCTTGTCGTAAAAGGTCGACTAACGGGATCGGGTGGTCAGTCTCGCTGACCTGGTTGACACATGTCATCGTGTCCAAATTACGTAGATCGATGCTCATGTTGTTGACCACTGGATTGTCTGGTCCAGACTCGATTATTTACAGAACCCCGCCACTTAGCTGGAATATTGCTGAGTGGGGTGTAAAACTAAACTCACTCACTCACTCAATATCACGCCTAGCCATATTCCTCAGTGTTTTCATAGAAACGGCCAGTCTGGATATGGGCCTCCATGGCCCAAGCAGTGAATCTGTCTATCCCAACCCAGCCACTGCTATCAGTACCCACAAATACATATAAAATCTGGTGCCGTTCAACTCATTTTGTATTTTGACATGAAATCATACTATATAGAGATTGTCAGATCCCGAAACAGACATATTCTCAAATAAAACAAAAAGTGTGAACTGAACATTTAACTTGAAGGGCAGATTAGTATGGCAATTAGAGTTCATAAGAGTTTTCTATGGCCACTCAATCCTAGCAGGACAACATAGTTGTTTTCATCTCTAGAAAAAAGACTTCATTAATCAGAACTGGCAAAATAACTCAAAATACCTTTCCATGTTTCCTAAAGTTTGGTGAAAGCTGTTGAAGGTTTGAAACAAAACAGCATTAATGGGCCTCATTTAGGAAATTAGTTTCCTCAAGTGCCAGTAAACGTGAACTTTAAAAAGACATGTAAACAAAGATTACACGTAAGAAAAATACCCAAATCAGTTTTATAGAAACAGAATACAAGTTTAAGGGACTTTTTACATGCACATCAGATCAGACACATCGGTCTTCAATAAAACAGACTCATGGTTTAACCAGTGTTATCAATTACCCGCCATCCTTTAACCTATTGCTGATTCAACGATCTGGCAATGTTGGCCCATAAATACTGCAGTAATGGATGGATCACTATAGCTTTGTCTTTCTGATGTCGGAAGAGTAACTAAGCGTGTTGTGAATCAAATCCAGCATCTATTTTTACTTTATTGATGATTCTGTTTACGGGCAATTTCGCAATGTCAGCAGGATGACCATATCGGTGCCTGGTGGCCACAAGTTTGTGAGATCTGAGGCGAGACAAAAATAAATATTGTATGTCATCGATCTTCCGCTATAGAGGTCTCTACTTGAAATAGAAATATCGCGATGATAAATTTACGAATACAACTGCATGTGTTCTAATTCTTACCTACAGGACAGCATCTTGTATATTAACACTGAACAAGATTGTTCAGTGGAAATACAATTTCTTCAATACAATATATGCAATGTTTCATGTAGAAGCAGGGCAGTAGGGTAGCTAGTGGTTAAAGCGTTCGCCCGTCACGCCGAAGACCCGGGTTCAATTCCCCACATGGGTACAATGTGTGAAGCCCATTTCTGGTGTCCCCGGTCGTGATATTGCTGGAATATTGCTAAAAGCGGCGTAAAACTAAACTCACTTACTTATCTAATGAAAACAAGTCGGCGATGTAAATTATCACTTACGGTAATGACAAAAATTGCAAAGTACACTTCTCAAGAAATATCTTTTTATCCTTGCGACAGACAAACCCTTCGGTAGTCTGTGGGTAATGTTTACTATCAGCAATGGTTTGTATTTATACATGTAGTGGCACATGTGCAGGTGTCTTCATTATCAATACTCGCGTTTAACGGGATTCCATTTGAAGTGAGGACGACTCTAGTGAACTTTACGGTAAGTGTTCTACTGTCGTGTCCACTGATCTACTCCCCTGCCTAAAGGTACGCGTGTGTCTTTTGTACTGGTTGTGTGTGTTCCTGTTGTGTATCGTGAGAAGTAGGGCATCCATTATTTATTGAGGATTTTTGATTCAGTTGGAGTGTGTGAGCGAGTGAGTTGAGTTCATCCCGTTTTATTGCCAATCAAGTTATGTCACGGCTTGGGACATCATTCATACAGGGGCGGTGGGGTAGCCTAGTGGTCAAAGCGTTCGCTCGTCACGCCGAAGACCCGGGTTCGATTCCCCACATGGGTACAATGTGTGAAGCCCATTTCTGGTGTCCCCGACCGTGATATTGCTGGAATATTGCTAAAAGCGACGTAAAACTAAACTCACTCACTCACTCACCATTCATACATGTTAAGCGCTGTGGGGAATCGAAAAACGAACGCACTAACCACTAGGCCACCATTTTGCTCTCCAGTTGTTTGATCTATAATTAACAGTACTATAACACGAATTTACAAAAACTGAACGTATTCAAAGCATCTAGATAGAGAAATGTCAACACACCTAAAAACAGAAAATAATTTTAATTTAAAAATATGAAGCACCGTTAACATGTGAGAAGAAACTTGAAGAAGTCCTCGAGCATCTTGAAACATGCAAGTGTGCCATTAGAATGAGGCTTCGAGTTAATTACGTCAGTAATTAGATAGGTCATGAAATATCTCGAAAGTATAAAAATAACTCACTTTCATAAGAGGCAGTAATAGCTTAGAAGCGGAGACTTCAGCTCTTCTCCACGATGTAGCCGAATGTGTCAAAATTAATGACGTGTCAAAGCGCTCCTTTGAGTTGTGATTGATTTTGTCAGTGTTTTTATTGAGGAAATCTAATTAGTTTCTCATGTTAAATAACATTTGACACCTCACAGCGTGGTTGTTGACAGGTTTAATCCTCTAATGCTGACAGAGAAAACCATGTAGCTTTCGTGAAAGCAAAAAAAAAATAATAATAATAATTTGAACCCTTGTTGGAGACGCGGGTAATGATGTTTATCAAGCAGTTTGAAGTATTCCGTTCTTTTCACGCTTGCAGTGAAATACATTTTAATCAAGTTCGCGTGACTTTATTGGGCTTGAGATATTAAGGGTTGATGAAAATACAGTAATAGCGATTTAAACTTGAAATTGATCAGCGTCTTTTGTACTGTGTTGAATAAAAAGATGTCGTTAAATTAGGTTTGCTGGCTCTTTCGGTTATAAATCAGGTGCTTCGATTTGCAGAAGAAACATGTAAACATCTATTTCAACTGAAAGACGATTCTCACACCAGGTTTACTACATGCTGTATCGTCATTAATCATTTCTTCATCTTCTGTCTTAAATACCAATAACAAAACAATTAAAGGCTTTTACTTCACACACAGAACGCACCTCCAAGAGAATTAAAATCTAGTTAAGATACTGAACGGATACAATGTCTGAAGCCCTTTTCTTGCCCCCCTTTTCTTGAGTCGTTCGGGGCGGTGGGGTAGCCTAGTGGTTAAAGCGTTCGCTCGTCACGCCGAAGACCCGGGTTCGATTCCCCACATGGGTACCATGTGTGAAGCCCATTTCTGGTGTCCCCGGCCGTGATATTGCTGGAATATTGCTAAAAGCGGCGTAAATCCCAACTCACTCACTCACTCACTCACTCACTCACTGGAGTCGTTCACAGCGCCGTTATGTAATATGTTTGTTAGTTTGTTGGTTGTTTAACGCTGCACTCAGCAATATATGAAATAATCTGGACCAGACAATCCAGTGATGGACATCACGAGCACTGAGATAAGATGACATGTGTCAACCAAGTCCGCATGCCTGACCTCCCGATCCCGTTAGTTCCCTCTCACGACAAGCATGGGTTAGTAAAGAACAGTTCTAACCCGGCCCGGGCGGTTCGAATCTTATATTCACCCTAATATTTTTCTTGCCTTATCAACACCATAAGCTTGCCAGTTGGTTTCGTCAAATGGTAGACCTCTGTATTACTTCGGGCTCTCCTTTCACACGAAGCTGATATAGCCTGCTAAAAAAATTACAATACTGCCCAAACTAATAACAGTCAGCCCGACATAACGGTCAGGAACAGTCAGTCTGTATCTATTGGGGACGATAGGGTAGGCTAGTGGTTAAGGTGTTCGCTCTTCACGCTGAAGACCCGGGTTCGATTCCCAATATGGGTACAATGTGTGAAGCCCATTGCTGGTGTCCCCCGCCGTGATGGTGCTGGAATATTGCTAAGAGCGGAGTAAAATTACACTCACTACATCTATTGCTGAGTGCGGCGTTAAACAACAAACCAACCGATGGTACTAACTCACATATGTTGCTGCAGATGTCACACATATATCGATGTTTGTGACATGGCGTATCTGTACCTTTGACCGCATCTTAATGGTCTGGTATTTTATGCCATTGGCCATTGGTCCGAGTGCGTATACTTTCCTCAGAGGGCGGTAGGGTAGCATTGTGGTTAAAGCGTTGGCTCGTCACGCCGAAGACCCAAATTTGAGGCACAATGTGTGAAGCCCATTTCTGGTGTCCCCTGCCGTGATATTGCTGAAATATTGCTAAAAGCGGCGTAAATCCATACTCACTCACCCACTATACTTTCCTCATTGGTTGACTACAGCGAGATGATAAGGCCTGGGTAACAGAGGATATTTTATGGGAGCTTCATTATTTGAACGTCGTGTTTATCGGTGCTCCAAAAAATGTCGGAACCTTTAACCAAATGAATATGGTCGATCATTCAAATGCCAAGTGCCAAGAGGTTATTGTCAGTACTGACTTGAACTACGTCAGTTTTGATTAAGATTTAGTCAACACTAACTCAACTATTAATTCAACACCAGTTTGAAATATTGGTGCTTTTTTTTGGTTATCTAATGATAGTCTTTCCTGATGTGTAGTCAGCGGGATTCGAACCTGCGGAGCCTACCCCAGCAACCGAACGCAGTATTCTGTCCTGGCGATACTCTATATTCTCTATAGTAAGAAGTTCCATATTACAACTTGAATGAGGAACTTCTTTGAGAGGCATTTAGAAGTTGGAGCAGTAAGGAAGGATATGGATGAACAACGTCTTTATTGCTGTGAGAGTGACGTTTTGGTGTAGGATCTAACACCGTTATCAAGCAAGTCACGAACAGCATAAGGATAAAGGATCGTATATACAAGTTAGAGCAGACACAAAAACAACACAAGGGCTTAGATGAAAGTGTAACAAATGACTGACTGAGTTTGGTTTTACGCCGTTTTTAGCAATATTCCAGCAAAATCACGGCAAGGGACACCTGAAATGGGCTTCACAAATTGTACCCATGTGGGGAATCGAACCCGGGTCTTCGGCGTGACGAGCGAACGCTTTATCCACTAGGCTACCCCACCGCCCCCGTAACAAATGAAGCCTGCAAAGTACACAATGGTATATGAAGACTGTGATATACATAAATAGGTGATTATAAGGATTATTAATGAGTTGTATACATAAACGGCGGATTATCGATGATGAGGATCTTTAATGAGCTGGTAGAACGCAGGAGGTACGTAGTAACCTTGTTCACGGTTGATTCATGGATGGAGTCTTTGATGTAGATGGCTTCTTGGAGTTTCTTGAGTTTGTAGTCTTTGAGGCTGGTTGTTAGGGTTTGGATTTGTCCTACTGGATATTGTGGTCGGGATTGTCTTTGATGTGACCTGAAAGGGCTGATTTTGAGTCTAGTTTGGATACTGGGGTCTGATGCTCTTTGATTCGGATTTTGAAGACCAGGCGGACGATAACCTACATTATATGGACGCTTCAGTTTCCTGCCTCGTTCAAACATAGCCAGCTTTAAATGATCAAGTCTGGACCAGACAATCCAGTGATGGTTGGTTGTTGTTTAACACCACACTCAGCAGTATTCCAGCTATATGTTTGCAGCCTGTATGTCTGGACCAGACAATCCAGTGATGGTTGGTTGGTTGGTTGTTGTTTAACACCACACTCAGCAGTATTCCAGCTATATGCTGGCGGACTGTAAGTCTGGACCAGACAATCCAGTGATGGTTGGTTGGTTGGTTGTTGTTTAACACCACACTCAGCAGTATTCCAGCTATATGTTGGCGGACTGTAAGTCTGGACCAGACAATCCAGTGATGGTTGGTTGGTTGTTGTTTAACACCACACTCAGCAGTATTCCAGCTATATGTTGGCGGACTGTAAGTCTGGACCAGACAATCCAGTGATGGTTGGTTGGTTGTTGTTTAACACCACACTCAGCAGTATTCCAGCTATATGTTGGCGGACTGTAAGTCTGGACCAGACAATCCAGTGATGGTTGGTTGGTTGTTGTTTAACGCCACACTCAGCAGTATTCCAGCTATATGTTTGCAGCCTGTATGTCTGGACCAGACAATCGAGTGATGGTTGGTTGTTGGTTGTTGTTTAACACCACACTCAGCAGTATATCCAGCTATATGTTTGCAGCCCAGCTGTACTGTCTGGACCAGACAATCCAGTGATGGTTGGTTGGTTGTTGTTGTTTAACACCACACTCAGCAGTATTCCAGCTATATGTTGGCGGACTGTAAGTCTGGACCAGACAATCCAGTGATGGTTGGTTGGTTGTTGTTTAACACCACACTCAGCAGTATTCCAGCTATATGTTGGCGGCCTGTAAGTCTGGACCAGACAATCCAGTGATGGTTGGTTGGTTGGTTGTTGTTTAACACCACACTCAGCAGTATTCCAGCTATATGTTGGCGGACTGTAAGTCTGGACCAGACAATCCAGTGATGGTTGGTTGGTTGGTTGTTGTTTAACACCACACTCAGCAGTATTCCAGCTATATGTTGGCGGACTGTATGTCTGGACCAGACAATCCAGTGATGGTTGGTTGGTTGGTTGTTGTTTAACACCACACTCAGCAGTATTCCAGCTATATGTTGGCGATGGACCAGACAATCCAGTGATGGGTTGGTTGGTTGTTGTTTAACGCCACACTCAGCAGTATTCCAGCTATATGTTTGCAATGTAGTCTGGACCAGACAATCCAGTGATACGCCGCACTCAGCAATAATCCAGCAATATGGCATGTTTTGTTTGGAAGAGAGGGGCATGTCTGAATGGTCCTGAATTACATGGATTGCTACTTACACAATCACTGGATTGTCAGTCTCGACTCCATGCTGGCTTCAACATTACTACCCGTGAAGGTCCGGGTTAGAATATTGATCTTCAGTAACCCATGCTTGTCGTAAGAGGCGACTAGCGGAGTCGGGTCGACAGGCTTGCTGACTTGGTTGACACATGTCATCGGTTCCCAACTGCGTAGATCGATGCTGCTCATGCTGTTGATCACTGGATTGTCTGGTCCAGACTCTATTGTTGACCACACCGCCGCCATATAGCTGGTATATTGCTGAGTGTGGCATAAAACTAAACTCACACTCACTCACTTCAACATTACTGAATTAGGCTGAGAGCACCATTACATCTCAGATGTGCAGCAAAATGATGGTGCAAGAAAATAATCCTTTCAAGGGTAATATTTCACTCTTCAACAGTTATTGCATGTAACTGACAACAAACGTCATTGTTTCATATATGTATTTATTCTACCAGAAAACATGCAAATATAACATAGATTTTTGATAACATGAAAAATTAACAAAAATATGTATAGATAATGTAATTCTCCAGAGGAATGAATTTTATCAGGAAGTGAAGTTAGAAATAAACAGACTAAATTGTCACACCATAACTAACAGCAGTGTTCATTGACTGAGAGTGACAGGACACAAATAGTGTATCCTATACACAAACTGGGAGCTGGCACAAATACACTTACACTGCAGGATCTTGGGGGTGGAACAAGACTTGGCTGTTCAGACAATAAAGACTGACTTCACTTTTAAAGGGACCTTGGGTGGTGGGGTAGCCTAATGGTTAAAGCTTGTCACGCCCAATGCCTGGGTTCGATTCCCCACATGGGTACAAGGTGTGAAGCCCATTTCTGGTGTCCCCAGCCGTGATATTGCTAAAATATTGCTAAAAGCAGCGTAAAACTAAACTCACTCACTCATTTTAAGGACCTCACTTTGATTGTAATATAACAGCTTGCCTATTTTGCATCTGATACATCGTACTGCATATGAGACCGAGGGCAGCAAGCGGTAGATCGAAAGGTCACACAAACATATTTCATGGACCAGAACTTGTCACTGTAACAGGAGAACCTCTCCTAAAGAAACTACCTCAGGTGAACTCTGAACAGTAAATGAGTATGGTTTTATGCTGCTTTTAACAATATTCCAGCAATATCACAGCAGAGGAACATCAGAAATGGGCTTCACACATTGTGCACATGTAGGGAATCCAACCCGGGTCTTTGGCATGGTGAGCAAACGCTTTAACCACTAGGCTACCCCACCGCCCCAGGTGAAGTTTGTTGAGCCAATCAGTGCTGAGGTTTTCAGATCAGCATATCCATGTTTTATATGTCGAAAATAAGCTTCGATTTCAGTTAAATGTTCACTTATAGAAAGTGTCATAATTTGTTGTGGATATTTTACACACAATCATTCTGTTGTGCTCCTCTATAGCATCTATACCCTAAAGAGAATACCCTTTACCGTTAGTAAAAGATTTGATTTCAGTAAAATTGTTAATTTGTTTAAGAGGGTGGATGCAAGGGGTACCAGGTTTTACAAACTAAATGCTTATGAACACCAATTCAGCTTGGTCAAGCCAGACACATGTAACTGACAATAAATCTACAAAATAATTTATCATTTTCATTAAAATGTGTGAATTTCTTCACAAAATAAACCTCAATCATGGTTGGACTAAAGACTTATTTTCCTTTGGCCTCTTAGCTCAATGATGCAATACATCATTAAAAGCCAGAAACCATTGGTCTTGGTTACAGCAAAAATAGGCTAAGTGGCAATTTTGAATCAAATATATTTCACAACACATCTTCAAAAAAGAAGTAAAAGATCATAACAATACGACCTCTAGTGACCTTTACCCAAAATTCAATGTGGCCAACCAAACATGTAGATTCTATACCATTATGTATTCTAATCCTATATACTAAAGTAATCATGCACAGTTTTTGTTAAACCTTGCTAATATCAAGTGACCTTGTCCTTCAGTGTCATCCAATCATATGTCAGAAATATTGGTGCAGAGGTCAAATTTGTGGAGAGACATCTAGCAACAAAAACAACCTATCCCTGTAATAAGAAGTAGGTTGATAACTATCAGAATGAACTACAGTCTAACATGTTCATGTTGATAGAAAGTTTCTATTACAACAATTACATCACAATACACAAAAACTATAAGTGGGAAAAGATATCACAGGCCGCATTTACTGGAAAAATAAAATACATTGGCCTCCTCCTGCCAAAATTATAATCTGAGTAATATGATTATCTTCAGCATGTATAATAATATCAATCCAAACTGAAAAATATGACAGTAAAATAGTTTAATTGTTGCTCTTGCATTTACTGATCATTTCTGATAGTTCACTTCTTGTTCTACTGCTAATCTAGACTAACGTTTTTTTCTCTGAAATTATACAATTTTTATTAAATACAAGCAAATACACTTCAATTAAAATGAGCCCCTGTGAGTAGGGATCTTTAGATTCCAGACAGCATTTTATGTAGGGGGGCAGTATGGTTACACAATGTCATTTAAAAAGTGGTCAAATGTAAGACATTACTTTTGGGATTACACATTAAAGTACAGATTCTAGTATTTTTTTTGCGTTGACTCCCATCCAGAATTTAAACCCCCACCCTCAGAGTCAGGCACCTAATCGCCAGCACACAAAGTCAGCCATCTAACCCACTCAGCCTCCCACTTTCACAAAAATGGAAGTTGGACAACTGGTAGTCTAGACCAAGGAGAGTATGGTTAGGTGAGTGAGACAGACTACAGCTGTACCTGCCCTCAGCTTCACATCATGTGAAGAATGATGATACCTCTATAATTCTGTGTTTGCTGTATTAAGAGTCCTACTCCAAGAAGTGCTCCCTGACCAACCCCCAAACCAGGCTGTAAGTAATTTTACCATGTACTAAGCATGTAAGCATACAATGAAGTCCATCGTTTCTTGCTCATATCTTCAGATATTATTACAGAAAAGCACTGTGAAGATCTGGGTGATAATTTATATGAAGCAACCAATACATGGGCATCGGGTGGTCAGACTCACTGACTTGGTTGACACATGTCATCGTATCCCAATTGCGTAGATGTAAAGCAAGCTCATTATGTCTGTTACTGGGTTGGCTGGTACAAATTTGATTATTTACAGACTGATGTCATGTAGCTGGATACAAGAAACAAACAAAAAACATGCTGAAAATACATCAGTGGAAAAGCGATACATGCCCCGCACAACAACTTGCATAATCAAAGACAACAGTGCAAGCCCCCCTCCCTTCCTCTCCCCAAGTCCCCCAATAGGGACAACCCATGAAGATCCGGGTTAGAATTGGTCTTTAGTCACCCATGCTTGTCTTATTAGGCGACTAACAGGATCGGGTGGTCAGGCTCGCTGACTTTGTTGACACATGTCATCGTATCCCAATTGCGTAAATCATGATATTGATCACTGGATTGTCTGGTCCAGACTTGATTATTTACAGACCGCCGCCATATAGCAGTAATATTGCTGAGTGTGGCATTTAACAACAAACCAACCAACCAACCAATAGGGACAGCAAAGGAATTATTGAAGCATATTACAATATTCTTTGTATTACAGTGATTGCATACAGGTAAGTCAATGACAGGAATGGGTAAAACAATACACAATGATATATATACATCTCTGCTTCACCCAGGAGAACACAGGTAATGATTTTCAGCCAATTAGAGTGTTATTTAGTTGACAAATATTAACTAAAATTACTGAGTCGATATTTACAATCACAGGCTGCAAACTTAAGGCACAAATTGTGTTGGTTTTATTTGAAAGAAACAATGACATTTCTCATCAAATGTTGCTATATATGTGGCCAGTTATTGTTGGAACCACCATCATTAAACTGCCATACTGATTTGATTGTTTTTGCTTGCCAAGTCACAACTGCACTGGCAGATTACATGAGTGATGTAATTTCCACACAAACATACAGTACACAAACCTTCAAAATACAAACTATGTACATCCCCCTATAACGCATTTCACATCAACATTGATGAACATTGATGACACTCATTTTCTTTCTTGATTTGAAAAGGTAATAAATGTCTGTCACAAAAACAATATAATAACAGTGTGTGAAATAAGGCCTGTCCGACCGCCGGAGACGGTCTAGATTTCTGACGGACAGTCTAAATTTACAGCTAGCCAGCTCGATGGTCTGATAACATTTTTAGATGTTCCATACATCTGAGTAATTTCACCATATTTGGTCTGGTTAAATCCATTGTGGGCTAGTAACATTTTGAAGTTACCAGCCCTGATGTCTGGCTGGATTTTGGGCTTATTTCATACACTGGTAATAAAGATATTTTGTGGAGCAAACAATTTTCAAAACAGTTAAAGACATCACAGATTGCTATCAGTGTTAAACCTTGTGGAATCTAAAACTGTTACCATGTGTGTGACGCTCTGTAAGCTTCTCTCATCACTTCACCTCTTGCCATGAATCTAACTTACTATCACGTAGATTGTCATGAACATGTATTTTGGCCGATGTATGGTGATCAGCTAATGCTCTTAAGGTATAAAAATACCCTAACTGTCATCATCTTGCAAACATTTGTAAATAATGCTCTTTCCAAAATCAACATAGAATATCAACAGGAATTGATGCATGGGTGAATATATACTAATAAAAACAATATACTGAACATGAATATTTATAACACTCATTACAAAATCAATACAATATTAACATGAATCGATGAATGAGAAAGTGTATACTGACAAGAAAATATGTTTTTAAGGATCATGAATATCTTCCTGATATTTATATACATTTTTGTGCTCATTTTTAACTACCAAAAATATACTCAAATATTCATGATCCCCAAAAGTTTTGTTTGGAATATCTGAATACCTAGCAGTCAAAGTAATTGATAAAAAGAGTAACTGCTACACTTGAAGTACAGAAGCAATATAGCGTTACACAACAACCAACAAACCAATGTTATTCCTTGAAAATAGACATGGTAAAAGAGAAGTATATTATCACATTTTACTTTCATGTCCATTGTATTATGTATTTTCGTTCAATGAAATTGGAGATTAGCAACAGTATACATATTATTAAACCACTCACTACACCTAATGTAAAAAGCAATGTTTCCAATTTTTCCCATCATCCCATTGGCAGCCATCTTGGATTTCAAAATGGCCACCAAATTCAATAATGTGCGACCCTTTTTTCACCTTTAAGTGCTATTCTGTAGGGGTGAAACGGTACGGTCTTACCACGGTACAATACGTATTGCGGTACAAGGCCTTCGGTTCGGTTCGTTTCAGTTCGGTATATGAGATATGATCATAATGCAGAAATTTGACAACAAGAGCCAAATCTTAAATTGTTTAATAACATGGATAAAAAAATAACCACAATCTTTGTTATTTTGAATGAACAAAACTGTCATTTTATGATAGATAGAAATGCAGTACTAAAACCGAAAATACCGAATTTTTGGATTGCATTACGGTATACCGAACAGAAGGCAAACTACCGTAGTATACTGTTTCACCCCTACTATTCTGTTTCTATTTCCACTATATATTTGAAACATATATGCTGTTAAGGATTACTTGTAAATAAATCTTCATATCTGACATGGAATGATAATGGTGTTGATGACTGGAATGTATTAAGTTCATTTCACCGAAATTTAGAATTTACTAAAGGATGACAAAACTGTGTCAACTAGTGTTGCTGCCATTAAAACAATGTCAACACCAACTAGCATACTGTGTTTGAATGGGGCATCCATGTTAAACTGCGACATGGTATCTCAGTGAGCAGCACTTAAAAAATGACATTTATTTGGACTATTACAAGCAGCATGTGTTCCACAAACACACACACAAATATCACTACAAAACGTAATCATCTTCATTAAGAGCTTAAACACCATTTCCCCTCACTTTATCACAAGATCTCTTAAAATTTCGGGTTATTTGGGGTCATAATATATCACTGTTATTATTGCTAAAAATAATTCAGGTTTATAAGTTGCATCCCTGTAAGCCATTGAAAACAGCACAAAATTCATATATTGCCCAAATGGCTATAGGAAAAGCTTTTCAAAGTGGTCTTTATATTGTTTACATACCAAAGCTGGATTTCCTGAAGATACTTTGCATCAAACTTGATGAAAATTGGTCAAATGATATTCAAATTGCCCATTTAATACGTTTACGCATGAATGTGAAAAAAAGTCTAAAACAAAGATTTTTGGTCAGCTGAAAAAATTAGAAAGATACATGTTTTTGCATCCTTTGGTGATACAAATATGGTTCTTTGGTGTGGTTTCAACAAGTATGATATTTACAAGAATTACTGGAAAACATATTGTTCCAATATATTTGTGACTTTAGGCGGGGACCTTTCCGTCCTCCTTGTGGTAATGCTGCCTTCAGTGTAGATCCTTGGGCACGTGTATATGTTGTGTTGTTCTGTTGTTGTTCCACTAGTACCTGTTGTTGTTGTTGTTCTGGTTGTGTTCAAAGAACATGAAGTCCTGTTGTAGAGAAGAACAAAGGAGACGATAATTATCAAATTTTAAATTTTAAAAGATATTTAATTTAAACTTTGTTTCTTTGAAAACAGCTCAAATAATCATTATTGTTTTTCTTCCTTTTGTTTGTTTGTTTGTTTGTTTGTTCTATAACGTCACACTCAGCAATGTACCAGCTATATGATGACTGTGAAATAATTAAGTCTGAGTAATTCTGGAATTCCATTCCAATTTGGTCAGCTGCTACTTTCCAGGAACAGTAGCCAAACAACTTTAGTTTCCACCTGGGGATATCCCCTAGCTATTCATTGACTTTTTATTCATCCTCATTAATTTTCAATACATTTTGTTATGTTAGTTTGTTGTTTAAGGCGACTCTAAGCAATACTCCACCCATCTGAATGCAGCCTGTATTTAATTGAGTCTGGACTAGACAATCCAGTGATCAACAACACAAGCATCGATCTGCAATATTTGGGTTGGTTGGGTTGTTGTTTAATGCTGCAATATTCCTTCTATACGGCGATGGTCTGTAAAGATTCAAGTCTGGACCAGACAATCCAGTGATCAACAGCATGAGCATCAGGTGGGATATGATGACATGTGTCAACCAAGTCAGCGAGCCTGACCACTCAATCCTGTTTGTCGCCTCTTACGACAAGCATGGGTTGCTGAAGACCAAAGCTAACCTACGATTTCGATGGGTTCATGCCAAACTGTATGCAAGGGGCAGTAATAGGTCTTAATCCAAGACAAATCCATGTATATGAACTTACAATGAGGAACACAGCTCCCAGCATGACAGACTTCATCTTGACATCCAGGTCCATAGGAACTGCAGGACAGGAGACGGAAATATCACTCACAAAACTCAATTTATTGCACTAGCACTATGGGTCCATAATTTATGGGGGTAAAGGGTGTGATGTGAATGACCCTCAAAGTTTATGTACAAAGTAAGTGCCTCCCTTGTACATGTGTACAAAATCAATGACCCCCCCCTTCCCCAGAACAGACACCCCACTACCTCCCCACACTGACATTTGCATAGGAAAGTCTATACACTTCAGTGAGTGAGTGAGAGTATGGTTTTACTTGCCATTTTTAGCAATATTTCAGCCAGACATTTGCATAGGAAGTATACACTTCAGGCTCTAATTTGCTTCAGTGGCCAGGATAATTGACTTAGCTGACTTCTTTTATTCTGTAGTGGATGTTTTGATACAGATTCTTGTACCGATCTTGACATACTAGCGAGTTATAAAAACCTTGGTAATGATAACGTCTGGTAATGACCAGACTGGGCAGTATTCCCGCAAACGTCCCTTTGTATGACTGCTGAATTTGGGATTTAGGAAGATATCGAGGTGCCACTGTGCTAACGTTAATCAGAATATGCACTGGTTTCTATAGTGAGTGAGTTGGTTGTTACTCCACCTTTAGCAATATTCCGGCAATATCACAGTGGAGACACCAGAAATGAGGCATCACACATTGTACCCATGTGGGGAATTGAACCTGGGTCTTCGGCGTGATGAGCGGATGCTTTAACCACAAGTCAGACCCACATCTTTTACAACATAACTGGACGTATGTCATCTAATAGTGGAAATACGGTAATAATGACAGGAACTCACAGGAAACACCGAAGTTGTCAGCATCAGTGTAGGCCTCTCGGAGATATCCACCCCATTGCTTGGAGATCTTGCCGACCTGGTTCTCCCCATTGGCCGATGATACCTAAAGGAACAGTCCATGGTTTTACCAGACAGTATACTGTCGTATGTGTATAAATTGAAGCATTGACATTCAGATTACCAAAAATGTATGTGCGCTCAAATCATTAAAACAAGACATTACAGATTTCCAGTCACATATAACTTGCCAGATTTTTTTCTTCCTCAGAAATACTCAGAGTTCAGAGGTATATTTTATTTAGTTTAGAAAGTCTAAGAAATTAACTTCCGTATACCCCTCTGAGACCCTCAAGCATTATTACATTACCAGGTGGGACCAGGTGGGGACCTATTCTACACTGCAAGCATTCTCTGACAAATGGTTCCTATTCTCTGTACATTGTAAGGCTGGCTAAAAAGATTGATAATCTGAAGTACGATCGATAGGATACATTATTAATGATTATCAATATGAATATTCTGTCATTGATATCATACATAAACTTTTTTGATAAAATAAAGGATTTGTTGCTACATGTTTCACTAGTGAGTCTGGTGTCATCTTCCTGACATGAGTGCCTCCCATGTGAAAACCTGGCCTACCATGAACTCCTGGTCTTGTGTACAGCAAGGACCTTGGATGATACACCCAGGTCCAACTATGGTCAGGATAGTCTCCATGTTGGGGTCCAAGATGGCGTAGCGAGGCTCCATGCAGCTCTGCCTGTGTGGAATAGAAACAAGTGAGTGAGTGAGTGAGTGAGTGAGTGGGTGGGTGGGTGAGTGGTGAGTGAGTGAGTGAGTGAGTGAGGAGGTGAGTGAGTGGGTGAGGAGTGAGTGAGTGTGAGTGGAGTGAGTGAGTGACTGAGGAGGAGTGAGTGAGTGAGTGGAATTCAGTTCATATTAAGAACTAATGCCAATATGTACATCTATACAAAATAGCAACATAAGCTGTACCTCAAATCACATGCCTACTTCATAGTGTTTTTGGTGGGCAAGTTTTGAGATACCTATCCATCGTAAGACAATTCAGTCTAATGATCTGAAAATGTTCCTTAATGCCAAACTATAAGGCATTTGACCAATCTTTCTGTGAAACATGAAAACAAAAGCACAAATTTAATAAAAATTAACATGATTTATTCATGCATTATTTTCTACGTATTATCTTTTTTATATCTTGTTTCTTTGGAATTCAACCTTGACAGTAGTTTTTCAGTTTCATATGTCTACTGTCTAGTGCATATGTATGGTATCAATGGAACTCTGAAGAATAATGGCCGGGGTGAAACAAGTTCTAAAACACTAGAAGCTACTCACAGTTGTTTGACGTAACCGACGAGCTGTCCAACAGGTGCTTCTATACTGCACATTTGTGCACAACGGTCAGCTCCTGCACAGCAGTTGCACCCTGCACAACACTTGAACTCACGCTCCACTCGTATCACTTCCTGAACAACAGAGTCACACCAGTCATTGAATGGCTTTTAGAAAAGTTAAACATAAGGAAGGGAATTTGTGAGTAAACATTTTTGAACACCCATGAAGATCCGGGTAAGAATTGATCTTTAGTTACCCATGCTTGTCATTAGAGGAGACCAACAGGATCCGGTTATGTGTCGACACATGTCCTTGTATCCCAATTGTGTAGATCATGACAGGCTTACTGACTTGGTGGATGCATGGCATGGTATCGCAGCTACGTAGGTTGATGCTCATGCTGTTGATCACTGGATTGTCTGGTCCAGACTTACAGGCCGCCAACATATAGCTGGAATACTGCTGAGTGTGGTGTTAAACAACAACCAACCAACCAACCATCACTGGATTGTCTGGTCCAGACTTACAGGCCGCCAACATATAGCTGGAATACTGCTGAGTGTGGTGTTAAACAACAACCAACCAACCAACCATCACTGGATTGTCTGGTCCAGACTTGATCATTTACAGACTTGGTGAGTGTGGTGTCAACAACATACAAATTTGTTAGTTTCCCATTACTTTTCAACTTGCTGTGCGCATGCGCAGAGCGTGTGAAAAATATCCACTGACATGCTTCCAGATTGATCATCTGTTTATCAATAGTGTGTTCCTCTTTGTAATGTTTTTTGTTTTGTTTTTTAAAATATTCTTGCTTTAAAAAAAGACAACTAATCTCACTCAAAACAAAGTCAAATATAAACACACATTATCACCACTACAAAATAGTCAACAACAACAAAAAAGTAGCATTACAAAAAAAATTAAAATAAATTTGTGATAAATAATTGTTGATAATTTATTCACTAGTTCTACATTTAATGTTAATCACATTCATAACATTCTTATCTATTTCTATATATGTTTCTCAATAATGTGAGACCAAGGGCAGATGCAAACCAAATTGTCCCACTAAATTACAATTTTTATAATTGACTTCCAGCTGAAGCTCACCTGATTATTGTTGTCCGTTATATGCATTATGAAACCTCTCTGAGGCCCACAGCACTGTCTGGTACAAGTATCTGATTCTGAAAAATCAAAATAGTCCAATGTCTCATATCTTTATGTAATGATAAGGCCACTATATAGCTGAACTCCACCCCAAATGCGCATGCTCTAAGCGCATATAACATGATGGGCATTATTACCCCGGATAACCCAAGCTGCCTGTGAGGTGCTAGAAGGTTAATAGTCATATGACTTATCCCACCGGGTACCCATTTACTGCTGGGTGAACAGAGGCAATTTGGAACAAACTCACTTGCCAAAGGTGAGCCAATATGTGTCACATGTGCTTCATTGTGGGGCAGTACTTCAGTCCAAGAAATTAGCAGGAGTCAAGCTGCCAAACACAGTCACCCATCAAATGACTCTCTGTGCCCAACGTTGCTTAACTTCAACTGATTTGTGACCTGAGCTCTATGCAGACAACCACACACCACCACAATTTATTCAACATTTTAGCATCACTGGTTAAAACTGAAAAGACAAATATGAATAGTGATAGCCATGCCAGCTGACAGGGTGTACAAATTAACACTGATTTTAAAGATTTCAAAGAGTTTCATTTATGAAGGGTTCTATTGTGCCAATCATATTTAGCTATGAGTTTCTCATCTCAACCTTAAACAACAGGAGTGGACTGACCCAAAAATAAATAAATTAAAGTACAAAAATTGTTTTTTTTACTAAATGTGAAAATTATTTTATAAAATTTTAAAACTTTCTTGTTTCTTATTTATGGATCCACCGGTCGTATTTTTTCAAGAATAAGAAAAAGAAAAAATTTAATTTTCCCCACTCAAAAAATAAAATCCTTACGTTTTTATTGGCCAAAAATGTAAACTTACAAGAACACTTCTTTTAGAATTATTTTTTACCCCATATACACTTCATAAATTCCCAAAAGTAAAATACTTTTAGTATTTAGAAGGAATATTACTTTGATCATTTTATTTTTATCTTTTTTCCCTCCTGCCTTTAGGTTTTCTGAGGACAAAAATCCATAAAACAAGAAATAAAATTGGTCTGACCTCACTTGGTAATAGTCTTTAAATTATTTTAGGATGCAGAGTGTGTTTTACACTGCTTTTAGCATATCACGGTGGCGGACACCAGAAATGGGCTTCACACATTGTAACCGTACCGATGTGGTGGAATCAATCCTGGGTCTTCAGTGTGACGAGTGAACGCTTTAACCACTAGGCTATCCCACTGCCCCTTATGATGTACATATATCTGCTTTACCTCAGAAACAATTCATCAATAAATGTAGATAGAAAAATGTCAAGTTGACCAGTTCCTGTATAAGTGTGCTACTGAAGATAAGAAAAGTTTTTATTATTATATTATTTTACGTTGGAATGAAAATTCAGGGCAGGCAGTAGATGGGAAATGCTGAATATACAATGCGTTAGCAATGGCTATCTGTTGCTTTGTGTTTATAAAATGGATTCCCAGCAATATCACGGCGGGGGACACCAGAAATGGGCTTCACACATTGTGCCCATGTTGGGAATCGAACCTGGGTCTTCAGCGTGACGAGCGAGCGCTTTAACCACTAGGCTACACCACCAGCCCAATTCCCTGATGAGGCATCACATGGCATTGGTTACTCACGGAAAGCAAAATATTCTACACTGACCCCAAACTTGACTACTGGGGCCATTTTAACTTTGTGACTGTACTACAAGGGTGCCCCACACTACTATAGTCTCACAGTACCTGAACCACATTATTTTCCGTACTGCCTAGCCCACCTTGCAATGCTAAAGCCCTAAATGAAGCAAGTCTAGATTTCCTCAAGTTCTGAATTTCCCATCTCACTGGGGCTCCTTTTCAATTTAAATGGGTTTATTTGTTACTATGAAAATTATATATATTCAGGGACTAAGCGTTAGTCAACCCACACTGTTGCAATGGTATTTCAATAGTTGTCAGCTGTCTCTATAAGGAATGAGTGGGTTTAGTTTGATGACATTATTGGCAATTTTCCAGCAATACAACGACAGCTTCACACATTGTACCCATGTGGGGAATCAAACCTGTGTCTTTTGGTGTGACAAGCGAATGCTGTCACCACTTGGCTACCCCACCACCCTGATTGTCTCAATAGCACTGAGGTAGTTGTAAAAATTCTTTAAGGCCAGGGCCCAGTTGCACAAAGCAATCTTAGTGCTACAACTATTCATAATTCTGTTAGAGTATTAGAGTTACAATCGTGCTGGAATTAAGATGGATTTGTGCAAGTGTCCCTGGATAATTATATTCATCAATGCAATAGAAATGAATAAAGTATTGCTGATAATCTCGAAGAGGCCATTTTCCTCATCATCATCGCCACTCAAACCAAAGGATAGATTAGAGTTATCTTTCCTTTGGTTTGAGTGGCGAATCTGAAGTTGTTATAATCCTTCCTAGCAAATCATCCGAGATGATATAAAAGTGCACAAACAATGTTTTAATTATAACAAGAAGACAAAGTCATCAATATCCCCCGAAATGGCAAAATACTCTTCATGATTATGTCAAATATTTAGGTGTGTATATAGAAAAGTGGAAGGAGAGTATTGAAAGGTTTTTAAAGTTCTGCTCCAGAAAGAAGCACTATCACCAATTTCAGTATATGTCAAACTTGTTGCCATGGAAATGCCAAAAATATTTTATTCAGAAATCCAAAACTACCAAAAGGCACCAGTACACCACCAGATCTATCTATGTGCCAAGTTTGTTGAAGAAATAGTGAACGGTTTTAGAGTTCTGCTCCGGAAAAGACAAATGTGCACGGACGGACGCACGCACGGAGTCCATTTAACAGACGGAGGGGGATAACAAACTGTAAGCATTGAAAAGGTATATTTTTATGCAAGCTATCAGTGATATTTCTGTCATCAATAAATTCCTATTGATTTAGTTCTATGAAAGAATAACAGTTTTGATAGTTCAACATTTTGTCAGAAACTCACCTTCTGAAGCAAAGTAGACCTGCTGACCCAGACTGTTCCGTTATCACATACTTGTTAGCTGTCTCAAACCCAGTTATCACTGAAATCAAGTACAATAATCCTCAGTAGTCACAAACATTGATACATGTACCTAAGTATTGAACATACCTTGCTGTCTCATAGTAACGGTAATCTTGATAGATTAACTACTTTCAATTGAGACCTGCTGAGAGGTTTCACTGTTGACTCATATAGAGGCATTTTGAATTGCGTCTATTTTGTTTTTGAAGGTTTAAATGCCCACATAAAAATCATACCAATAACCTCGCATAACATGTTTAGTATTGGGGCCTACAGTTTTCCCAAATAGTGAGTGAGTGAGTCTTTACGCTGCTTTTAGCAATATTCCAGCAACATCACGGCCGGGGACACCAGAAATGGACTTCACATATTGTACCAATGTGGGGAATCAAACCCGGGTCTTCGGTGTGATGAGCCAATGCTTTAACCACTAGGCTACCGGGAATCCTCGTATTTAAGCCCTGGGCTTAATTTCGAATTTGACCCATTTCATCTAAGAAACATTTTTTCTGAAATTAAGCCCTGGGCTTAAATTCGAGAGGAGGTAAATACAACACAACTTTATTCTTTTTCACTTGTAGTGGAATGAATCTTATTCTATGAACAAATTCAATAATCTTTTCAACATAACTATTATAATTTGAGAGAACTCTTTTAAAATTCAAACTGTTGCATTGAAATCAGGCCTTCGGTCATTGATCCGCCTTTGGAAACAAAGAGTTCAATATTTTGGGGGACATCGCATTTTGGAACATTCACAAGATTTTTTAAGATCACCATAACTTTGAGAATGTACTGACTCTCAAGGATCTCCATCTGCTGCTGTACCAGGAGCTGGTCGATCTGGGTGAGGTACTCTAGTCCAGGAGGACACCCTGGGATTGCTTCAGGACGCGACATCCACTGTACGGGGGGCCTCTGACCTGGCATCACTGCAATAAAAGTCAGTTCATTCTACCCTCTTTTCAGTAGATACATTCAAACAACTCCATGTCAGCGTAACGTGGTAAACATTCTACAAGTATCTGCTTAAAGGCACATTGTTACCCATTTTCGCCTGTGTTACATATGTTGGGCATATGCACTCACTTTAGCTTCCTATTGATGCAATAAAGACATATTATCCCCTACAACTTGCCTGAGATTGATAATTGAAACTTTGAGGTGAACAGCTTCCAAACAGAGAATACTTGCTATATATGGAATGTAAACAATTCCTCCGTACATAGAAAACTGTCGGTGTTGGCCAAACTGGTTCCAATTACAAGTTGTGTGTAGGATATTTGTAAAGAGTGCTCCAAGGGACATAACTCTATGGGGTTCGCTTTTTTAGGTAATAAATTATATGGTAGCTTCCCTGAGGGCTGATAGTTAGTATTATTGAGAGAAATGCATTATTTATTTTTAGAGAAGTTTGGTGTGAAATGCCTTTAAGGTTAATAATGGAACAATCAGAGAGTAGTCTCCCTTTTCTCACTGTAATAAGCCAGACATGCTTAGACATTTGAAAAGTTTAAATTGTCATAAACATAAGCTTATAACTAAATATTTGCAATATTGTGAACAGATTCTGTTTGGATATGATGTCAAGTTTTAGTTAATCTTTATTATTCCAAAATGTACAAATAACGTTAAAGTTGAACCCTGAAACAAACACTTACTTCCTTGGGGTGGAGCACCATAGCCAGGTTGACCTCCATATCCCGGCTGACCTCCATATCCCGGCTGAACTCCATACCCTGGTTGACCTCCGTACCCTGGTTGACCTCCATATCCTGGAGGTGGGCCATAGCCAGGTTGACCTGGGGGTGGGCCATAGCCAGGTTGACCTGTGGATGGGCCATAGCCAGGTTGACCTGGCAACTGTCCAGGAGCACCTGTAAAATAAACGGGAACTGACAATTCCTTAAAAAAAGAACATAAATATAAATAAAGGGAACACAAGGTATTTGAGAATTCTTAATTGCTACCGTTTATACTCCATGACACAAACACAACAGCTGGGAAACACTGAAACAGCAACAAGCTTTGCTTTGTATTTAATGAGCTAACGCTTTAACCACTAGGTTACCCCACCGCCCATCAACATATATTCCGGCAGTATACCATAGTATCTCATAGATAAGACGACCCCCTTCTACAGACATTTTCTTTGGGTCCTCAAAATTCGGCTTATAGACGGTAATATACGGTATATCACGGCAGAGGACACCAGAAATGGGTTTCACACATTGTACCCAATTATTGTGGGGAATCGAACCCAGGTCTTCAGAGAATGCTATAACCACTAGGCTACCCTACACCTCAAGTTATATGATGACACTGTTAAGTCCCTACCATATTACTCCAGTGATCGATAGCGGGAGCATCAATCCACTCCATCAGGGCACGATGACATGCAGTCACCCAAATTACTGTATATTACCGTATATCACCGTATATTACCGTATATTACCATAGATAAGCCTAATTTAGAGGACCAGTAGCCTGATGTCTTGTGGTCTGGTTGACAGCAATTGGGATCCCATCGCGGGGGGTTGGCTTATGTACGAAACATACCGTTTTGATACTGATTTTAAGGGTCAAGTTAGGGGGGTCGGCTTATCTATGAGGTCAGTATTATACAGTACATTATTGCTATTGTGTCAACCAAGTCAGTGAGCCTGACCACACGATCTCGTTAGTCGCCTCTTAAGACAAGCATAGTCACCTTCTGTGACAAGCATGGGTTGCTGAAGACCTATTCTGCCCCGGATCTCCACGGATTAACTAGGGCTGTAACGATCCATCGAACTATTGATGGATTGCAATTGTTGAGTCTCCAATAGCAATTAATCGATGGTAGAAACAAAAAACTATTGATGCATCGATAGTATGTGTGACTATCGATAGTTTAGTAATTGACTTCCGTTGATAAATGGGCAGCGCAAGATACAGGAAGTACCAGATTCGTTCACTTTGATTTAGTGTTTTCCGCTCTGTTACCTCTTTAACAAACTTGATCTTGGTTTCAAGTTTCTTGTCAGTTATCAAAAGAGACCGAAACTACTTCAGCTTGCTCTTATTTCATATAACTATACATTCATTTGGGAAATGACTTCAAATGAGACAATTCAAGGGAAAAACAAGAATAAAATTGTGTCCAGGGACACGGATGCCCCTGCTGCTGTAGGAAGAGTTCCCTACACTCTGTGTGCTCTGGTGATTAACTTCTACTAAATAAATACCACGGTTGATTATAAAATAAATATATCCAAAGTGTCCAAGGTAAATACTTATTTGTAAATGTATGTCACAATGAACTTACCACAGTACAATTAAACCTATATCATGAAGGTTCATGGTACAAGGGTAAATAAACTAGCAATAGCAATATCAGTGTGGAGGCAAGTGAAAGCAATAGATTGCTGTAGAAGCTAAAGTGGTAAGTTATGGCATATTCTGGAACATATTCAATATGGCAGGTTAAAAGTTAACTGTTCCATGACAAGATATTATTGCATACCCCATACTGTTTATCTGTTTAAGTCCATAATTCTTTCCATGGAGTTGAGATATTAAAAACTGAGCAACTGAGAGTTTTAGTCATAAACCAATACAAAACAAGTTTGCAATTTATGTCAGGTATATTGATGGTAAACTCTATGGGTGAACCTGTTTCTATACAGTATACTGGACTTTGTTATGACTGAATTGAACAGTGAAAAATATACTGTTTATTAGCTAATCATATAAATTGCAACACAACACTAAACAACAAAATCTTTGCAAAAGAAATCTTGCTTTTTTTATTCACACAAAGAAATATGACACTAAAACTTTCATGACTCCCAAATAATAAAAATGACTCCCAAAAATTAACACTGTGAGTCACCAAGACTCCCATTTTCCAAAGTCTGTGTAAAACCCTGTTATGTACGAAACATACCGTTTTGATACTGATTTTAAGGGTCAAGTTAGGGGGGTCGACTTATCTATGAGATTGGCTTATCTATGGTATTATACAGTACGTTATTGCCTTTACGACCAGCACTAGAGAACTAGTGGTGGGCCGATTAATTGAAATAATCGAAGATTGGTTGCAGTGACTAAACGACCAAGCAATAGATCATGTTTTCTAATAATCGAACACAAACAATTCTGGAACACTTTTTGCATTAACAATATTTTTCACAAGGTTGGTTTTGTAAGTTACATTTCGTAACCACTACAAGCTTGTTCCAAGTCATGATTGAATTTATCTTAAAGACTCAAGGAATTTTATGTTCCTAACATACTAGTTAAGTAGTAATTCTTTCAAGATGTGAAATTTGCCACCAAAACAACCCCCAAAGAACTACATGTTTTTTCATTATGTAATTTTTTTCATTAACAAAAAAACAAACAAACAAAAAACAGGAAAATCTCATAATTGACGCTAACCAATTATTTTCGATGATTGATCGGTTGTAATGAAACAATCATCAATTATGAAGTTTTGACCAATTCCCAGCACTATAGAGAACAAGGGCTGTAACAATCCATCGAACTATCCATGAATTGCAATTGTTGAGTCTCAAATAGCAATTAATCGATGGTAGAAACAAAAAACTATTGATGCATCAATAGTATGTGTGACTATTGATACATTAGTAATTGACTTCTGTTGATAAATGTGCAGCGCAAGATACAGGAAGTACCAGATTCGTTCACTTTGATTTAGTGTTATCCGCCCCTGTTACCTCTTTAACAAACTTGATCTTGGTTTCAAGTTTCTTGTCAGTTATTAAAAGAGACTGAAACTACTTCAGCTTGTTCTGTTTTCATATAAACTATACATTCATTTGGGAAATGACTTCAAATGAGATAATTCAAGGGAAAAAAAACTATTGCAATTGTATTGCAATAGTTGGTCACAACAGACTATCGCTATCGCAATAGTTTCCCCCTCAATAGTCACCCCTATAGAGAACTATCCTCACAGACTCCCCTTGGGGCTGTACAGTGTACTAGCAAACAAGGATAAGTTGAGCACCGACCTGACAATTGACCTGTATCAGCATGTATGAGTGCTGCCCACTGGCACTTAACATTGTGAGTGAAGGGGCCCCAGGTTGCCCATCATCAAGTGTAGTGTGACTTGCTACACCTACGTGAGAGTCTTATGAGCAAGGCGTGTGCAGCTATGCACAGAATCAATTCCATCGTCATGCAATGCACGTGCACTAGCCTACATCTGCTCTACCTTTCACAAACCAAATGGGTTTGCTCATTACCGTGCACCGCCACCGCCTACTTCTCGTAAACACATTATCTGCGCTGGTCCAACTTATCCTTGTTTGCCAGTAAATAATTACATGCACCTACTACGTATGCCTACAAGCAGGTTACTCACCATTGTATGCTCCCTGCTGTGGCTGCATGGAAATTGGGGGCTGCTGGTTCATTTTGTCTGAAAAACAGGAATCATGAAAGTATATGGCTTGTCAATATCCACAGATTAAATGTATCCACTTTATTATTTTGTTACTTGTTATCTGAAAATAATGAGGCTTCCATTTATCTGAAAATATAAATGCAATGGAGCTCCCAATAAAGGGTGGTCTCTACTGCATCCTCCACCTTAAAATTGTACATCCCTTCCAAACACCAGAATCCTATATTGCTGATTCTACACCCCACGACACAGCCTAATGAACAGTGAGTGAGTGAGTGAGTGAGTGAGTGAGTGAGTGAGTGAGTGAGTGAGTGAGTGAGTGAGTGAGTGAGTGAGTGAGTGAGTGAGTGAGTGAGTGAGTGAGTGAGTGAGTGAGTGAGTGAGTGAGTGAGTGAGGATTTTATACCACTTTTAGCAACATCACGGCAGGGGACACTTGAATTGGGCCTTTGGCATGAAGAGCAAATGATTTAACCACCATGCTGCCCAGCCATCCTCTTAAAGGAAATAAATACTGGTGATATTATTAAATAAGAGCCAGTGAAGGAAGGAAACATGATCATATAGTTGTCGCATACATTGGCCCTACATTATCTGACTCATATCATGTCATTACGCTGACCTGAAAGCTAAATATTGACGTTACATGATATGTGATAAAAGCATCTTCAGGCAATTGCTTCATTATTTATTGAATCCTGCCTCTGACAGCAATTACATGATTTCAATGTAGGAGAAAAATCATTAAAATTTACACACATTTTTTTGCCAACACTAACCACAAGAGTTTTTCTATCAGTGTTTTTCAAACCAGTATCAACAACACAAATATAATAACTTGTGTTGGATGATTTGTTGCAGTATCTGGGTAATCACATGGATTCAGTGGAATTCATTGTTAGAGTTTGGTCCCTTGGGCATGCCATGATTGTTTGAAGCCCAGTGTGTTTCAAGCTGAGTCAGCACAATACCTGGGCTTGTGGGTGGTTCCATGAAACACCAGAGACCTTCGTCACTTCAAGCTTTCCTTCCACATGAAACTGTGATATAAGGGACCGTTCATAATTTATGGCTAGGGGGGTGATGATGATTTTAAAGGGGTCACCCATTTTGTTCTGGGGAGGTAGGGGGGTCATCAATTAAAAAATTGTACACATGTTTATTGGGGGTTTGCAATTTTGTATATAAAAATATTTTAAAATTATGCTTAAAAATATGGGAAGGGGAGGGGGAGTCATTGATTTTGTACATAAATTTTAGGGGGTCATTCACATTGTACAGGCTTCTCCATAAATATCATCATCAACCCCCATATCACAATCAAAATGTGCAATGCACCTCTTCTTTACACAAAGAAGGTGGTTCCCAAATTTGAAAACAATCCAACCAATAGTCTCCGATGGAGAGACAGACAGACATAATTCCTTGGTATAACTACATACCAACCCCTGACTTTTTTAGGTTGGGGATAAAAAAATTCCCTCCTGAGAAATCAAATAATTGCTTCATATCACAAAACATGCACTGCAATTGTGTTGATACTATGTAACACTGGCAACTCATGCAAATGTCATTCGAAAGGGATAAACTTTATATGCAGGGCTGCACGGTATTACTGGTATAGCGGTAAACCGCAATACAAAATTGTAGCAACTACGTATCGCGATACACCTCTGATGTACCGGTATACTGACCAATAACAATTGTTCAATTTTAACTCACATTAAACTGATCTTGTTCATCTTTTTACCGAGGCCATGTTGTCACTGTGATGGATCTGCACGAACAAACCGTCAGCTTCAGCGTAACGCGAGTAACAAGCTTACGATGTTACCTCCCTTGATTTGTTTGGAAATGGAGGATGGGGAACATGCAGAATTCGAGGTTGGCTCTAACAAACGTACTATGGTCGATATATTGTGCCCTTTCAGATTAAAAAAGCGGAAATCGAATGAAAAAGTGGAAGAAAACGCTGCTAAGTGTTTACATTCTCCTCTTTCTGAATAGAAATTTGAAATAAGTATCAGCATACACTCTGGCAATCCAAAATGTGTTCCTTTATCTGGTGCTTGTGTTCAGAAAATTGGGCTTGTGCTGAAACTGTATTTTTTAACTTATAAATTTAGTATAGTCTGAGGTAGAGGGATTTTAGTTTTGACTCTTTTGAGTCATAAATTACTGTTAAATTACTGAGTTTTAAAATAAAAATAAAAACGGAAGAATGTTCTGGTTTTTCCTTTCTTAACTTTGAAAGAAGCCATACAATGCACAATGGTTACTCACATGTTCTGTGATTTAATTGGAACGTAAAAGAATATTACAAAGTGGACAGATCTCAATAACTATTCTTTCGCAATATATATTGCAATACATATTGCAGTGCAGTAGAGAGTATCACAATATATCGCTATACGAAATTTTCAGCAATATACAGCCCTAATTACATGCAGGTGTTTGGAGTACTTATGGAATACATGATGACCATTATTTCATTCGGACCGACATCTGTAAAATACAAAATTTATCGGTACTTCTCCGGAGTGCTCTCTCTCCACGTGAACTGACTGATTGATTGAAACACCAAACCTGCAACGACCACATACAGGAGTACAATGACATCAGACTGGAATAGAATGATGTCACGCTGGAATAACTGGTTTGAAAACTGGCAAAGAATAGGGAGTGAGAGTGTGTGGGAATGAGGAAGGAAGGATGGGGAAAAGAGGAAAGTATTAAAAGTAACATGTGACATCACGCCAGTAAAAAAATATGGATATGAACTTTATGGATAACAACTTATTTATTACAAGGGTGCGAAATTTCGATACAGATTTGAAATTCCTGCGTTCCTGCTTGACAACAGTGCAAGAATCTGTAATGAAATGTCCGTTTTCGTAATAAAGCATTTATTATCCATGAAGTTTGTCTGTTTTGTACTTCACAGCTTCCAAAATGACACTCAAAAAAGTAAGCTTCAGTGTGCACGAAATCAACCTTGATGTTGTTTGAGGTAAATAGGTTCGGCAGGATAAATAGACCATGCTGGCCTTATCACATTTACGATCAGTGAATACGACCTAAAGCGTGTATACACCAACTCAGTACACAAGCTCCAATGTGTGATAAGGAAGTGATCCTGCTTGATTATTGTGTTTGATATGTACATGTACGAGCAAGACGGCCATTAACAGGTGCTTGTGTACACATAACCTCCAGCTTCAAAGCTGGATTGTATTTTGATTTTGATATTTCTCTCCCTATGATAACCATAACACTATGATAACATGCTACAGAAGTTCTGCGAGTGGGTGAGTGAGTGAGTGCATGAGTAGGCGAGTTTGTGGTGAGTGAGTGAGTGAGGGAGGGAGTGGGTAGGTAAGAGGGTGGGTGAGTGAGTGGGTGAGTAGGTGAGTGGGTTTTGAGTGGGTGAGTCAGTGAGTGAGTCAGTGAGGGGCACATGTGAAATGGGCACACTTTTACCCTTGTGGGGACCTGGGTGCTTAGGCTAGATTGAGTGAGAGAGTGAGTTTACTTTTACGCCGCACTCAGCAATATTGCAGCTATATGGTGGAGGTCTGTAAATAATCGAGTCTGGACCAGACAATACAGTGATCAACAACATGAGTATCAATCTGCGCCATTGGGAACCGATGACATGTGTCAACCAGATCAGCGAGCCTGACCACCCAATCCCGTTAGTAGCCTCTTACGACCAGCATGGGCTACTGAAGATCAATTCTAACCCGGATCTTCATGGGTATGGCAGCTTAGACCATTAGACCAACATGCTGTTCATAAGAATCAGAATTACAAAATATGTCTTGTTTTCAGTCAGGAAAACATCTTTGGTTGGTGGTTTAAAACATCAATATTAGCCAATCAGAAATCAGTTTTCTTGAACCTGGCTCCCCTTGCCTTATACTAGTGACTTTCATTCCAGATGCTTTGAGAAACTTCAACCCGAAGCCGAAATCAGCACAAAAAAACTAGCGAATGTCTACTTGACAGCCACAATTGTATGGCAGTACAAACCTCTCCCATTTCAAATAATTATCCAACGAGGCAAGAGACACACAGAAACTGTTATCAAAATACCTCTTGACCTTCCGGAGTGTGCATAAGTAGACACCACATTCCATCGGTCACTTTACCAGTCTCTCCCACTTGACCGATACAAGGTCATTTACCAGGGTTTGTTATGGGAAGTTCTCAGATCTTTAGTTAATCAGTAAGCAGATATAAGATTAGTTTCTTAAAGACGATATAAACATGTAGTCCCCTTGATAGTCCTTATGTCTCTCTCCCCGACCGCGTCATACCAAAAGACGTTAAAATATGGTACTTGTTGGTCCCTGTCTGGCGCTCGGCATTAATGGGTACAACAAGGACTGGTCGGCTCAGAGTCAGTATAATGTGTCTGAGTGGGGTATTCATGCTTCACTGCGGCATGGTATCTCAGTGGGCTAGCACTATAAAACGAGCTTCAGTCTGGGCTAGTACAAGCAGCCGCACATACACATACACACGCATGCACGTCGTCATATGATCGAAATATTCTCAAGCACGACGTTAAACCCAATTTCACCTCACTTCACCTTATCTCTCTGATACTTAATGTCACGTCTTTCCGTTTCTTAAAAATGTCCATGCTTCTATCAACGCAAGAAATGTCCATCCAGTGCATACATACATGCAGAATGGACACAGAAATGTACTTTGCAATAATAATGAAACGCACAATAATGTTAACTGTACCAAATTCCTGCCAAGAAATATAATGTTCCTGTATTATATACAATATTCTTAGCACCAAATTCTTGCAAACAAATATAAAGCTCCTGTCATTAAAATAATATTCATTGTACCAAATTCCTGCCAGGAAATATAAGGTTCCTGTATTATATACAATATTCTTAGCACCAAATTCTTGCAAACAAATATAAAGCTGCTGTCATTAAAATAATATTCATTGTACCAAATTCCTGCCAGGAATTATAATGTTCCTGTATTATATATAATATTCTTTGTGCCAAATTCTTGCAAACAAATATAAAGCTCCTGTCATTAAAATAATATTCATTGTACCAAATTCCTGCCAGGAAATATAATGTTCCTGTATTATATACAATATTCTTAGCACCAAATTCCTGCCAGGAAATAAAATGCTCCTGTCAATAAAATAATATTCATTATAATGAATTCCTGCCAGGAAATATAAGGTTCCTGTATTATATACAATATTCTTAGCACCAAATTCTTGCCAGGAAATAAAATGCTCCTGTCAATAAAATAATATTCATTATAATGAATTCCTGCCAGGGAAATATAAGGTTCCTGTATTATATACAATATTCTTAGCACCAAATTCTTGCAAACAAATATAAAGCTCCTGTCATTAAAATAATATTCATTGTACCAAATTCCTGCCAGGAATTATAATGTTCCTGTATTATATATAATATTCTTTGTGCCAAATTCTTGCAAACAAATATCAAGCTGCTGTCATTAAAATGATATTCATTGTACCAAATTCCTGCCAGGAAATATAAGGTTCCTGTATTATATACAATATTCTTAGCACTAAATTCTTGCAAACAAATATAACGAATCCTGTCATTAAAATAATATTCTTTGTACCAAATTCCTGCCAGGAATTATAATGTTCCTGTATTAAATATAATATTCTTTGTGCCAAATTCTTGCAAACAAATATAAAGCTGCTGTCATTAAAATAATATTCATTGTACCAAATTCCTGCCAGGAATTATAATGTTCCTGTATTAAATATAATATTCTTTGTGCCAAATTCTTGCAAACAAATATAAAGCTCCTGTCATTAAAATAATATTCATTGTACCAAATTCCTGCCAGGAAATATAATGTTCCTGTATTATATATAATATTCTTTGTGCCAAATTCTTGCAAAGGAAATAAAAAGCTCCTGTCAATAAAATAATATTCATTATAATGAATTCCTGCCAGGAAATATAATGTTCCTGTATTATATATAATATTCTTTGTGCCAAATTCTTGCAAACAAATATCAAGCTGCTGTCATTAAAATAATATTCATTGTACCAAATTCCTGCCAGGAATTATAATGTTCCTGTATTAAATATAATATTCTTTGTGCCAAATTCTTGCAAACAAATATAAAGCTGCTGTCATTAAAATAATATTCATTGTACCAAATTCCTGCCAGGAAATATAAGGTTCCTGTATTATATACAATATTCTTAGTGCCAAATTCTTGCAAACAAATATAAAGCTTGTTGTCATTAAAATAAACAAATATAAAGCTATTAAAATAATATTCATTGTACCAAATTCCTGCCAGGAATTATAATGTTCCTGTATTATATATAATATTCTTTGTGCCAAATTCTTGCAAACAAATATAAAGCTCCTATCATTAAAATAATATTAATTGTTCCAAATTCCTGCCAGGAAATATAAGGTTCCTGTATTATATACAATATTCTTAGCACCAAATTCTTGCAAACAAATATAAAGTTCTTGTCATTAAAATAATATTCATTGTACCAAATTCCTGCCAGGAAAAATAAGGTTCCTGTATTATATATAATATTCTTTGTGCCAAATTCTTGCAAACAAATACAGAGTTTTTGTAATTAAAATATATTATATGTATCAAATTCAACCAAGAAATACATAGTCCTTGTGAATAAAATAAACACAAACATTCTACACCAGTTCAATACTGACAGGACCGTCATATGTCCTGTAGGACCCTTGTATTGTAGGTTAAGGCAAAACCCTGACCTCTTATACACGTCAGCCTGTTTGCGAAAGATACCCCATTTTCTTTTGCAACATTTTTTTGTTGAACAGTAACCTGAGATGACGCCTAAAAATAGCCTCTCTGACTAACAAACTTACAAATATTTAAAGTGCAAGATAAGATTTCACTTCATAAATCAGGGGTTGAAAAATTTTCAAAACTCCACTGGACACAGGTCCAGTAAACTTTCAAAATCCACTTCACCAAATATTAATTTCACTTGACCACAATTAATAATTTGGTTTCTTTTGCAAATAATCTTTATCAATTGGTAGCAATTGCATTTTTATTTCATCAAAACATATATCAAAATGTTTCTGTAGTTTGTCATTACTGTACCACAGTAAAGTTGAATGTGGATATTTACTTGACCGACCGGAGAATTCCACTTGACCCGGGCATCGGGCAATGGTATTTTTCAACCCCTGTAAATATACAGACAAACCATCTCCCAATAATATCATTTTGTATATCACTTACAGCTAAAGGTATGTATGACATGTACGAGGTTAAAATCATTCCGATGTAAACGGATTACGAAAGAGGAAGTGAGTGATTCACTTTAGCCATTGATAAACTTATTATGCAATAAGAAATGAATCATGTGGCTAGAAATTATCTATAAAATAATGTGGAACCAAGAACCTTTTCTACCTTGCGCAATATCTCAGGGTCTTGCATACTTACATTCAATTTGGGCCGATTGCGACACTGTCGTAATCATGATGTAAAATAGAATGAGGTGGTGTAGAGGAATGACCCTCTCCCATTTTGAAATATACTAATCATGCTGGTGTATTCAACATATAAAAATCATATACCTGACAATCAAACCAAAAAACAATTTTACAAATCATCTAAATATTAAACAAAGGTCTTCAATCCGCTTCCCCAAATAGCTGTAATATTATACTGTTTGCTCAGTGTTTTACATGAAGAGTTATGCATACAATCATGGAGTTTGATAATGGGAGTAAGAGGGTTCCTGCATCCACATCACATATTGGGTTACATTATCAGATGCACATTAGAGTTTCATCTGTTGCCCATGGGGAGGGGTGGGGTGGGTGGTGGGTGGGGTGGGGTGGTTAAAGCGTTCGAACGTCAAGCCAAGGACCCGGGTTCGATTCCCCAGATCCGTACAATGTGTGAAGCCCATTTCTGGTGTCCCCTGCCGTGGTATTTCTGGATTATTGCTAAAAGCGACATGAAACTAAACTCACTCACTCACTGTTACCCAGGGCGACATTAAACACTAAGTGCACTCATGTGTTTTTTGTGTATTCATATTAGTGCTACCACCGTCTTGTCATCTGCCGTCAGATGAGTGGTTCTTTTGAATTTTCATTTATCAGCATTACTGATACATATTCAGTTGTGTCGAAGTTGAAGGTACGGTTGACGCGCTCTCCCACGGTTGACACAACCACAAAAGGTTGACTATAGGGAATATCCGGGGACCAAGCTTTTACTTCGAGACATCAGTACCGCATATTACGGTAGATAAACCGATGTTACCGATAAGCCGGGGTCCTGACATTACCTTTAAAATTAGAATCAAAATGGACCTTTGTCCATCTTTTCGTCCTGATCAGTCATCAGATGTAGTGACAACAAAATATTGAATTACGCCAGTTAATCCTGTTGTTACACTATCTCGTAAGAAACATGTTCTCTGCATATCTGGAGTCATGTTTGCATAATCTAGTTCATTAATGTTACTCAAAATGACAAAACAGATTAATATAAGATTTATATTAACAGCAGTGAAGTCATGTGTCCCTCCGATACTTATAAATTCAGTCTACATTATTCACAGCAATCACTATCATATCACGTCTACTCACACCTGGAAATGAAGTGTAGTTGACAGAAAATGGGTACATCCTCAAACTTCAGCTTATCTACAGTCATATATGGTAAGTTCCTGACATCAGATTTCAACAAAACAGTGGTTGACTGTATATATTATAAAACTGATGTTACAGGGACAAACATTATTTTTAATAACTTTAATAATACTTGCTGTGACAGCTAAATGACAAAGTCTAAGCCATCTTTAAAAATTAATATAACATTATTTATTGAATATCACAAAGTCCAGGCCTCAATTATATATCAATAAAACATATTCATATGTTCCCAAAATATTTGATGTGATTATTGTCATCAGATCATATTCGCTAAGGCAGCCATTAATGACAAAGTCGAGGGAATCTTTATACACTAATATTGATATCCTTACAGAATACTTCATGTGATATTGTAATTCTAAAAATTTCAAAAGCAGAGTTGTCTTTTTCTGAAATGAATCTATATCTCACCTCCAGCCCCTCCAGGGGCTTTGTTGTCAGCCATTGTGAAAACAAATGTTGTATAAATCCAAAGTAACAGAGACAATGCTTATAACGCCCAGTCTCTAGCTCTACTGTACGTGCAAGACTAGTGCTATGTGTGTCGGGCAGATAAATCAGGGTTGTACATTGCGCAATGTACGTTATCTGACAGCTGACGTAGTGCTTGTTTATGGGTAAGTCACGCTGGTGTTTTGCCTGTCAATGGACTTGCATGTGTCATTGATATATTTGGATTTGAAACCATGGGTTTTTTACCATAGGAAAAGACATGGTTATTGGGAACATATTATGTGGTCCCTTTATATTAATACCTATGATCATGAATGTATCTAGATACACTATCTGACCTAGATCTGACTGTGGACATAACTGAGACTGTCAGTGGTGTCCATTTACAATCCACCAAACCTGGCCACTGCCCAACGGAGGGGCATCTCAAAAGTTAAATAACAAAATTCACTTACAAAATATGCTCCCATTATTATAACAACAGGGTCTTGTGTCCGTTATTGTGAGTGAGTGAGTGAGTGAGTGAGTTTAGTTTAACGCTGCTTTTAGCAATATTCCAGCAATATCACGGCGGGGGACACCAGAAATGGGCTTCACACATTGTACCCATGTGGGGAATCGGACCCGGATCTTCGGCATGATGAGCGAACGCTTTAACTACAAGGCTACCCAGCTCCAGGTATATGAAAGCTCAAAGAGATCCAGGTGTTAACCGCTTTGGTAAAGGTTAACAGGAATATTTAAAGGTTTTCAAGTAATGCGTACTACTGCCATTTCAGGCAAAAGACATAGTTGTAGCTATGGAAATTTTAAAATTTCATTTTGTAAAGATCCCAAACTATTGAAAGACACCAGCCGACCACTAGACCAATATTGCTGCCAAATGAAGAAATATTGTAACTTTTCTAAGATGTGCTCTGGAAAGGAGAACTACCCCAGTTTTCACTGTATATAAGCTGTAGCTACAAAAACTTACAAAAATTTCCCAAACATAATCAGAAGGCACAAGTTCACCACTAAACCTGTCTTCGAGCAAAGTTTGGTCAAAAGATATTTGGGGCGGTGGGGTAGCCTAGTGGTTAAAGCATTCGCTTATCACGCTGATGATCCGAGTTCGATTCCCCACATGGGTACAATGTGTGAAGCCCATTTCTGGTGTCCCCAGCATGATATTGCTGGAATATTGCTAAAAGCGGCGTAAAACTAAACTCACTCACTCACTCAAAAGATATTCATGCCATATCTAGTCAGAGTCAAAGTTATTGCCATGGAAACTGGAACTGTTAATTTAAAAAAACAAAACAAGCTATGAAATGACACCAGTCCACCACTAGATCCAACTGTGAGTTGAGTGAAGAGCACAACCCTCATTTCCAGCCTTACTCTCCAAAATATACCTTTCAAAAATCCCAAACTAGACCTATCTATGTGCGAAGATTTGTGAAAAAGTCAAATCTTTGAAGGGCATTTAGAAGTGGAATGCATAAGAAAAGCGAAATTCATGGGTATCAACTACTTTATTGTGAAAAACACTTGTTATTCACAATAAAGAAGTTGATATCCATAGATCTTGCTTTTCTTCTGAAGAAGTATTTTTCAGTTTTCAAGATCTGCAATGGAAATGACAGCTCGTATGGACAGATGAACTGAGGGGCATACATGCGTCTGAATATTTGTGTGGCTGTGTACTACAGCAAAGACGGTACCTGTGTTCTGCGGTATCGTTTCCAGGAGTAATCAATGTTCAGCTGATTGATGGCTGATTGTGGGGCGTGGTGGTGATAAGGTATTGTATGTACAAAATACTTCGGCAATGTTAGCGTTACAAACTAAAGTTTTCCTTGTAAATATTTGAGTGTTTGGGTGCGTGGGTGGAGTGAGTGAGTGAGTGAGTGAGTGAGTGAGTTGGATTTTGAACGGTATTCGAGCTACAGGTATATGAAAGCTCAAAGAGATCCAGGTGTTTGGTAAAGGTTATCAGGAATATTTAAAGGTTTTCAAGTAATGAGTACTACTGCCATTTCAGGCATAAGACATAGTTATAGCTATGGAAATTTTAAAATTTCATTTTGTAAAGATCCCACACTATTGAAAGGCACCAGCCGACCGCTAGACCAATATTGGTGCCAAATGAGTGAGTGAGTGAGTGAGTGAGTGAGTGAGTGAGTGAGTTGTCAGGTGGGTCGGTGAAAGGATGGTTGTTTTCGGTGGTTGTTTGGGTGGATGGGTGCATAGGCACAGGCAAGCAAACATGCAAGCAAGTGCTTACATGAGTGAGTTTAATATGGCTTCACACATTCAAGGTATGGAACACAGGCCTTCAGCGTGTCAAATGAATACATTCCACTTTCCACCCCTTTTTATTTATGGAACTTTATCAGCTTGATGAAGTCTTTGTGTGTGCTTTCTTGTAAAATCTACAAGAACAGCTATCAAAACATGCTTCCTTAACCAGCGTTTAAAAGTCCTGCCTGCCCGACCGTCCGGAACGGTCTATTTTCATCTCGGATTAGTTTACCTAAACTCGGTGCATTGCCTGTTAGTGCTATGTTGCTCATTGCGATGCTAAGTGCAAACAGTAAATATTCAGAAACCTGATTTTTGTTTTCATTGTTGAAAACCGGGACAGGCACATTTGTATCCGGACTGGAAATTTTTTAAAGTTACCAGTCCGGCTGTCTAGCTTGGAATTTGGGGAGTTTTAAACACTGCCTTAACACATAATTTCATAATGACACATGTAGGAATGCAATGGTTTTTCTAGAGACAAATGGCAGTAGAATATTTTTAGGAGTAAATCAAGTTTTACAAGGACATTCATAATTTCAAAATTTTCTTTAGAACATTTTTTGGCCTTGCTGAACTGATCTGAAGCACTGGAAATGACTTAACATACCATAATGACGTCATCAGCAGATCAGAATTCTGTGAGCAAGTTTTAGAGCCACCATAGATTCAGAGCCACTTTTGCTGGGATCTTTATAAAACATTTCAGTTCTATGGGCCTTGTATTTTCCAAGTTGATTTCGCAAACCTGCAAGGTAACGACGAGGGGACAGCACACCTTGATTGAAAACTAGGTCACTTGTAACCTGAATCTATACTGGGTATCAATAGCTTAACATTACATTAATACATACAGCAAACGAGTCATTATCAATGGCCATGAATCAATCAATACCTGTGTTTGCTTTGATCAAGCACACGTAGGAACGGTTCAATAATGCTTAAGGCCACTTTAAATTAATACTTTGATTGTATATCTCCATTCGCTTCACAACCATTCTCTGTGGTTTATTTGAGGGAGCTTCTGCTCGGTGATTGGAAGAAAGCAATAGAAATGGAAAATAATTACCTTCTGCATTATGGGAAAAAAAACAAGGCGGAGTGAGTACAATGTGGCTCAGTGGGGTATCATGTAGGACTGGAGCATGTGGCTGACCACTATACAAACACACTAGGCCAAGACAGACAGACAGACAGAGACAGAGAGACAGCCTCTCTCTCTCTCTCTCTCTCTCTCTCTCTCTCTCTCTCTCTCTCTCTCTCTCTCTCTCTCTCTCTCTCTCTCTCTCTCTCTCTCTCTCTCTCTCTCTCTCTCTCTCTCTCTCTCTCTCTCTCTCTCTCTCTCTCTCTCTCTCTCTCTCTCTCTCTCTCTCTCTCTCTCTCTCTCTCTCTCTCTCTCTCTCTCTCTCTCTCTCTCTCTCCGACCGTCTCTCTCTCTCTCTCTCCGACCGTCTCATAGTGTTAACAGATAAACTGAACAGTTTAAATTCAACAAAATGCCTCCAAAATCATAAAGGTAAATGAAATTTTAATAATAAATTTATGGTAGTAGTTTTCAGGCTCTAATTCAATAAATTCATAAACCTTGTAAATATTTAAATCTAACATGCTAACAAGGACACATAACAGTACTTTTTCATTTCATAACAACAAAAATACTTGCATAGTACGCCAAAATGATTTACTTCAGACATGACAAAGCTGTCATGTAAAATACTGTTATGACTTTATTATTTTGAAAGAAGAGTAAGTGAGTTTGGGTTCACGCCACTTTCAGCAATATTCCAGCAATATCACGGTAGGAGACACCAGAAATTGGTTTCATACAATGTACCAATGTGGGGAATCGAACCCAGGTCTTCAGTGTGATGAGTGAACGCATTATCCACTGGGCTATCCCACCGCCCTCTCATTAAATTGTGAAATCATTAGATTACCACACAAGATTAAAGAATTATTAATAAATTACTTTTGAATAAAATTGGATTAGTTTTAAATTTTCAAGAGAAAGTATGGCGAGTGGTTATGGTTTCATGGGGCTTAGCAATATCATGGTAAGGGACACAGAAAATGAAAAATTGGAAAAAGCACTGCAATTGTTCAAACATGTGGGAACAGCAATAAAGAATGTGGGGTTTTGAAAGAAAAAGCTACATGTAAACTGAAAATGGACAAGAACCTGAATCTGTGGAAAAACATGAATTGCTTCATACACACACATGGGATGGCATAAGGACACAATAATAAGGCACAGTGGCCTGTTCCACAAAGCATTTGTAGAGCTAAGATGATCATAACCAGAGGCCCAGATAAGCTGTGTATCCGGGTAAAATACGCATAGAATTACGCATTGACAAATAATTGTTGCGTACCAATTACGAATTTAAAATGTTAGATACGCAAAAAGTTTAAAACAAATGCGTACTGAATATATTTATAAAAATCGCTTGCGTAATGAAAAAGACATCGATTGTTATCAAGTTGTACTGTTAGTATAGGACTAGTGTTGTACTGTCAGTATAGAATCAGTGATTTTTTATGAAATCATTTCCATTATATTTAAGTTGGTTTTGATTAGGTATGACATAAGGCAGAACATACCTGCTTAGTAAACTTACTCAATGGCATATACTTAGGTGAGTAAAATGACTGAAATACGCACATATTTGAAAGCAGTGGGTAACGGAAAATGAAATACCCACTCAACATTCATAATACCCACTCCAAAAAAATACAGACATGAGCTAAATCTTATCTGGAGCTCTGCATAACTCCCATACTTTAACATAGACTTAGGACTGTCGTAGCACTACAAACGCTTTGGTGAACGGGGCCAGGGAGACCACGCTGGCATGACCCTTATGGTTAAGTTGTAGTCCACAAAGACATGTATGTTGTTTGTCATTTCAGAACGGTACCACTTCAGCAAACTTAGCTAATTCTGAATCCTGAACTGGGCCTATATTTTCTAAGCTCTCTTAGCGCTAAGATAGTCGTAAGTGCCATACATTAACATTAACTTACGACTATCTTAGCTCTAAGAGAGATTCGAAAATATAGGCCCTGGTCTGTACCATACATAATACTGACATATTACAGGTAATATCTAGAATTCCAGATGACAACTTACAATTTCAGGTGAATAAATACTCCTGTTCCTGGCAGCTCTGACTTATGTCCAGAATAAATGGTACAACTTGTTTACATCAACACCACAATAAGTATCCACCAGTAAGCTTACAAACATTTGCAGGTGGATTATCGTCGTGACAAACCCCACATACAATGATGTACTATTGATGCCCATCATGCATTAGTGACGAGGCTTAGCAGATCAATATGCAGTATTCTTGTGGGGCCTGACATTAGATGCGGCTGCAGATGTGACCGAGGCCTGGACATTAATATTTGAAGACGAAGATGACCATGATAAAAAGTTTAAGCAGATCCAGGATTTTGAAAAGCTCATAATATTGAAAAAGTAAGTCAGAAAATCACCAGTGGACAGTAAGGTATAAAGTGAGTTAAATAGGAGTTGTGTTACACATTGATTAAGAAAGCTGAAATGCACAGATTAACCTTGAAATCGGTACAGACAGAATTAAATTGTGAGTGAGTGAGTTTAGTTTTATGCCGCTTTAGCAATATTCCAGCAATCTAAGTTAGGGGACACCAGATATGGGCTTCACACATTGTACCCATGTGGAGAATCGAACCAAGGTCTTCAGTGTGATGAGTGAACGCATTAACCACTAGGCTACCCCACCGTCCCCTCATTAAATTGCCCTCATTAAATTGCAAGATCAAAGAATAATTAATAAATTACTTTTGAAAATAAACTGGATAAGTTTTAAATTTTCAAGAGAAAGTATGATGAGTGGTTATGATTTCATGGGGCTTAGCAATATCATGGTAAGGGACACGGAAAATGAAAAATTGGAAAAAGCTCTGCAATTGGTCAAACATGTGGGAACAGCAATAAAGAATAAACCATATTACATAAGTCAGTCAACACACAAACATCAGTCAGATTGAATGACAAAGTACTTTTTGTTCTTACATCAAGGAAACACTGTTAGAGAAAGACGAGAAACGTCCACCCAAAAAGTGTGGGTGAGTGAGTTCAGTTTTACACCGCACTCAGCAATATTCCAGCTATATGGCAACGGTCTGTAAATAATCGAGTCTGGACCAGACAATCCAGTGATCAACAGCATGAGCATCATCTACGCAATTGGGATACGATGACATATGTCAACCATGTCAGCGAGTCAGACCACCCGATCCCGTTAGTCACCTTTTACGACAAGCATGGGTTACTCAAGATCAATTCCAACCCGGATCTTCACGTGTCCCACCCAAAAAGACAAGTCCACACTGGGCAAGTGCATAAGTCACAAGTCAGTCATAGAAGGCAACGAATAGCCCTTTTCGCACGCACATAGGAAACCAAGTCTCCTACAAACTGTGCCATGTCAAGGCGTCTCAAACAAGAGCTCTTCAAAGCAGGGTTCTCTATGCTCAGGAGGTGAATAGCATTGTACAAAGCACTGGAGTTCAGACAAGACACAACTATGAAGGGAAGTCCTTCTATCATGGAGTGGTGAAGCTTCCAAATAGATGGTCTTCAATTGCTACATTTCATTATCAACCATATCTTATAAAAATGATAACAATATACTAAATCCACATCCTTGGTAATATTTCATGCTTGAGTTAGGGCAATAACTATAAAATAACGGTCTGGACTATATTAATCTTTCATGGAAAAATTTCCTGTAACCATGGTAACCTTAGAATTCCGAACACTGGTGCTACCATTTTGCTGTGTTGAGTTGTACTTGCAGTCACAGGGTTATTTACATACATACCAGTAACGAGGCACATTCTGGCACTACAATAGATTAGTATTACATCACAGATATTACTCTCTGTTATCAAAGGATCAATGATTCACCAACACATTGTCAAGACTTACATAGCAATTACACGGGGCTATGCCCCCAGAACCCCCTAGACACCTCACCTAGAGACCTTCGTGAGAAACCTCATCTAGAAAACCTTCGTGGCTTGGGCATGCACCGCAGCATGCAAGATTCCTAGGGCTATGCTTTTTAGGAACACAACGCTTTTTTTCCTACCGTGAATACTGGATAAAATTAAATGTTATGTTTGTTTGTTTCTTGTTTAATGCTGCACTCAGCAATATTCCAGCTATATTGTGTCAGTCTGTACAAAATCAAGTCTGGACCAGACAATCCAGTGATTGACATCACGAGCATCGAGCACTAGCAATTGGGATACAATGACATTATCAACCAAGTCAGTGAGCTTTACCACCCGACCCCGTTAGTCGCCTCTTACAACAAGCATGGGTCACGGAAGATTAATTCTAACACCAGGGCTCAATTTAGGAGATGTTAACCCACTTGCACTAGGTGCAACCTAAGATAAAAACCTAGTTGCACCAGTCATATTCCAGTTGCACTGTTTTTAATGCAATATGTAATATCAGAAATATGCTATTGAATTATGTAGATGTTTTATTCAGAAGTTTACCCACTCAAAAATTGACTTGCACCTGGTGCAAGTTAGACAAATAACTAGGTCGCTCTTTGTAATATTGGGTTGCACCAGTGCAAGTAACAAAGCACTAAATCGAGCCCTGTAACATGGGTCTTCACGGGTCTGTTATGTTAACAGTTAAGAGTGAGTTGTGATTACATGTTATGTAATATTGTTATGTAATATGCATGTGAGGATTTAAAAAGATCATCAATCAAAGGATTAACCAATGATCCTTTGAATGATTAACCTCTGTTATCATGCTCAGTGGATCTGTCAAAAGTTAGTTCTTATGCATGTAGGTTTATTTACACAGATGCGAAACACCCACATCCTGTCATTAAGTGCCTGTGTGAAAACAACATCCTTTGTTTAAAGGATTAACCAATAATACATTGACTGATTATTTTGAAGGATACTAGACATCATGAAATTAGTTGTCACTGTGCTATCTCGGCTGACCAATGAGACTTTACAACAATGTGAAAAACCTGAAATGACGTTACATCACCAGTTGATAAACTAGCAAGTGTTGAAGTGAGTGAGCGTGTTTTTATTCTGCTTTCAGCAATATTCCATCAATATCACAGCTGGGGACACCAGACATGGGCTTCACACATTGTACCAATGTGGACAACGGAACCCGGGTCTTTGGCGTGATGAGCGAACACTTTAACCACCAGGCTACCTCACCGCCCCTATCATGAGTTAAAATATCCTGAAACATTATACATATTTCACAATGCTAGATTGTTAAAAGACACGTGACATGGAATGGATATCTTGCATGTCAGCTACAGATGTATAGGACATTGTTCCTTTGTGTGAATAGACTGGATACTTTCCTCAACCAACCTTTCTTGCCTGATATATTCATATAAACCTTCTCGGTTGTAATTTACAACATTTGCATTTTGTTTTCAATAATTTGTTCCAGCTGGCAGCATTGGAGAGAATCATTCCATTTCATTAACGTTATGGTAGGGAATTTCTTTCATGCCAGACACACGACATGGAGTTATTGGTTTCTCAAGCCTTTTCTTTGTAGGCATGAATGTGTAAAATATGACCCTCAAAAGCAATTATAAAATGCCTATTTCACAAATTTACTAAAAAGTCAGATTAACTTCCAAAGTGAATAAAAAATAAAAAATTGATTAATTATGCTAAGAATATATACCAAAAACATAAAGACTAAAAAGATTTCTGTTTTATTTCAATCCTGACATTTTTAGTCAATGGGAGATGAAATTTAACTTCAAAAGTTTGGAAGTTGGAACTGTTATAAAAAAAACTAGGTGGGCATATTCAGCTGCCAGTAAAATAACTGAAATATTATGGGGTCACGAAGATGATGACTTATCCCAGTTAATTCCATGATGAAACTGTATTTCAATGTTGTTTATCAATGTTACTATCAATTGCATCTACAGGTGGCACAGCAGAGGTCGTGAAACAGTTAGGAATTCTAGGCTTCATCCAGATAGCCTCGGGGGGTTAAAAACAATATATTTAACCAAAGTAACAAGCAGTCTCGATGAATTACTTTAGATCAGTGTTGACGAAGGGGTCATTGTCATCACATATACTACAGATATGTACACCAAGTACATTTCTGCAAACAGAAACATTTGTTTATTGGAACTGTCATACTATTGTATGAAATGCATTCAATTGCTTTATGTAAGAATCAACAATATCCAGTGATGAGTATTTCGCGATGCACTCTATCACTTGTAATCAGGCTCACGGGAACTATAACCAGTTTAGGTTTTGGGTTGAGGAATATGGACTGGTCCACCGTTTGGGTACCTGGTATGTTGGAACCATATGTTTATGACAAAAGCACGATTTGTGGATGTCAACTTTTTCATTGTGAACAGTATGATGTTTTGGAGTGTATACTTGGTCCAAAATGAAGGAGCAAGCATTCCACGTATTATGCATTCCACTTCTAAATGCCCAAAGATTTGTATGTTTATGTATTTTGACTTTGTTATGTGTACTGGCTGCCGAACAGTTATCGCCAATACAACAGTTATCAATACAACAGTATCACGGTCACAATTCCGGTCAATTAAAATTCTGGTATTTTTGACAACAAAAAAAGACAGCAAAAGAAAATTCTTCACAGTAATAAGTAACATAAGAGAAAAATTAAAGATGAAGTTATGAACCCTATAAAAATATTTAACTTAGTGAGGGGGATGTCACGCAATCTACATAATAGCTAGTTCAAGTTCACAAAAGTCATTGATTGTTTCATTCCCTATCAATCTACTCTAAAAAAACCACTCAACTGTCACACAATCTATTATTCGAGGTAACTTTATGATATAAATATATATTATTTCACAAATGACATGAAATATTCTGAAATGGCGATAACTGTTACAATTAGTTGTGAAAAAACACCTATTTGTATGGCCATGATTCCCTTCCGCCACATTAAATAAAAACGGTGGCAGTGAACAGGGCTGGACACATCGGTGAATAGCTAATTAAGTATCATAATTCATTCTGTTTCATTAATCTAACGAACAGCAGAGTAATTTTGTCAATACCGCTAAAATATGGTGATAACTGTTCGGCAGCCAGTACATTTCCGTATAAAGAGAGGCACCTGGGGTACGTACATCTTTAATACTCGTGCTGCCAATGACCCCTTCAGCGTTAGTGCTAGACTTTCTCCCTGAGATAACAGGTCATAAATCACTGATTTCAAATCTGATTGAAACAGATTATTTGACGGCCAGATCAATAGAATTATTAATGTTTTCTTAATCACTTAATGCTGTATTATGATAAGAACATTGATTATTGTCCAATAGCCCCTATAATGATTTATACATTTTTAAGATAAACATAGCACTATATATTTTATTATAAATGTCCACATTCCCATAAGACTTACCAAATATGTTTATTATTATAGCATCACCTCACCAAGAGACAGTCATACGTCTGTACGAGTTATGACAGTGGGTACCTCGTTAGGATGAGAAAGCCACAATAACTCGGTGCGCCTAGTGTCTGCAAGAGTTGTATACTCCCCAGGGTGTTGAGATTGATAATACGATGTGCCATTGAGATTGACATCCAGTGATCGAGGGAAAAAATACCAGCGCCTTGAGCATGCACTAGTTGCCTGGATATGTGCGCTATATAAGTATCCTATAATAATAAAAATAATAATAATAATAATAATATCTGCCACAGGACTCAAGACATAGACGCCCGGCTCTGATATATTTATAAGTATGACCTATATATATAAGATATTTATTTATAAGTATGACTTATATATATAAGATATCTTATATCTTATATATATAGGTCATACTTATAAATACTTATCAAAGCCGGGCGCCTATGACTAGAGGCTCCTCGTTGTCACAACAACATAGCCGAGAGCCGCGATCATAACCAAACTGCCATGTGAATATAAGACAGAGACACAACACGCATCTACCTGTTACTTGGTAACGCTGGAATCCAAGAGCCGGTATCTTTGGCCCAGTAGAGTGTAAGCGTCACTATTTGTAAACATTTACGGTCAAATGTCAAGCTGTCAAGTTCGATAACTCATGCAAATTGTTGCCGTAACCATGTTTAAAAGCGGGTGTAATATACAAGCATTTCGTGTTCGATTCCTGATGAGTGGGATTTCGTCGCACTTTTCTGTTACATCACATCAGCGTTCTTTGCGAGGAAAAAGAGGATTTTTCAAAATCGTTGTTTGAATATTTTAGTTTTGTTTAATTTTGTCTGAGATTCGTATAACACGAAATTTCTAAAAGTTTTGCATTAGGAATACAAATGAACAGTAACATTGAAGAGCTGGTAATGGGAGGGTGTGTCTTTGGGCAAAGGTGGTGGGGGCAATAAATATTCCTGTCACACACTCTTTAATAACATGTTAGTGATGAGTGATAAGAATCTTTGCTTGTGTTGTAAAATTCAAAGCAATTATATCTGCAGATTTGTTAAACGTCTCAAGAATGAAAAGTCTCTGGGCTCATTTGTATTATACATTATGAATATAATTAAGGAACCCTTTTTTCTGTAAAATATGTTTATTTAAGAGACTAGGTGTTAGTCTGTTTTAAGCCAGCCATAATAAAAAGAAAGACGTGCATTTTTACAGAATAGAAAGAAAGGGATGTATTTTTACCACATTTGCTGACCATGAAATGCATGCCTAATTATGCTAAAATGCTGTTTCATATTTTGCAAACATGTTCAAATACGAAAATACTAATTCCTCTATTTAGCGCACGCAAATATTCCCACGTGTTATATAACCCGTGAAGACCCGGGTTAGAACTGGTCTTCAGCAACCCATGCTTATCGTGCGAGGCGACTAATGGGATCGGGTGGTCAGGCTCGCTGACTTGGTTGACACATGTCATCGTATCCCAATTGCGCAGATCGATGCTCACGCTGGTGATCACTGGATTGTCTGGTCCAGACTCGATTATTTACAGACCGCCGCCATATAGCTGGAATATTGCTGAGTGCGGCGTTAAACAACAAACAAACAATGTCTTTATATCTTTTTTATTCCATTTCAAGTTGCATGTACAAACTGAAAAGTGAAATGTGTTGGCAGTTACATAATCAAGTTAAGAATATATAACTGTATATGCTTATGAGGGTTTATTATCCATATAGTTAAACATAACCAGTGTCATATCACTTTTGCCCAGCAAACATTGTTTCTGTATTTCGTCGTCTGTAACGTCATTAAACAATTGAACGTGACGTAAACGAACAGGGCAGTCACACTTGCTTACCGTGTTTCACTGCACAAAAATGTACATGAATATAATGGATAATAAAGAAATTAATACACTCGCAAGTGTGCCACCCGACTTATACGAAACTCGTGCAAAATTGTGTATTGGCCTCGCTCTTGCTCGGGCAATACAAAATTTCACACTCGTTTCGCTTGTAATCTCTATGTCCAGATAGACAATAGTCCTGGATATAACAGGTTGCCCAGAGAGGGGCAAGATGAAAATGTTATATAGCTGCAATGGACACATTAGTTTGAGTAAGACATATTTTATGAGTGCTTCATTGGAATGTCAGAGTAGGATATCTGAGAGTTGCCATTTCCCAGTAAAATAACTACATCTTTTATTTTTCGTTGCAATAAACCTTTCAGTACAACATTTGTCCTTAAGCGATATAGGAAATCATGCAAAAGATATATCTTGCTGTTTATGGCTTGAAGTATAGATGAATGTTTTGGCAAGCAATAATATGTGATTTACTACTGGGTTGTTTGAGAACAGTCCAAACATAATAATGAATTAAGATAGTGTCAACTTGTCTGGGGGTTATTATTAAGGAATTCTTCAACTTTAAACCAAAAGCTCCGAACGAATTGACATTCAAAGAAAACATATATCAACCAACACGCCATCTGAGGTCATCACAACAACACATGTGCCAGACTGTAGTCAGTCGGACCAAGACATTTGGTGAAAGGTCTTTTCAGGTTGTCGGCCCAGCTTTGTGGAACAAATTACCCCTCTCTCTTCGATCAGTAGAGACATTCAGTACTTTCAAATCCAGATTAAAAACTCATTTGTTCAGCATTGCATACGGAGTTCAGCAGCGTTCTTGAGCAGTCTTCTTAAGACTGGATATTAGCGCTATATAAATGTATATCAATGTAATTTAATGTAATATATCTTCTGTGGCGGTTTTACAAAATCTACATATGTATCATCATCAACCAACATGTATCATCATCAACCAACATGTATCATCAACCAATATGTATCATCAACCAACATGTATCATCATCACCAACATGTATCATCATCAACCAACATGTATCATCATCAACCAACATGTATCATCATCAACCAACATGTATCATCATCAACCAACCAACTTTATTGCTATCATCACTACTTTTGCATTATACTGAGTTTGTACTGTCACTCTCTTTTCATCCGTCATTGTAATATCTTTGTAGTGATTTGTATTAATTAACAATTCAAAATTAGTTAACATTAGAATACAGTTGTTAATTCATTTATATCACTCTGTCTGTGGTTTCTTGTTCTGTTACGAACTAGGGCGGTGGGGTAGCCTAGTGGATATAGCGTTCGCTCGTCACGCCGACTGACTGACTGACTGAGTTTAGTGTGAACGCCGCTTTCTAGTATTGGCGGGGACACCAGAAATGGGCTTAAAACATTCAGTCAGTCATCAGTGGGGAATCGAACTGTCTGTGGTTTCTTGTTCTGTTACGAACTAGGGCGGTGGGGTAGCCTAGTGGATATAGCGTTCTCTCGTCACGCCGAAGACTCGGGTTAGATACCCACATGGGACAATGCGTGAAGTCCATTTCTTGTGTCCCCCGCCGTGATATTGCTGGAATATTGCTAAAAGCGGAGTAAAACCAAACTCGCTCACTTTTACGAACTGATGACCGCTCAACTTGTAGTTTCATATTGGGAATAAATACGGAACAACATCTACGTATGGCATTTTAGTATTTTACCCCATATTTCTAAACATGATGAGCTCTTTACTTCTTGGATTAGTGTCAATATATGAATATTGTCGGTAAACGACGAATTTCATTCTACAGTTATTCAAGTTGATGTACTGCATACATGTATATCAAAAGCAAGATATCTCCATTGATATATAAATAGAGAATCATACAAACTAGTTACTCAACACACGGTTAAAAATACAGCTTATCGTAATTCCCTCTGTAAACATTTGAAAAACTGACCCACGGAAATCAATAAACTACTGCGTCAATTTTACAAGTGCGCCTGGACAAAAGACAAAAATATAAACATAACGCCCCTTTCCAACAGTACCGGTATATATGATCAAAACCTGTAGATGTCTGAAAGGAATTCAAGTTTTGTTTGTTAGTCTTTTTATCTTTTTTATCTGTTCATTTATTCCATTACTAAGTGAGAAGACCAAATCCAAATGACACGTAAAACAAAAGTTTAAAAAGAACACTCATCATGGAACAAATATGAAACAGAGTTGCGTCCCTTATGTGTGCCAGGAGATAATGACTGTTCGAACCTTTTCCGAGATTAGCTCTAATTATGTTTCGAGTATTTTCAGAACCGTGGTAGTCATGCGCGTATGATTACAATGTTTGAATTTCAAGATTGAATGGAAGAGGGTGTATAATTCCAAATGAACAAGGTCGAACGCCAAACATTCTTTCAGCTATTCGTAAGTAAAATCAATCATAAAACTGACAATCGACATAAAAATGTGTTTAGAAGTTTCTCTTTCCAACGGGAGAAAAAGGAAAATATACCCCATGCTGTCTTCTGTCGTACGAAGTGGCTACATTGTAAACCTATGTGTTTAGAGGTTTGAATATTGTTTGAAATGGGCGTCTTCAGTGGTTATCGGCCTCTGAATGTGTCTGAAATCTAAAAGAAGAATCGTTAAAACGAAACAGTAATGGTTTTAAAAAATGGGTGTCAAAATCTCTAAAAGTGAAAAAATGGTTCCTTAATGGCCAAAAATTGAGGTGGTATTATTATTGTATGTATTATATTTTCGTGTAGAAATATATTCTCCAGAGCCTGTGAAACATTATCTATGCAAGCTGAACGAGCCCTACATGTCATAAAGAAATTCATATGCAAATATAAAGAATTACCGATCCATGCATCATTTAAACTGTTTGATGGAAAAATTCAACCAATTTTGTTGTACGGCTCTGAAATATGGGGCATTAACATAAACAAGAATATTGAAAAGGTACATTCAAAGTTCTGTAAGTTCTTGTTGCGTGTTCGCTACAGAACTGCGAACAAGATTATTTTAGCTGAATGTGCACGTTTTCCACTGTTTATTAACGCCCGATGTCGGGTTATTTCATATTGGCTAAGATTGATGAGACAACCAATTTCACGATATTCAAGATGTAGTTATGAAATGCTTAAAACACTAGATGATACCGGAGATATTAATTGGGTTTCATTCGTTAGAACTATTCTTTTTAGTTATGGCTTTGGAAATGTATGGCTCGCTCAAAATGTAAGTAATACACAATATTTCATCGAAGTATTCAAGCAGAGATGCAAAGACATTTTTCAACAGGACTGGTATAATGAAATAACGTCATCAACCTGTGTCAACTTTTATTCAGAATATAAATATTGTATTAATACAGAAATTTACCTTTCAAAGATTAAATCACCACAACTTAAGCGTACGCTTACTAAATTTAGATGTAACGCTCACAACTTCAAAGTCCAAGCGGACGGATTTGCCAAAACTTCAAATGCATTAGATACCCAATGTCCATTCTGCAATTTATCGCAAGAAGATGAGTACCATGTATTACTTATATGCCCGAAATATTTAGAAATAAGAGAAACATATTTGCCTTATTTTTTCTATAACCAACCGTCGAGACAAAAATTCTGTATGCTACTTCGCACAGAAAATATTGACTTGTTGTTTAAGGTAGCCCTTGTGTTGTACCACATACTTATGTTGAGAGAAAAAATGTAAATTGTGAATGGGTGTTTATGGATTTATTGATGTTCCTATAACTCGCGTATTTACAGGTTGCGCATAAATGCACTGTTATTATTGTACACATGTACTATTGGCCTCAGGGCCACATATACAAATAAACATGTCTGTCTGTCTGTTTAGAGGTTTCTGCTCTTTCCAACGGTTGGACCCTTGTGGTTTACCTGTTTACCTGGACACCGTCCCACGCCTAGCAGTTCCAGGTGTCTTCTGTCGTACGAGTGTCCGGCAGTTTGGCTGACTTTCTAAGGCAGCAGGTATAATGAGTCTGTCCTTGCCTTTGTTCATTGCTTGCAAGCACTTGACGCATATTTGTTGTACTGTTAAATGGAGACCGTCGTTTAACTTCATCAGTAAACTGAACACGAGAAAACTAAGCATCATTCCGTCGAGGGCGAGACAACTTCACCGTCAGTTGCATGGTCAGCTGAGCTGTCCACGTTCCCCAGAGGCTTCGTCGGAGATGGCCAGCATCGCCGTCAGAGGTTGGGTAACTTCATCTTCAAAGGCATCGTCAGTGGTGGGTTCAGCTTTATCGTGAAAGATATCTTCAGAACTATGCAACGTCACTGTCAAAAACATCGTCAGTGGAGCAACTTCACCGTCAGAGGTGGGGCAACTTCACCGTCAGGGGCATCCTCAGAGGTGAGGCAACTTCACTGTCAAATGTGTGGCAACATCACCGTCAAAGGCTTCGTCAGAGGTGGGACAACTTCACATTTCAGTAACTTCGTCAGAGGAAGGTTATCTTCCTCTTTCAGTTGCATCGCCAGAGGTGGGGTCAGTTCACAGTCAAAAGCTGACCCAGACAGCGTCGTATTAATTGTTGTTGGTAACTTTAGACCTTGCAGCCTACACCAGTAATTATGAAGATGTTTTTTTCCGATTTCACAAGATTTAGTACTTGCGGGGCCAAATGCAAAGCTTTTTGTGATTTTCAAAGTGCCCTTCACTAAACGTTGATAGAACAGTCATATGCGAAAAGAGACCATATACAGTTATATGGTTATCGGTATAAGGTCTCTGGCGAAAAGTTTGCAAAATGTGAATAATTATTTACCCTTAATAAAGTCAATGTTATGTGCAAATGATAAAATAAAAACAGATACGTTTTATTAAGCTCTCAAAAGCACCCTCCCCGACCGCGTCATACCAAAAGACGTTAAAATATGGTACTTGTTGGTCCCTGCCTGGCGCTCGGCATTAATGGGTACAACAAGGACTGGTCGGCTCGGAGTCAGTATAATGTGTCTGAGTGGGGTATTCATGCTTCACTGCGGCGTGGTATCTCAGTGGGCTAGCACTATAAAACCAGCTTAAGTCTGGGCTAGTACAAGCAGCCGCACATACACATACACACGCATGCACGTCGTCATATGAGCGAAATATTCTCAAGCACGACGTAAAACCCAATTTCACCTCACCTCACCTCAAAAGCACCTCGATCTGTGGTCTAGCAGATAGAGCATCAGGTCTTAGCGCAGAGTTTCTGTGGTTCGATTCTCGGGGCGGCTGTGTTGGGCAGCCTAATGGTTAAAGCGTTGGTTCGTCACGCCGAAGACCCGAGTTCTATTCCCCACATGGGTACAATGTGTGAAGCCCATTTCTGGTGTCCCCCGCTGTGATATTGCTGGAATATTGCTATTTAAAAGCGGCGTAAACATTCGAAACTTCAGTGATGGATCAGCAGAATCTGGGTTCACAAGAAGGGTTAAGTGTATCAATAATCAGTGAAAATTTGTGGCTCGATTCTTTTTATATTTTTATCCAAAAGACTTTCACGTTTCATTTTTCGAAAAATGCTTTGATTGTGATGTTATTGAACGGCACATAGTAAGCTTCTCAATTTATAAGTTTTGAAATGCGAAAATGATGCATTTGACAACTACAGTGTGCTACGGTTATAACGAATTCAAAGGGGCCGGTAATTTTGATCGTTTTAATCGTAATTTGTTTTAAGCATTTCGACTAAAACATTGAATAACTGACAGGGACCAAAAATATAAAGGTAGAACGGTTCGTTACAACCGTCAGGTCGTTGTATATATTTGCGTGTTCTAATAAACGTAATTTATTGTAAATATATTTGAATGTAACTTGATGCCGTCGTTAGAAACAAAACTCCCTAAAACATAAAATCTATCGTGAAAAGTAGGTACTACCTCTGAGCTTCAGATGCGTGTTAAAAATTATTTCATTGGAAGGCAAAATGCTGCCAACCTAGTTATTAGGATTAGTTCCTGACTAGGTTCCGTCTACATTGCGCTTAGTATTATAGTATGATTATTTTACGCGCGTTTACACGATCAACCAATCAGGACGGTCTCGAGCACGTGGCGCGAGATCGCGAAAGTGCGAGAGTCTATACCATTGCATGATAAAGGGTTTCGCGGTTTTTGTTGACGATTTGACAAATAAGCTCTTACAAGCAGCCGACATGCCTCCAAAGAAGCGAAACCCAGAGGGTGAGGGTAAAGTACAAGTAAAGAAACGCAAGAAGAAGAAGAACAACGACGATTCTGACGATTCCGATAGCGACCACGGAGCTGGAAATGGAGCGACACCGATGAACAATGAACCCGATGATGACATCGATATCGTAAGAAAACATTAAATATCCACCTTTCAATCCATCACATATGTTTTGATTGGTCGGACTCGGGTTATGTTCCGTAATGTGTCGATCTCGTATAATAAATGGTAATTTGGCCAAGTGTAATGCCGTAGGTTTGAATGACGTCTGCTTTGTTAGAAGGAAACAATGGGTTCTGAATCAATATTAAACCACGACTACCCTACTGAACGAGACGATTTATTTTATGAAATTTGTGTCATGCAATGATCTGTGTTGTACTCGTTAATAAAAGCAGGTCGTGAAGCCAGTTGCCTTCATTTAGGGGTGACATTCAGACGCAACTGGGGATAGTGTTATTGATTTTATGATTTGAGCTGGGCACTGGTGATGTATGGCGGTTCTACATATCAGTTGATTCAGTAAATTTCCATGGCGTGTACTCATGTGAACCTGTCACGGCTCTACATAAATCAGAGATGACGATGAATTGTGTGACTAATAATTGTTTTGATCGTGGTGTTATACTCAATGTTGTCATAATGTTTTCGTCAGTTTCCTGTAAAGAATTAGCACAACCAAAACAATGAGAAATGTCAGATATGCCTGTGATAGTCAGTGGGTCCGTAACAAGATATAAGGAAATATTCTGCCAGTTATGTAACAAATATTGTATGATAACATTGTTGAATTTAGATTGTTGTATTTTGTTCTGGAACTGAGCATAGTGTTTCTATTTTTAGATTTGTGGAGTTTTTTTCATTGTCTGATCTTGCATATGAATATAGTCTCTCTTTTTTTAATTCACAGAAACGCATTAGTGTGGATTTTAGATAAGGGATGTGTTTTGCATATATTTAGTAGTGAGATGAAAAGTGTAGGTAAACATTCATTAAGGAGAAGTGTTTTCAGTAGTGTGTTATTTATATGTTTGCAATTATATACCAGTATGCATATTCATCAAAGGCAGTTGCAGCGTGAGAACCATAGGCTGAATCTGTCTACTTACATTGCTCTTGATTTAAGTCATCTCTCATATTACCTCAGCCCTGAATAAACGTTTGTCCAGACTATATGATGATCAACAACCCGTTGATAAATAAATGGACACGCGAAGGTCCGGGTTAGAATGAACCTTCAGTAACCCATGCTTGTCGTAAGAGGTGACTAACGGGATCAGGTGGTCAGACTCACTGACTTTGTTGACACATGTCATCGGTTCCCAATTGCGCAGATCGATGCACATGTTGTTGATCACTGGATTGTCTGGTCCAGACTCGATTATTTACAGACCCAAATCTGTAGCAAATGCCAGTAATCATTCACAAACTGAATTAAAATTTTCCCAATTCCTCAAATTAATTAAATGGAGAATGTTAAAAATTTGTGTCCAATTTTGTAGAATATCACAAATGCCTACCTGAAATGGCTGTGAAGTGTATTGAGAAAACATGTATACCTTTTTTAGTGTTTGGTGGGTGAGTGAACCCTGTGATGTTTGTTGCAGACCCTTGAGGGATCCATGCTGAGTGGGGAGGTCTTGTTTAGTGGCGGCACGAACTGGGACTTGATCGGCAGGAGCCAGCTACCTAAAGGAGGTGAGGAACAACTTATGGTGTGCTGTATTATCGGTATATATGTTGTGGTTCTTTCTTTCAAGGGGGCAGTGAGGTAGCCTAGTGGTTAAAGCGTTCAGTCGTCACACCAAAGATCCGGGTTTGATTCCCCACATGGGTACAGTGTGTGAAGCCCATTTCTGGTGTCCCCTGCCATAATATTACTTGAATATTGCTATTTAAAAGCGGCGTAAAACCCAACTCGCTCACTCACTCACTTGTTCTTGCAACAAATCGTATCACAAAATTATTTTTGAATGTGCATTATATCAGATTTCAAATAGCGATTCTTAACTTGTGTTTGATGTTATCCACTTGCCAAACACCCGCGAAAAGTTATTTTGCAGTTACCTCCCTTATGTACATGCACACTTTACACTTTTGTCAATAACAAATGGGTCTCAATAATAGCAGATTGGTCAGTTGTTTCAAATATGAAAGAAAAATCCTAACTGGGGAAGCTTCTGTCCTAAACAAACAAAAAATATTTGGTCAATATTTACTGTTATTATCTGGAGAAAACAGCATTACCAGCATCTTGTTTTGTTCTATTTTTAAACGTCAATTTATGCAGTAATTTTTCAGATTGCTTCTGAATTCTAAATTTGGAATTATAATGTATATATATAACAATACAGCCTTTGGTTTGGCAATATAATGTGATGCTCTTTGACACTCCACTGTCCATCCCCATTAACAAGCAAACATTTCCACCCTTGATGTGTCAGAAATCAATGTTAGGCGACAGTGACATCTGAATCAAGAAATAGTTAATTTCTAATTGGTTGAATATGTTCTACTTAGTAGCATGTGGGGTAGATCAGGGATTTACAGGACACGAATTCCTGCATCCTATACTCATAAAAATTGACAATGGACGCAACGAAATTTATTATCACGTCCACAGGGACACAGAAAAAGTCCAAATGCTTTTTTGTAAAAATTCCAATCAAGTAACAATAAGTTATCTGAGGTTGCTAGCTGGGTTATGGTATTATTTGCAATTTAAATTCTGTAACAATTTATCTGATGAACATGATTCACAATACGATAACAGTATTAATAAAATATATAAGTGTTTGGGACCCCCATTTTGTAGTCCAGGACCCGTGAAAATTAAGAGTACCAGTCCAAGGGACCCTCATATACAGGAACCGAGTAAATCCCTGGTAGATATTTATGGAAGGGGTGGTAGGGTAGCCTGGTGGTTAAGCGTGGAAAACCTGGGTTCGTTTCCCCACATGGGAATCAATGTTTGAAGTAGTTTTGATAGAAATGAATGTATGAAAAGCACTTTTCTCATAAAGTTGTTTCAGGTTATGAGATGGTCCCACCTATGTTTACTTCCTGGTATTTGGTAACTTACGCTATTGATTTTTTTTTTAAAATTTATATTGTGTCAACAGGCTTGGCTATCAGATTGAGGCAAGGCTGATATATACTTTGTGTACCTTATTCGACAGCAATGTTAGTGCTGTGGTTTCTAGATTTGTCTGACCCATGAAGATCCGTGTTAGACTTTGTCTTCAGCAGCCAATGTCGCAAGAGGCGACAAACAGGATGTGGTGATCAGGCTCGTAAACTTGGTTGGCACATGTCATTGTATCCCAATTGCATAGGTTGATGCTAATGCTGTTGATCACTGGATTGTCTGGTCCAGACTGAATTATTTACAGACCACCGCAATATAGCTGGAATATTGCTGAGTGCGGTGTACAACAAACAAACAAATCTAGGTTTGTCTGCACCATGCCCATGTTTGTGGGTCTCACTAAGATGGGCTTCCCCCCATACACACACATCTAACTGACAAACTGTTATATCATTCAAATACTAACAGGATATATTTACAATTACATCTTCAGTAAAGTATAGATTCTAGTCCTTTTTGGGGTTGAGACCCATTTGGGATACAAACTGTTACTTCTTGTTTGAAAAGTGGAACTTTCACATTTAGTTGTAAGTTTAGTCTTAATTTAAATTTTGTATCAGAAAGTTACAACTGCAAGATAAGTTCATGTTAAAAAAGAAAAATGAAAGTTTTCCTAATTTACCCACCAAAGAAACTGACTTTAAGAGGGCGATGGGGTTGTCCAGTAGTTATAGTGTTTGCTTGTCATGCCGAAGGCCTGGGTTTGATTCCCCACAGTGGGTACAATGTGTGAAGCTTATTATCCCCTGCCGCGCGTTTAGCGCGAAGCGGGGGATATAGTATTAGGCTCCGTCCATACGATGAATTGGAATATCTTAAGAACCGTTCACTAGATTCTTTTCATATTTGGTACCTAGGTTCATCACAGTATAAGAAAGGTCCAAGTCAGGTTTGGTGACCTTGACCTTCATTTCAAGGTCACAAGGGGACTTTAACGTTTTACCTGCATGTTAAGCTATCTCAAGAACCGTTCTCTGGATTTTCTTCATATTCAACCCCAAGCTTTATCTACGGAAGGCACAGGGCCCAGTCGATTTGGGTGACCTTCACATAATTTTCAAGGTCATGGCGACACTTTGAAGATTTCAGCATGTTAACTTGCATGTTAAGATAGTCAGCAAGATATCGCAAAAAATATTCACTGGATTTTCTTCATATTTGACACCAAGCTTCATCTAGGGAAGGCCCAGGGCCCAGTCAATTTAAGTGACCTTCACATTATTTTTAGGGTCACAACAACACTTTGAAGATTTTAGCATGTTAATTGTCAGCAAGATATTTTAAGAACGGTTCACTGGATTTTCTTCATAGACTTTCAAAACCTCCCTTGAATGTTTTTCAATAAGCAATTTCTTTAGTACTAGTTTTGCATATTTCATACACTATGACATTCATGTCAAGGTCAAAGTCAGTCTTGAAAATATGTTTAAACAACTATAGAGCCAGATATCAAGAGAGGTTGACTGGTCATGTTTTTGTTGACATTTAACTTCATCTTAAACTTTCATTACTTTATAAGTTTGATTTGATAATTTGCGGCGGGGGATTATGTCACCTGAGTGACAATGCTTGTTTCTGTTGTATTGCTGGAATATTGCTAAAAGTAACTCCAAATTTGGAATTATACAATATATCATTGTGTGTATAACAATACAGCATTTTGTTTGGCAATATATTGTGATACCCTTTCAGGGTTTGGGATAGAGAACTTTGACAATGGGCCATTTTCAGGCTTATTAGCCATTTTCTGAATTTAGAATGGACCACTGCCCTTGTATCAATAGTAAACCCTCAAAATTTTAATGGGCCATATTTTATTCTAATGTGCAAAATGGCCAATTACCCCTTCCTTTCCCAATCCCTGCCCTTTGAAACTCCAATACCCATCTATTATAACAAGCTAACTTTCCATCTTTGATGTGCCATAAAGCAACTTCGATGTGTGCAAGATTAATATTTGTTCATTACATTTAATAATTATATGGTTATAAGCTTTGTCGTTATTTGGCTGAAATATTGCCTGCATTAAATTTTACCTCATTAATCCTGAAAGTTTAATACTGTCACAGTACTCATGCAGTAATGTTGGGTACTATTGAAATAGAATTACAATAGTGAATATACACCCTTCTAATATATTATTCGGTTATACATTCTAATCTATTGTTTATGAATCATGAGTGTTTGAAATTGTAATTTGATTTCAGTAAAAAACCGAGGTGGACCCAATCTATGGGGGCCCCATCGTATTGCGAGTCTGAAGAATGTCCGTGTGCGGACGGTGGTGTCGGGTAGTACTGGATGTCACTGCGTCATCATCACTACAGAAGGACAAGTCTATACTTGGGGTCAGTTTCATATATCATATAACTTCTCATCCATTTGTTAATACTATGGCTGTTACAATTCACTTACGTGTTTAGTTTACCAAATCCCTTTATTTTGTGGCCACTTGAATCGAATATTTATGAGTGCATGACAAATCAGTGGTTTCCACTTGAACTCATGTTATTTACCGTAGTCATGCAAGAACCTTATAAAAAATTGTTTTGTTTTACTGTTTCACTGAGGAGCAGCGTGATAGCCTAGTGGTTAAAGTGTACGCTCGTCACGTCCCGGTTTCGAATTAGAAATAGAGCCAATCAAAACATGGTTCTTGTACACAATGTTACAGACACTGAAATAAGATGAATGAGTTGTAACTTTTATCTCCCCTCGAAATGTCATGGAAATTGATGTGCCTATTGAAATTCTTGAAAATGTTTTCTTTAGAGCCAATCAAAACATGGTTCTTGTACACAATGTTACAGACACTGAAATAAGATGAATGAGTTGTAACTTTTATCTCACAACCTCGAAATGTCATGGAAATTGATGTGCCTATTGAAATTCTTGAAAATGTTTTCTTTTTCGTTGAAAGACAGATTGTGGCCATTGCCATGCAAACATGCATTTAAATGTTTTATTTTTCAGGGAATCTGACTTGGATTCTTCAAGCAAATGTTCTAAAATATTCTCTCTCAAGATGGTAACAAAATATAGGTAGAAACTATCTTTTCTCAAATTTAGAATTGGTTTTCAAATTGTGTGAAATTCTGTCAGTGTCAATAATACTTTGCTGTTCAGAACTGATAAAACCACAGTCACATTCTGTATAGCGACCTTAGTGATAACACTTACTTTACTAAAACGTCTTTGGTGTTATTTTGGATTGCAAGGCCAGCATCTTGAGTATTGTTCATTTCTATTTAGACAGCAGTCAGAAATATGTGAAATTTGTTACACAGTTGAGGTTGTTGGCCAGTTTCACATGGTGATCATAGCGCTAATATGGCTGTGTCTCCCATAGCTTAAAATAGATTTACCACTGTTGTAGCATTAATTACCGTTGTAATTTTTATGCAGGTGAATTCTTGACCCCAGTCTTAATCGATATGGCTTTTATAACCCTCTTTTCACAGACATACAACAGTTATAGCTTTTGTAGTGTTATAGTTGTTTTGTGCATCTTAATCCTGGCACACCACCTCCTCTTCCCCCTCTCTCACACTCGGGGCGGTGGGGTAGCCTGGTGGTGAAAGTGTCCGCTTGTCACTCCGAAGTCCCGGGTTCGAATCCCTACATGGGCACAATGTGTGAAGCCCATTTCTGGTGTCCCCCGCCGTGATATTGCTTGAATATTGCTAAAAGCGGCGTAAAACCATACTCACTCACTCTCTCACACTCATGCACACTAAGCATGATTAGACTGTCATTCTTAACACATTCACTGGAACAAATTGGACCTGATTGTCTCAAACCATCCTTGACTAACAGGTACATTGAACACTAAAGGATTAATGAGATCTTAATGGCAGCATTGAAATAGATTTTGCGATAAGCTATTTAAGCTATAATTTTTCTTATTCTAAAACACACTTACATGTCATTAACCTATTCAGCACCGTAGGCCGGAAAACCGGCCAAGACGTCACCCGTCACCAGTCCCCAGATACCGTAGGCCGGAAAACCAGCCAGGCAGTAGTCACATCAAAATGATATATAATTTTAGGAACCTAACTAACATATGATTCATTTATCAAATCTATCACTTTTCATAATGCCTGAAAACACTTATTACATTTCAAATGGCCATATATAATCGACAGAAGTAGAATTATGAACTATTTTTCGCAATGTTATTGAAAAAAACGATTCTCAGACACATCAGAGAAAATTAAGGATGTTTAGAGGAAATAATTAAATAAATTAAAGAATAAAATCAACAACAGTACTCATAAAAGTTGTCAAACGAACATTATAACTTACTATTTCCATCTTTATTGTGTGATCGTGTAATGTAATTCAAGTGACATCTCGGCTTTTGTCTCTTCGAACTTTACGCTCGGACACGATGTTTAATGCTAAAATATATGCATGAAGCATTTTTGTAACCTAGCACAATATGTCCACTATGTTCCATAATATACGCATATGTTGTGATTTTTTGCGTAACACGTTCAGAATAGCATGATTTTACCCAAAACTTTCGTCTGAACCTGCAGGTTTTCGTTTACGACGACAGGATCCATTGCTGTTATCTGATTGGCTGCCTTAGGTCACGTGTCTGATTTTGACCAATCACGATCCTTATAGCAGACTGAGGCAAATAAGCGTCATTAGAAACCAATCTTTATCCAATAAAATCGCTTCTTACAACTGTGAAAATACTTTTGGCAAGGGTACAGTGATATTGTTGATGTTCAGAGCTTTCGAGCGATACCCGCCATCAAACAAATCGCCTCACATGTTGTTCATACGAAGCTTCGAAAACGGAGGTATTTCACGCTGTTGTATCACGTTACCGATTATGTAAAAATGAAAATATAAAAGAAAAGGGTAAGGGGATATTATGACGTTACAAATGAAAAAAAAATCGCCTCATTTTTTGCTTCCTTCGGGGTTTATCTGGAGACATATAAATGTGTAAGCTTGCATTTTCATTAAAAATTAATTTAAGTTGTAGTCGTATTACTTGAATAATATCATAAATATTACTTTCATATTTATAAACAGTAGGATTAGACCTTTCAAATGGTGTATGATATGTAGTAGCAATAATGTTTTACAAGCAGATATTTTCCTTGATAAACATAGGCTCCATCTATGACCTCAAAGTCTCTGGGAACTTGGTGTCATGGCAGTAAAGGCCTCTGGTTGACTGGTGTTGAAAGAGTTAATGGAGGTTGAATGATGTGTTAGTGGAGGTTGAAAGATGTGTTAGTGGAGGTTGAATGACGTGTTAGTGGAGGTGGAATGACGTGTTAGTGGAGGTTAAATGACGTGTTAGTGGAGGTTAAATGACGTGTTACTGTAAGTGGAGGTTAAATGACACGTTAAAGGAGGTTGAATGGCATGTTTAAATTAAGTTCAATGACATGTTAGAGTTTTAGTGACATAGTTAACTCTTTCAACACCAGTCAACCAGAGGTATTTACTGCCATGACACCGAGTTCCCAGAGACTCTGAGGTCATAGATGAAGCCTATGTTTATGAAGGAAATTATAAGCTTGTAAAACGTTATTGCTACTACATCCCATACACCATTTAAAAGATCTAATCCTACTGTTGATAAATATGAAGTTTATTTTTATAATATTATTCAAATAATACAACTACAACTTAAATAAATTTATATTTGAATGAAAATGCAAGCTTACATTTATAACGCCCAGATAAACCACGAAAGGAGCAAAAACTATGGCGATTTTTTCCCATTTGTGACATGTCATAATATGCCCGTGCCTTTTTCTTGTATATTTTCATCTTTACGTAATCAGAAAATTATTATAAAAAGATTTCTTAAACAATATGTATGGTCAGCCTTATTTCCGATATCTGTGGCTTCCGCTTGGTAAAATGACATAACAACTGAAAATACCTCCGCTTTCTTCAGATGAATAACATGCTGCAAATCGCTTGATGTCATGACGCTTTTTCGCCACAGTCTGCTATAAAGGATCGCCATTGGTCAAAATCAGACATCGACCTAAGGCAGCCAATCATATAACAGCAATGGATATCCTCCTCGTAAATGAAAACTTTTAGATTTTGACAAAAGTTTTGGGTAAAATAATGGTATTCTGAACATATTAGGCAAGAAATCGCTACCTATAATGTAAATTATGGAACTTATTGACGTGATCGCGGCTTGGTTATGACCTGCATGACAAAAATGCTTCATGTATGTATTTTCGCGATTAAACATCGTGGTCCGAAAGCTGTTGAAGATTGAGCGGCGAGCCGAGATGTCATTTGTCAGTGACTTGACTTGCATTACATGATCGCAGAAAAAGATGGAAATAGTAATTTTATATGTACGCTTGACAACTTTAATGAATGCTGTTGTTGATTTTATTCATTAGTTTATTCAATTTATTTAATAATTTCTCAAACATCGCTATTTTGCTCTTGACAATGTTATTGAGACCCGCCGTCAAGCATGTGTCCGAGAATCGTTGTTTTCAAGAACATTGCGAAAAATAGTTTATAATTTTAATTCTGCTAATAATATATGATAAATTGAAATTTGATAAGTGTTTTCAGACATTGTGAAATGTAATAGATTTGATATATGAATCAAAAGTCGGGTAGGTTCCTAAAATTATGTCTCATTTTGACGTGACTACTGCCTGGCCGATTAATCGGCCTCCGGTGTCTGGGGACTCATAACGTTGTGGCCGATTATTCGGCCTGCGGTGTTGAAAGGGTTAAGGAAGTTTGGTAACATGTTAATGGGAGTTAAATGAATGGTTGATGGAAGGGTTTTTTTGGGACATGTTAAGCTAGATATTGACACTTTGAAGTTTGATAACCCATTATTGGAGGGTCTGTTGCATGTTCATGCATGAATTCAATTTATGAAACAAGGCCAACATGAGTCTGATTGTTTTACAAATAGACTTGATCAGTATGTCAAGATGCACATTGTTTTACAAATAGACGTGATCAGTATGTCAAGATGTCCGTTGTTTTACAAATAGACGTGATCAGTATGTCAAGATGTCCGTTGTTTTACAAATAGACTTGATCAGTATGTCAAGATGTCCGTTGTTTTACAAATAGACGTGATCAGTATGTCAAGATGTCCGTTGTTTTACAAATAGACTTGATCAGTATGTCAAGATGTCCGTTGTTTTACAAATAGACTTGATCAGTATGTCAAGATGTCCGTTGTTTTACAAATAGACGTGATCAGTATGTCAAGATGTCCGTTGTTTTACAAATAGACGTGATCAGTATGTCAAGATGTCCGTTGTTTTACAAAAAGACTTGATCAGTATGTCAAGATGTCCGTTGTTTTACAAATAGACTTGATCAGTATGTCAAGATGTCCGTGGCTTTACAAATAGACTTGATCAGTATGTCAAGATGTCCGTTGTTTTACAAATAGACGTGATCAGTATGTCAAGATGTCCGTTGTTTTACAAATAGACGTGATCAGTATGTCAAGATGCACAAGGCAAAGATAATATGTATTTCTTCATGGGCACGGTTGATTTGATGTAAAAATCTTCAAAATACACAAGTTTGAAACAATGTTTCCATTTGCAACAATAAGAATTAGCTATCGATAAAAGTAGGTTTGGCTGGAATTTTCTGTATGAGCCTTGCAAGATTTTCATGTTGTGTTTCAGGTCGTAATGAGAAGGGTCAGCTGGGCACTGGTGACGCAGTGAGGCGGGATGTCCCAACAGCTGTGGAGTGCCTCAAGGATATCAATATCATCTCAGCAGCTGTAGGGAAGAATCACACACTGTTCCTCACAGGTGGGACCCATAGTCTTTGTTACAATCAATTTGTGTCAAATCAATTACAACAGTCGCATAGTTATAAAACAAAACATAAATGTCTATCTAAAATCAAGAGTTTTTATAAATACAGTCCAGTAGGCAGAGCTTATACACTTACCACCCAGAGGAGCTTGGTGCCGTAAAAGATTAGAGGTATATAATTATGCAGGGCTCCAGATAATTTTTCAACATCAGGAGTACGTACTCCTTATTTTTTCAATATAAGAGTACTGGAAAACTTTAAGAGTACATTTAGAGTACTGAATGGAATTTAATGGAGTACCAGTAATCTTGTGTTTTGTTTCATATATGCACCACAACATTGCTACTCTTGTGTAAACAGGTCAATAAACAATAAAACAATACCTTTTTCGGATAAATACAACTGTAAATGATTCTAAGACCGTAAACCATTGCTGTGGTGCGTATCTGCTACTTTTTCCAAAATATGTCCTTCCGTATTGTGCATATTTTTTATCCGTACATACGCTTGATACGGCCCTTATCTGGAGCCCTGATTATGCCTAGGAATTGTATCTCTTTACATCCATCCATCCATCCATCCATCCATCCATCCTTTTTATTTCAACCATTATCTTGAATAACTTGAATTAACTTGGAATCATGTGATAGTATTGTACTGTAGACTGTTCTGTATTTTGTGTCATGACCAGAAGATGTAAACAAATTAGATGCTCTGCAAACCACAGTGTGACTGGTGATGAATTTTCTATCACTGACTGATCTCTATAATGTCTGTTGGCAGACAAGGGTCGAGTCTTTGCTTGTGGAGACAACAAGATGGGTCAGCTTGGTCTCGGCCATCAGAGTCCGTCAGTCCCCAGTCCCACCAGGGTAAGTCTGCATGGGGAGGGGCGGTGGGGTAGCTTAGTGGTTAAGTGTTCGCTCGTCACGCCGAAGGCCCGGGTTTGATTCCCAACATGAGTACAATGTGTGAAACCCATTTCTGGTGTCCCCTGCCGTGATGTTGCTGGAATATTGCTAAAAGCCGTTAAAGCTAAACTTACTCACTTACTGCATGGGGAAAAGGTTCCAGATGGTATTAGCTTCTTCTGTGGCCGTCAGGGTTTTATATGATCCAGACATATGCCCCCTATACGCACAGATGTATAGAATGGATACAGAAAACAGTGCATCCTGGGGGACTTAGTGCCTGTAAGGACCCTTGAAATTACTAACAAGGAGGCATTTGGAGGTTTAGTTTTATACTTTTTATAGGGCAATAGAGGAGAGAGTGAGGACCAAGGCATGAGTAGGTCACGTGCAGGTTTTGGCGGGAATAAGGGAGGTAACTCAGGGTGGGGGATTGTACGTTCGCTTCAAGGGAATTTAAGGGATTCAAGTTTCCACTTGACCGTTCGGAAGAGAGGATGAGAAAGCAAATAAGCATGAGTCAGGATAAGTATAAAATATTAATTTTATCATAAATATTACGTATTTGTTTTATGCTGCATTATATTGCAGCAATTTGATAATAGCCAAGTCTGGACCAGACAATCCATTGATTAACATCATGAGCATCAGTCTACATGGGATGTGATGACAAGTGCGACTTGTGTGTTCAACAATTAGATTGAATATTGTTTTGTTGTTTTCAGATCCAGTTCAAGGGTCCTCCAATCAGGAAGGTAGCTTGTGGAGCGGAGTTCAGCATGATGTCAGATATCAATGGAAACCTCTACTCCTTCGGGTGTCCCGAGTACGGGCAGTTGGGTGGGTGGATATCTCAGTACTCTTTAACATTACCATCACCAGGAATTGGTTTATTTATATGCAAGTCCTGGAGACTCTCTGAAAAGTTAATGAGGATCTCGGTTTAAAATGGCAGAGATGCCAACCACTCCGATTTAAGAGGAGTTACTCCGATTTTCCTAAACAAAATCCTCTCTCCAATTTGTCTTTAAAAAAACTGATTTTTTTAGAAAAAAATCTGAAATGTTTTTAATGGTATACAATTTCGTATGTCACCAGTAATTTATTTGAGTTGACACCGGAAAAAGCATTGGAAGCTTAGTGTGTGATCTTTTGGGTCTCGATTGTGCATATTCCATGTTATTGATGACAAAGTTTTTCTTCGAATGCATGTCTTAGCCCGTATGTACATGAAACAAAATGGAGCCGACCACGTGGTCACCCCCTGTGAGTTCACACTGTCAGTGCTCAGACTCGGCTTTCATTAGATTGAGGGTTGGCATCTCTGAAATGGGTTTTCAGTGTGATCACTGTACCTCCAGCAAATACAATAATTGTAGGTTGTTATGAAAAGAGATTTTCTTATTTAAATCAAAACTTTTAATCCATGGACTGTCAGTTTTTTTATTGCATATAGAAATATGAGATAATCTAATATACGTTTCAAAATATTGATGTGGATAATGTCCACACTGTATCTAACTGGAGTTGCATTAGATGTTAACTTCCTTATTTTCTCATTGAATTATAACATTTCAATAATATTAAACTAATCATTGACATCTTTAAGCCCCTCTCAATAACCATATCCTTTTACCAGTGAAAATGTTATTTACAACCATAACAGCAGTGTATGGAATGAGGCTCGTCCAACTGCCCGAGACAGGCTAGATTTCTGACGGACGGTCTACATTTATAGGTAGCCATCCCGATGGTCTGGTAAAATTTTTAGAAAACATGTTCCATACATCTGAGTAATTTTCTTTGGATTGTCTAAAATTCGGATTGGTTAAAGCCATTTTTGGCTGGTAACATTTTGATATTACCAGCCCTGGTGTCTGGCTGGGCTTTTGGCTTATTTCATACACTGACAACAGCATACGTTGGTTGACTTTATTTACTGTTCGCCATGGTATAGCTAAACCTGTTGATCTCTGAATTTGTTTCATTTCAATAAAGGGTGAAAAAATTGGAACTATATCACAAGCAGTGATCTGTGAATCGTCAACTGGGAAGTTTGCGAAAAGATGTCACATTCACCATGTTCTCAATTTTGTTGTCCTCTCATTCTAGGTCATAATTCAGATGGTAAATTTTTCGTCACAAGTAACAAATTGTCATTCAAGTGTGAACTGGTACCAAGAAAAGTGGTCGTGTTCATTGAGAAGACACGAGACGGCCATGTTGTTCCTGTGTCGGATGTGGATGTACGAGACATCGCCTGTGGCGTCAATCATGCGGTAGGTTGCTGTCACAGACAGCTTTGTTACAGTCTGTGACGTCCATGACCTTGAGTGCAGGGGGTCATCGGTTCGATTGCTTACCACATCATATGGAGTGAGACTAGTTTTACGCCGCTTTTAGCAATATTCCAGCAATATCCCGGCGGGGAACACCAGAAATGGGCTTCACACATTTTGCCCATGTAGGGAATCGAACCTGGGTCTTCAGTGTGAAGAGCGAACGCTTTAACCACTAGGCTACCCACACCACCCCACATCATATGATAGTTGTTCACTGCATGGTGCTTAGTATTGGGGGATAAAACAAGGACTTGTTTTGTCTGAGTGTCTATAATTTCTGAGAATGATTGTCATTAGATTGTGACATCATGAAAACCAATGACACTCAGGAGTCAGGGCTCCAGATAAGGGCCGTATCGAATATGTACGGATAAAAAATATGCACGATACGGTAGGAAATAATTTAGAAAACGTAGCAGATACGCACCAGACCAATAGTGTACGGTCTTAGAATCATTTACAGATGTATTTATCTGAAAAAAAGTATTGGTTATTGACCTGTTTACACAAGAGTAGCAATGTTGTGGTGCATATATGAAACAAAACACAAGATTACTGATAGTTCATTAGCTTCCAGTCAGTACTCTCAATGTACACTTAAGGTTTTCCAGTACTCAATATTGAACAAATAAGGAGTATGTACTCCTGATGTTGAAAAATTATCTGGAGCCCTGGGAGTCTTAGAAGCATTTTGTCACAATTTCATTATGACGATAAGGGCAGGGGGCTAGCCCAGCAGTTAAAGCTTTCGCTCGTCACGCCGAGGACCTAGGTTCCATTCCCCACATGGTTACAATGTGTGAAATTTCTGGTGTCCCTTGCCGTGATGTTGCTGGAATATTGCTAAAAGCGGCGTAAAACAAAACTCAGTCAGTCAGTACAATGTGTGAAGCCCATTTCTGGTGTCTCCTGAGGTGATATTGCTTGAATGTTGCCAAAAGCAGTGTAAAACTCAACTGACTCACTATGGCAATATCTTCAATGTAAACAGGTTTGGTATCGAAATACAGCCTTGTCTGACAATACAACCTTGTGTATCGAGATTGGGTCTTGTATATGGCAACACATCCTTGTCTGTCGCAATATGGTATTGTCAATCACAATACAACCTTGTGTGTTGCAATGTTGCCTTGTACATGAAAGTTTTTTGATTTACCTTGTGTACTGCCATTCTGCCATGTGTAGGCAACATGACCTTGTCTGACGCAATATGTCCTTCTTTTTAGACATCATGCCCTTTTTGTGTTGACAGTTAGTCCTCGACACGAGGAAAAGAATATTCACATGGGGTTTTGGAGGCTATGGGAGGCTAGGTCATGCCGAACCAAAGGATGATCTTGTGCCAAGACTTCTGAAATTCTTTGAAGGCCCCAACCGGGGTGCGTCACAAATCTACGCAGGTTCAACATACAGCATGGCAGTCAGCGAACTAGGTAAGCAGACAGCTGGGATTCAAGCTTCAGATAAACACCAGTAGCAAAGCACTCTTTTTGGTATTCCAAGTTGAAAACAACAGCCTGGAAAGTATGGGGTCAGCGGTTCAATACCCATCGACATCATACTAAGAGACATAGGAATGTGTTTGTTTTTACCAATACCATGTCTTGGTGCTCGTCATTAAGGGTCTAAGACAAGGGCTGGTTTGCATCGTATTACTCTGGGATAGACCGGACTCATGGAAACACAGACATCTCTATATACAGTCGAGCACCGTTGTGTCAAAGTCTGATCACTCGATATCTCGGTTGTCTCAATATAACATCTTGCTCCTGGCAAAATCCTTCATAATTTATCATTATTTAAGCGCTTTTAACTCGATGTGGATGTCCCAAAAATTATCCTTTTAACTCGATGTTTGCAAAGAAACTCGATATTCACCTACCTGGCATTGGCAAGTATCCCTCTGAACTGAGGTTGTTTCCACACGTTTCCACACAGTGCTGCTTGAATCAAAGGCATGTGGTAGTGTAAAGTAGCTAGGGCTAATGGAGTTGAAGTTGTTTTGTATTTAATTAGGATTAATTAAGAAGGATTTAATTAGGAAGTACTCAATGTTATGACTAAACACTACGATTTCTTTTTCTTGGTCCCATGAATATCGCGACGGTGCTCGACTGTACATGCAACAACCTTGTTTAACCCCATTTCCCCTAGATCAAATAATGACAGGTTAGGATAGGTTGTATGGCTGAAAGTAGACTAACACTTAGCAGAGCTCCAGATAAGATTTAGCTCATGTGGGTACTGTACCCACTGTATGTTTTGGAGTGGATATTATGAATGTTGAGTGGGTATTTCATTTTCCGTTATCCACTGCTTTCAAATATGTGCGTATTTCAGTAATTTTACTCACCTAAGTATTATGTCATTGAGTAAGTTTACTAAGCAGGTATGTTCTGCCTTATGTCATACCTAATCAAAACCAACTTAAATATAATGGAAATGATTTCATAAAAAATCACTGATCCTATACTGACAGTACAACACTAGTCCTATACTAACAGTACAACTTGATAGCAATCGATGTCTTTTTCATTACGCAAACGCTTGTTATAAATATATTCCGTACGCATTTGTTTTAAACTTTTTGCGTATCTAACATTTTAAAAGCGTAATTGGTACGCAACAATTATTTTTCAATGCGTAATTGGAAATTTTCTATGCGTTTTTTACCCGGATACGCAGCTTATCTGGGCCTCTGAATATATATAATTTGGATAGAAACAAAAATTCCTTTTAAATTGAAAAGGAGCCCCAGTGAATACATGATATGTTTTTATGGATAAATACTTCTTGTTATTCTTTATATGACGTTTCAGAGCTAATTCTTCCTCCTTCATGTTTGTCCAGTTTCTAAATGCCTTTTAAGAACTTGAAACCCAGTGAGATGGGAGATTCAGAACCTGAGGAAATCTAGACTTGCTTCATTTAGCGCTTTGGCATTGCAGGAAGGGCTAGGCAGTAGGGAAAATAATGTGGTTCAGGCACTGTTGGACTGACTACGCTGAAAACTATGATCCCAAATGAAAGAAAACTAAGTTCTATGGATAGTCAACTTCTTTATTGCAATGAGTGTGATGTTTAACACCGTTATCAAGCAAGTGTGTTAGTACCTACACTGTTATTGCAATAAAGAAGCAAGAACTGTTTTCTTTCATCTTCACAACTTCTAAAATGCCTCTCAAAGAAATTATGATCCCAAATATAACACTTGTTAAATTTGAGCATTTTGTATTTGAGGTCACTTTTGTATTTTGCAGGTGCTCTGTATTTATGGGGCCAGACAAAGACAACAGGAGAGGCAGCAATGTATCCCAAACTTGTACATGATCTGACAGGGTGGAAAATACGCAGTGTGGGCTGCTGGTAAGACTTGGTTCTAAACTACCCGTGAAGATCTGGGTTAGAATTGATCTTCAGTAACCCATGCTTGTTGTAAGAGGCGACTAACAGGATCGGTTGATCAGGCTCGCTGACTTGGTTGACACATGACATTGTATCCCAATTGAGTAGATCAATGCTCATGCTGTTGATCACTGGAATGTCTAGTCCAGACTTGATTGTTTACAGACTGCCGCAATATAGCTGGAATATTGCTGAGTGCCGCGTAAAACTAAACTCACTCACTCCCTCACTGTTCTGAACTTCTTTTATGAATCATACCCGCCATATAGCTGGAATATTGCTGAGTCCGGCATAAACTAAACTCACTCACTCCCTCACTGTTCTGAACTTCTTTATGAATCATACCCGCCATATAGCTGGAATATTGCTGAGTGCGACGTAAAAAGAAACTCACTCACTATGAATTATACATCAACTGCCGGCTTGTTATTGTATTTATTACCCAATATTCGTATTTGTTCCCCCTAATTGTGATATGTATCATAGTTGCCACACAGTAGATTTGTTGTAACCCTGGTTATTTAGCTGTTCAAGCTGGTAATATTAAATGGTCGTTGAAACTTTCCAAAGGTGCTCAAAAGACCTCTAATATGTAAACATATGGCATTAAAATCAGTGAGGAAAAGATGTTATAACAACCATATTCATCCTCATCATCATCATCATCATCATCATCATCATCATCATCATCATCATCATCATCATCATCATCCAATCAAAGCTGTACAAAGCAGGAGATATATAGCAGCCATCACCCTACTTTGTTTTCATGTCAGTAAATATTTTTGAAAATTCGAGAGAAGTAGGTGGAGATTACTGAAACCATAAATGTTCTCATCATGGTCCGTGGCTGGAATAACACAAACACGTGTGTATTTTTTTCATTGCAGTAATCGCAGTATAATGCTGTCCGCAGATGAGAGTGTCATTAGCTGGGGCCCAAGTCCAACATTTGGTGAACTTGTAAGTTATAGAAACTTTGCTGGTATTATTCAGATGACACAAGGAATAGGCTACACTCAGTGGAACCCATGAAGATCCGGTTTAGAACTGGTCTTCAGCTGCCCATGCTTGTTGAAAGAGGCGACTAACAGATCTGGTGGTCAGGCTTGCTGACTTGGTTGATGTAATTCATCATATCTCATTGAGTAGATCCATGCCCATGCTGTTGATCACTGGATTGTCTGGTTCAGATTTTATTTTCTACAGACCACCACCATATAGCTGGAATATACGTCGTTAAACAACAAACAAACAAACAAAGGCTATGTGTGAAGTCAAACAAGGGTTTGGAGTGACGAGCAAACTCTTCGACAAGAAGGCTTTCCTTCTGTCCCTTTTCAGATGAAAAGTTGATCAGTTTCCTGATTGCTGGTTATTTACACGAGAAGCTATGACCCATCACTTGGGTCTGTGTTTCCACTTTGAAACCAGTGAAGATCTGGGTTAGAATTGGTATTCAGTAACCCATGCTTGTCATAAGAGGCAGACTCGCTGGATCGCATAGTCAGGCTTGCTGACTTGATTGACACGTCATCGTATCCCAATGGCATAAAACGATGCTCATAAAAAGATGTTGATCACTGGATTGTATGGTCCAGACTGCCACCGTATAGCTGGAATATTGCTGAGTGCGGCGTAAAACTAAACTCACTAACTCACCATAGAAAAAGCAACGAAAGACAGTCAAGGCAAAATTGAATATGACCATTTTTTAAACATATCCTGTCTCAGGGTTAGTACTCTCTATCTCTCACTCTGATTCTAATTTGTTTACCCCAGTGGTTGTTAACCAACGTTATTGCATCAAACAATGTGTTTTTCCAGGGTTACGGTGAGAACAAGATGAGATCTTCAACTACACCTCAGGAAGTCAAGCTGCTAGATGGTGTTCACGTCCACGCCATTGCATGTGGCTACGCACACTCCATCATCATTGCAAGATGTGACACAGAAGAAGATCAGAAAAGACTTGAGAAATTCCCTGTATTTACACCTTGACCTGTTTAAGATAACTTGAGCAGGGAATTGCTGACATTGCAGAATTCCATCCGAAACAGTTCTGCGAAACATGTCACAGAAGAGCTGAATTCTCCACTCAGAACTACTCATCGCGACCGAACAAATTTCAAGCATGTCTCATAACTTTTACTATATCTTACTAGTATATGACAACCATTTTAAGGATCTTGTACTTTTGGAAAGTTGCCTTTTTAATAGTTTTCGATAAATTTACAGTGAAGAATCTAAGTATGTTTATACTTAACATCAATTTGATTATGTTGTTTACTGATGTTTTTTCTCAAACAAGATGTTTTGAAGTGTTACAAGGTGTCTAGTATCATTACTTAGATATCTTCATTCCAAAATGGTTACCATGGTGACAGTTGTCTGCGAGGCAATGTGTATATGTTGAGAATTCTGCAGTTTTTGTGAAGGTTGTGAAAAAGCATCTTCACTAAAGTACTGTTCACAGAACAATTCAGTAATTGTATAAAGGCTATGAGAAGATTCAGCATGTGTTTATGATAACCTGATGACCCACACTCACCATGTTATTAAATTTGTAATTTGATGTCCGTCTCTCAAGAACTGGTGATTTGGTGGTGTAGTGGTTAGTTACGTCACTGGTAGGTCACATCCAAGACTGAGAATCGGTTGAAAGTAACAGTGTACTTTACGGCTCTAGGTAATACAGGGCTCGATTTAACTGTCTATATAGGACATGTTTCAGTGTAGGTATTTATTGGAAAAGGCAACAAAATCGTTGTCACCAACATGCGCTAACCCTTACTGATGCAAACAACATTGGTCGTTAAATACATTCAGTCCCTGTAAGTGTGATTTACCATGCTCCCTCACCAAACCATGTGTTAATGTCAGATGATTTTCTTGTTAGCTTTGTGCATTTTTCAACTTTGATAAATTTATGGGACAAGGGTCCAGCCTGTTTGGGGTTTTTTCAGGTGCAACAAGGTTTTAACCAGGTGCAGCTTGTTTTGTCAGCTTGCACCTGGTGAAAGTATAGATCTAATTTCCTAAAATCGAGCCCTGTAATTGTCTGTTACAAGAAATACAAGGATTTTGGTTTCTGGTGCCAGTTTTTAAGTTACCGTTCCTTGATTCCAAGACTGCTAAAACAATTCAGGATTGTTTTAGCAATGTCAAACAAAACCATGAGGACGAGATGTCAGATTGTCACACCATGCAATGCTCTCTGATAACTGTATATGATCTGTATAACTTTCTTGAGACTTCATACATTCATAAACACCAAAAGTCTAGTTCCAACAAGTACGCATCTGTTCGAGGTCTTGTTGAGTATATATATCAAGGAAGTATCAATCATATGTTAGGTCAGAGTTTTGGACTGTTTGTATTTGCCGTTCTATAAATGTAAACAATGTGGTGAGCGTCCAAATTAAATGCAAATGTAATTTGCAAGTTTCTAAAATAACATTGAAAGAGATGCTCAGGGTCTCTAGTTCGTATACGTGAAAATCCAAAGGGACTTGGTTTATTTTTAAAAAACCCAACTTTTGAAGCACTAGTCCAATATGAGTAGCAGACAAGTCAGATTTGACCAAAGGTGTCTACCCTTACTGGCCGTCATTAAACTTTGGGCGAGTGCTTGAATTCAGTGCAAATCAGTCCCTCTAGTGGAGGGATTTCCCTTGTTTTAAGTCTGTACAGATACTATTGCAATAAATCAAATATATCAAATATTTTAAAACTAGTGCACCTATCTGAAGCGGGTTATGTACTCATTGCTGTGCTATGTAGAGAATCATCCTTCATGTCAGCCATTTGATGCGTTGTAAATACCATCTGCATTCATCATTGTATTCATTGTCTGTTTCTGTCCAGTTTCGCATTCACGTTGGATTACCTTCACCTTGGAAATATAGTCCAAAGCATTACCTCTCTTCTGACTTTGTACAAGAAACCTGTATGTTTGAGATGTTAGAAATGGGAACCAGTCTTATGTTTTGTACCACACCAATTTTTTCATTGTCCTCTGGGGTAGCCTAATGGTTAAGGCGTCCGCTTGTCATGCTGAAGACCCAGGTTCGATTCCCCACATGGGTACAATATGTGAAGCCCAACTCTGGCATCCTACCGCTCATGATATTGCTGGAATATTGCTAGATGCGGCGTAAAACCATAATCACTCACTGTCCTCTGGGCCAAAAGCAAAATGTGGATGGCTTTTATTGATACCATAATAACCTGCGACAGGGAACAACATTGCATAACATAACCACTTGTCTGTTAGTCCAAGACTAGTGAAAATCTTGAGGATCTAATTTCTACTGAAAGCTGGTTATCTTGCATTAGTTTGAATTTAACTGCAGTCAGGTTGGATATGACCATCCTCTTGCCATTGACCTTTGTTGTGAGTAATGAGACTGTATGAACCCATCCATTCGTAGATCATGGGTGTTTTGTCCACTGTGAAGCGTTAATAACATTAGTGATTGTTTCATGTTGAGCTAGGGGTGGTGGGCTTGTTAATAATTCGCCCATCATGCAGAAGGCCCGGGTTCGATTCCCCACATGGGTACAGTGTGTGAAGTTCATGTCCCGGGATATTGCTGAAATATTGCTAAAAGCGACGTAAAACCATACTCACTCATGTTGAGGTACTATAGAGGATGTTTTATTTGTACAGATCTCGGAACATTGGTTAAAAACTCTGCAAGAAATTGAAGTTCCTTTCTGTTGATTTGAAGTTTTCTTCACTGTTTGCTTATTTTGTTAACTATGTTTACTATTTGAAGGTTTCATATTTGTTCAGTTGGTGATCGTTTCCATGGTGATGAGTAATCCAATTTGAATGTGAATCTAGCAATCAGAAACCTTTGGTGTCGTGTTTACAAGGCATGTTATGTGTAACATCGTCATTACTTGTTAGTTATCATTTTTTAGCTGTTTGGTCCAAACATGATTTTGTCATATTTGTGTAAAGGGCATTCAAAAAATCAAATAAAAGTCAATGTATATGAAACTGGATTTTACAAAATGTTTCTCAACCTTGCTCTTCTCTCCTAAGTCGAGCCAGGTTCTAACACTTCTAACCTTCACTGTGTGGGAGTTGTGTCCCTTGGATTTGATAGAAACTTTTGGGTTTGAATTAGGGCTGCAACGATTCACGCAGATCTCAATATACGATTTTCGATATTGGACCCTCGATTCGATTCTTCATACAAAAAACATCAGATTTCATTTAACTCTCAGAGTTTATTAAACAAAACATCACACTGAAAACTTTTTTGCAAGATATTACTGGGAAATCAGGAATGTTGTAACCTTTTTCAAACAAATAAAATATGACATTTAAACACAGAACAACACTTTGGCAATGTCTACTAGCAACAATTCTCATTGGATAATTAACCCGGCGTCAACCAATCATGTTTCGCCTTATTTCAGTGCTCAAAACAGCTCGAGTTAAGTCAAGATTACGTTCTCGCTGTGTGGAAATAATACAAAAGGATATTCAAATATCGAATCGAAATAGTGATAATGCTTATCGAAAATCAAATCTGATTCGATTTTGATGAATGGAACCAGGTTGTTGCAGTCCTAGTTTGAATCCTGATTTGTCTGTACCATGCATGTATGTGTGGGTTCACCAAAATGGTAAATGTCATGCATCACTTCAGGGTTTTTTTTGCACATTAACATAGATGGCAATCTTCCGCTGATCTGCAGATATCCGCCGATTATATTTCAAATTGATCAATTCAAACCCCCCCATTCGGTGACACAATATTAGGTTTTCCTGTTGCCATCCCCGCATTAAGCTGACATGCCGTGATATAACTGGAATATTGGTCAGAACTTTCACTCACAGACTCTGGTGATGCCAGAAGGAAGGGTGATTCAGTTGCCGATGGCGATGCTATTTGATGTTCAGAGTTGCATATTTTGGGCGTGCAATGATCCTATAATGATTTGTTTGAATCTCGGTTCACCCATGTTATCCCCACCATGAAGTGGGAGGAGGGGGATGTAGGTTTGAGCTCTGTCGTTCCGTCCGAGATGATGGGGACAGATTTTCTCAAAAATTGTTATAGATGGAGAAACCTAATTTGGTATGTGTTTTCAGGACATGAATGCCTTGATGGAAACCATGTTACAATTTGTAACAGAGTTATTGCCCTTGTCATGCATTTCTTGCTCAGTATCCCCAATGGGGACAGATTTTCTCATTTGACAGCTTATGTGTCGCTATTTGTAGGAAGAATGAATAGTTTTCCAGGGATTGGGATAGAGAACTTTTACAATGGGCCGTTTTCAGGATTATTAGCCATTTTCTGAATTTAGAATGGGCCAATGCCCTTGAATCAATAGTAAACTTCAAAATTTTAATGGGCCAGTTTTCATTCTAATGTGCAAAATGGCCCATGGCCCCTGCCTTTCCCAATCTTTGGTTTTCAAAATAGGAACAGAACACTGTTTCGGGGGATATTGCCGCCGTGATGTTGCTGGATTATTGCTTAAAGCGGCGTAAAACCAAATTCAGTCAGTCAGTCAGTCGGGGGATATTGATGACATGTCTTATTGTTTGATCTGGTTTGTCATCGCAGTAACTGCCAATGGGTTGCATCAAAGACGACTTACCATGATACAAAACTAGAATAGTGTCCAGGGTGGAGTTCGACCCAACCACTTATGTTCATGTTTGAGATATTGAAATCAAATATGCTTCTCCAAATGCCATGCTGTTTCTCTCAAGAATTTCAAAACATCTGTGTAGATGGGCTGACCAGAAAGAAGCCTGAAGTGACTGTCCCTTTGGAGTAAAGTGCTTTGTTACATACTATAAAGTGGTGCCTTTGCTGTATAGCCCTACCTCATCCCAAGGTTACAATGGTCCTCTGATATTAAACGGGGCGGTGGGGTAGCCTAGTGGTTAAGGCGTTCGCTCGTCACGCCAAAGACCCGGGTTCGATTCCCCACATGGGTACAATGTGTTAAGCCCATTTCTGGTGTCCCCTGCCGTGATATTGCTGGAATATTGCTAAAAGCGGCGTAAAACCCAACTCACTCACTCACTCACTCTGATATTAAACACTCTAATTATTACATCTACTTTAAGGTTAAGATCAACCATTACATGTTATGATTTGGTTAGGCCGCAGTTGATACATATCCCCATAAATTGTGTGATATGATTCATATCACTATACAGTACTCTTATTTCCATACGGCGAATTGCATGTATTGTTTTAAAAAATCTACTTTATTGTGACGCGTGTAGCTGTATTGTTACACCACCATCAATCAAGGGGCTCAAATAGCCAAGAAAAAGTGTCGGAGCTGTCTCCCTTATGGGTGACAGTATCTGTTAGTAATTCCTGATTTGATTCACTTGGAATAGGTTTCTAGTTTTATCTACACCTGAACTTTGTTCATGGGTATCTTCAAAGTGGTAAACTTTCAAAACGGCAACAGTCACTTAAATCAAACTCCATCACATACAGTAAGTAGTCCTTGACAGCAGCTCAGAATGCCCAATCATAATCTTAAAATGAAAATTGAAAATGTGGATTTGGTGGCTAAATTGGTCACAATTTCAGTTTAGAGTAAATGGTCTCCTTGTCTGTGGTCTGTGGAGCAGCTGGTTGTAGCAGTCACAATTGGTGCCATCTTCATGTAGTGGTCAGTTTGTCTGCTATGTGGATGTGGCTGCTAGTAGTGGTCAGCAGTCTGGATTTGGATGTGGCAGTATGGCTGTCTGCTGTCAGTGGATGTGATAGGTTGTATGGAAACAGTGGATTTGATGGTCACTATGGAGGCTCAGTGGATTTGATGGTCACTATGGATGCAGTCTGGATTTCATGTTCTGTATGGCTGCAGTGTTGATTTGGTGGTCACTATGGCTCCGGTCTGTTGATTTGATGGTCAATATGGCTGCATGCTGTCAGTAGATGTGTTGGTCATTATGGAGACAGTGGATTTGGGATCAAAATGATTTGATGGACAATATGGCTGCATAGTGGTTTTCATGGTCTCTTTTGCTGCAGTGTTGATGTGATCGTCACTATGGCTCCAGTCAGTGAACCTGGGATCAAAATGGCCGCAGTCTGTGGATTTGATGGTCAGTTTGGCTGCAGTTTGTGAATATATTGATCAGTTTGGCTGTAGTGTGTTGATCTGAATGTCACTTGAAGTCTGTGGACTTAATAGTAACTGACAGCAGGTAAGGGCTTGCTTGATGGTCACAATGTCTGCAAAGTCAGCCTGTCAAGGTTACAGTTTGACTTATTGCTTGAGACAGCACCTCAGTTAATACTGCATCTTGTAAATCCTGTACAACTCTGCCTCATCACTGAAACATACCTCAGACGTTTTTATGTTAACCATTTGTGGAAATGCAGATAACCCCGTGCCTGATTTTCACTGTATCTGCAGAAAACCTTTTTTTTTTTTAAATTCAACATGGTTTGTTAAGGATCATATTTGCAGGAATGATTACTGGATATTTTTAATATTTGTAACTGGTTGTATACTACAGTAGGACCTGATACTGGCAATGTTGTACGTGATTGTTGTGTAGATAGTCAAATTTGGGACCAAACATACAAACTAACATGAGGATTCTCTGGTACAAGGAATGGTTTATTTTAAACGTTTGGTCAGTGCATGTAACAAACATATTTCACAGAAAGTGTTTGCCAGCGATCAAAATTATTCTTTGTTGAATTGAAAATGAATTATATCCCTTTTACATATGTATATACGTTGGATTTCAGTTTATTGTTACTGAAGTTACTGTTGAAATAATTTCATGAATATTTCAGTTCCGAGTAGAAGTGAAAATCTGTGGTTTTGATTCTGTAAGAAATTTGTAACCATGTTAAATGAAAAGTTCTAATGTACTAATGAATATTCATCCATGTCATATTCTTTGAGGATGATTTGATGAAAATGTAAAGGTACTCTGTTATTAATGTAAGACCAGGCTGGAGAAGATTGGCAGCCCCAGCGAGTTTGATTCAAGTAATTCACTTTGTATCAGCGCAAGAGTAACATAAGTCCTCTTAGGTTCACATGTTATGAATACACAATGCTTCACATGTTGCTAATTTTGACAAGACCTAAACTAATACCGGTACATACTGGCAAACAAGGATAAGTTGGACCGGTGCAGAGAACGCGTTTACGAGAAGTAGGCGGTGCATGGCAATGAGCAAACCCATTTGGTTTGTGAAAGGTAGAGCAGGTGTAGGCTAGTGCACGTGCATTGCATGCAGATGAAATTGATTCCGCGTGTAGCTGCACACGCCTTGCTCATAAGACTCACGTCAGTGTAGCAAGCCGCACTACACTTGATCACGGACAACATGGGGCCCTTTGCTAACAATGGCAAGCGCCAGTGGGCGGCAAAATACATGCTAATACGGGTCAATTGTCAGGTCAGTGCTCAACTTATCCTTGTTTGCCAGTAGGAGATTGAAACCAAGTGTGCATTAATTTAATGAGAGTGACCTCCCTTGAAATCTAAAAAAGGTAACTTTGTAAAAGCAAATTCAGCAAAGGTTTGAAATATCAAAATTGAAACATTTCTTCAGACAGTTTGATGACAACAGGCCTAGTACTCTAGGTCCTAGAATATTGATCCGAAATCCTTAAATGATGGTTGCTTCTCCGACTTTCAGTTGGCTGATATGTATATGTATGGAATTTTTTAAAAATATTCACCAGATCATCCATTTGAAACGTTTCTTTAGACATTTTGAGAACAGGCCAACTCCCCAGTGTCCTAGAATATTTATCAGACACCCTCCTGAAGTTACAGTTGATTCTCAGACTTTCGATTGGCTAATATGTATGGAATCTTAAAAATATATTCACCAAATAATCCATTTGTGTTGTATATTTTGTAAGGTCACAATGAAAAATAACAGTGCTCACAGTCGCTGTTTTGTCCTCTAAAGAAAAATTGTTTGGTATTTTGATAGCCAACTCTCATTTCTCGTCCCATATTTCTCTGATGCAGCTAAATGGTACAGTGGAATGTGTTGTTACATACTACTGGGTGTACTATAACAATACTGCCAGCCTATTTCATACTGTTAAATCAGATTCCATTTCCAAGGCAACTGTAGATGATTGTCCAGTGACTGAATGTGTTGCACTTATAGACAAATAGTTTGGCAAGCTACTTCACCCCACAGATGTAGTGTTGGGTTTAAAGTTTCCCCAACTTAAAGATATTGCAAAAGCTTTTGGTATGCATGTTTAGTTCAAATTCTATTTGTGATGTTTTACATAAACCATATGTTAGGGACCAGTTCTAAATATTCTCGGGGTGGTGGGGTACCTAGTGGTTAAAGTGTTCACTTGTCACGCCGAAGACCAGAGTTCGATCCCCCACATGGATACAATGTGTGAAGCCCATTTCTGGTGTTCCTTACCATGATATTGCTGGAATATTGCTAAAGGCGGAGTAAAACTGAAACTTACTAAATTTTGTCATACAAAAAACAATGTTATATTTTAATAATACTTTCTTACCAAAAACAATGTTGAACTGCTGAGTGAAGTATTTTTATCATTTGAAAAATTCTTTATATTGGCGATTACACTGACAATAAAATCCTATCTCCTGGCAAGACTAGTTGGTGTATATACTGACAACTTATGAATCATAGGATCAGAATTTTTTCTTTGTTTGGATACTGCAAGTTGATTATGTTTTCTGTAAAACTTGCAGGGTCACTCACCTCCAACTTCAGGAATTAAGACTTTTATCTGACATGAATCTTTTGAACTGGTCCCCTAGGGGATAGTTTATCCTAATAAATTACCAGTAAACTTGACCGAATGTAATTTTCAATTTGATCCCATGATGTAAATTTCTACCGTTACCTCACTTCTACACATTTGATATTTCTTGAAGCATATGCATTTGTTTGAACAACCATGTAATTTGTTTGTTAATGTCAACATAGTTGCCATGTGCGAGGCCAGATCTGATATGTTAATTAATATTTTAGTATTGGCCTGTTTGTCTCATTTTGTAATTGTTTGAACTTGATCTAACCCATTTAAGCATATGACAAGTTTGTAATGCAATAAAATAAAAGTAATCGTGCAATACTCCAGGATGTTTGTTGTGGGTTGTCATACAAGTGAGTGCATGAGTTTTACGTCGCTTTTAGCAATAATCCAGCAATATCACGGCGGGGAGACTCCCAGAAATGGGCTTCACATATTGTGCCCATGTGGGGAATCAAACCTAGGTCTTCAGCATTAGCAATGAATGCTTTAATCACTAGTCTACTAGTCTACCCCACAACCCTCGATGTGATACAAGAATGGGCTAAGTGGAGAACTTCAACAATATTGATGATGACCGTGAATACACAAAGGAAAATATCTTCCATTCCAAAACCTTAGTACCATGCAACCATGATTTATGACTAGTTGATGACGTCAATTTGGGCATTACTTGATGAAATTGATCAGTTTTATTTCTTACAGAATAATACATGGACACAAATTTATTTAACGTGAATGCTCAGCTATTATTAAACACATAATATCACAAGTTTTCATGAAAAGAACTTCTGGAGTGGTATTTAAACATTAATGGACAGAATTGCCAAGAATAAAAATATGACTTATCATAGCAACTGTATCAATGTAAATAATGGACATTTGTACATTCCCGACCTATGCAGTGAACTAAATAGAAATGTGTCAAGGGATGTTTTACACATTTATTACATGATCAGCGTACAAATGCAAACAAATTATTTCTGCAGGTGGTAGATAAATAATGAAGTTTTTTTTCAAATCAGAACAGATAACACTTGTTATTCCCTTCCTGTCCAGAAATTACCTCCTACTTTCATATACTCGGTATACTGAACAAAAAAAGTTATGAATCATGAATATTTGGGTGAAAGTTTTAGAACTGAGGACAACAATTTAATATTCCACATTAAACAATATTTCATGATCCTTAACCTTTTCGTTTCAGTACAGATATAAACAAGTCCTCATGATATATATTTAATATATATCGATAACACACCTTGCAGACTGTATCCATTCCACAACTGGTGATAGGCCGGACATTCAAGATCTGCTTGTGGCACAGGGAGGTAACTCTAGCTTGAGTGTCTGTAGCACGTAATATTTATCTTTCCACAGGTATGTACAAGTTCACAAATTAATCACAGCTCACATCACTTCCATAGCTTCGTTGTACTGCTTCCTCGTAGTCTAAAACAGACAGGCAATACAGAAAATAACAAACTCATCTTGATCAACGAAAACGGCAGATATGATTTGACAAAGTTGGCAAAATGTGTAATTTTACTCCATTCACAAGTCAAGGACTGACTGACTGACTGAGTTTGGTTTTACGCCACTTTTAGCAATATTCCAGCAACATCACGGCGGGGGACACCAGAAATGGGCTTAACACATTGTACCCATGTGGGGATTCGAACCCGGGCTTTCGGTGTGACGAGCAAACGTTATAACCATTAGGCTACCCCACCGCCCCACACAAGTCAAGGATGATAGAAAGCATGTAATATATTGTGGTACAAATGGATTATTATTGGAAATACAATATGAAGTGAATCTTGACAAATCCAACATGGACAAGTGTTGCCCTACCCTTTACTCTTGGATGTCTTCTTTGGTTTGTCTGACTGGGAGAGGGAGCTGTCGGTGACCATCTGGTCGTCCAGGTCCGACTGCTGTGTGCTCTTCAGTGTCTTCTTGATGTTGGCCACCTGTCACAGAAATGTCAGTGAAATCGGGTTTAACATTGTGTTCAAGATTATTGAACTTATACAGTGATTTGCTTGGTTGCGATGAATCCACTACTAGGTGAATATGATACATATAAGGAATATTTGGTAACTACCGGTATTACAAATACTGGGAAATGAATGCAAATATCTTTTCATTATTTGGGTAATGAATACATTAATAAGTCTGTAGTTGATATGTTCAGACCATGTTGACTGTGTTACTTTGTCACAACAATGGCCAATGACCTACTATCAAATTAAATGTGGAAGTGTTGAATATATTCCATTTTGCATTTCTCATTTTGATAAATAACACCCAAATTCAAGTAAAAACTCTTCTTTTAAAATCAATTCAGGGGTACTCGATTCTAGTGAGCGCAAATAACAAATTGAATCCATGAAGTTTGATTCACCGAAAACGTAACAACCCTAACATGTACACATGGATGTGTGTATGTATGTTTATGTAGCTACTTGGGCTGTTTCAGACAAAGGCTGGTTTAATAGGCTAGCCCACTGCAATACAAAATTTTACATGGACACCCTACTCAGACATAGTGTACTGTCTCTAAGCTGAACAGACCTTGTTTTATCCCATTCTCAATGAGCACCAGTCGAGGTAACAACAAGTACCATATTTTAACATCTTCTGATATGATGTTTAAGGGGACCAAACCACCAGCCATCTGCTCCCCCATAATGGCTGACTTCTCTAAACTGATAACAATGACCCTCTGAACTGTGACAAGGGAAGTAACTCTTCTTCCAATTAATGAATGGATTGAGTATGACTTGGTACAGGACAGGATGTGACTGACTGACTGACTGACTGCGTTTGGTTTTACGCCACTTTTAGCAATATTCCAGCAACATCACGGCGGGGGACACCAGAAATGGGCTTCACACATTGTACCCATGTGGGGATTTGAACCCGGGTCTTCGGCGTGACGAGCCAACGCTTTAACCATTAGACTACCCCACCGCCCGACAGGACGTGAAGAAATGCCTCTTCCTCACCTCTGTTTCAATCTCTGCCTTGATCTTGTTGTTCTTCTCCTTGTTGGCGTTGGCCTTGGAGATCTGGTCTTCTATACCCTTCAGAACTGTCTCGCAGCCATTGCACCTAGAACACACTCCACATGTAAGGAAACATGGTTTCATCTTAGTATGTTGTTTTACGCAATACAGCAATATTCAAGCCACATGAAATAAGAGACCAATTAAAGACACAACATAACTCCTGTCCTTCTAAAACAAATCTTAATTATGCAAAATGTTAAATTCATATTAATACCCCAGACATATATTTTTATAACTCTGGCAATTATGTTTGTTTGTTGTTTAATGCCGCACTCAGCAACACTCCAGCTATATGGTGGCAGTCTGTAAATAATCAAGTCTGGTCCAGACAATCCAGTGATCAACAGGATGAGCATCAATCTACACAGTTGGAATACCATTACATGTGTCAACCAAGTCAGCAACCCAGACCACCCGATCCTGTTAGTCGCCTTTTACAACAAGCATGGGTTGCTGAAGACCAATTCTAACCCAGATTAATATGATGAACAACCTGACTCAAAACCACAAATCTGATATAATAGGAATGCAAAACATCTAAAAACACTTAGGCAGAATCACCAAGTTCAAAGTGGTACAGTACAGAATAGATATACATGAAATACAAACCAATCTTGCAGGACGGTGATGATTTCTGGGACTGCATCAGAGCGGATGTCTCGACCGATGGCGTAGTCCACTTCCAACTGTTGATTCCTTTGGTCCAGCTTGCCATGGATGATGTCAGCATAGATAACCTCAATGATCAGATCCTGGATAACACATAGAAGCTGCTTCATATGGGAAATATAACTGTACACAGGTCAGCAAACTCCCAAAAGTATGCCAACTTTTGTTTCATATCAAATGTTGTTGCTTAGTTCCTCTTACAATCTGTCAAATGCCGATACTATTATATTGGTTATTATTAGCAATCAACATATGTTTGACTTAAAAAAAAATAAAATAAAAAACAATACAATGTTGGGAAAATGTGGGAGAGAACCAGTGTGCGAAAAAAACACTGGCCCGCTAGTCCGTTGCTAGTAAAAAGCCAATCAGGCCAGTAAATCTGCAGTCACTGGCCCGAATGGTTGATGAAATTTCTTGGGGTGATTTTGTAAATATATCACTCACTCCGACTTGTTAAGTTATAACACATTTTTATATCCATAACATTATGGCATGATAAAAATGTCCATCATATTAGCAGCTTAATGATGAAATCCGTGTCATGCCGACAATAATGTAACTTTCTGAGTATAATTGATATTTTATACTTATCCTGACTCATGTATTATTGCTTGTCTCCTTCCTTTCCCGAACATTAGTGGAACACTTGTATCTCCTTTTTGAAGCTCCATTCAAAAAAGCAGACGTAAAATCACTACTCACCACGAGTTGTCTCCCTCTCCGTTTTAGCGGAAATACGGCGCCACCCGTCTTCCCACTCTTCACTCTCTCCGAATTGCAAGCCCGACACTTAGATTTGCTGGGAAATCCAAAGTGCCTAGCGGGGAGGTTGGGAGGGCTTACCTCAAGAGTCAGGATAAGTATAAAATATCAATTTTACTCAGAAAATTACATATTTTTCCTTATCCTGACTCATGTATTATTGCTTGTAGAATCCAACGGATTTGGTGGTGGGTCAAGCCACTTCTGGATTCCAATTTGGTGATTTACGTCTTGCATACCCCCTATGGGAACTTCCTGGTAGCACTTCAATTTACTGCTATGCTCTGCTGCTGCTGTAACCCTTACTTCCAGCTTTCTCTGATGGGGGGACCACAATTGTTAACTTTTGGTCCTTGCTTCTGTTAACATTATATGTGGATTTTAACAACTCCATCGCTTGATGCATGCATCAAGTGGAGAAGCGACCCTTCTTATGTACGAGTAAGTCCTTACAAGTACTTGGTCTTATCACTCATGCTAGTCTGTCTTAGACGTGCATATGGACTCTAAAGCTGTAACTCTCCTGAGTGTTGGCTTTTGCAAGTCATGTGATAAAAGGGCGAGACTCTGTCTCAGCGCCTCCGTGGAACTGTCAGTTGTTGTGCTACAACAAGGGGGCCGAAATGGTGAATGCCGGAGACGTCTTCAGTGGCGATGTCTCTCAGGTAGTGGTTGGCAAACACCATGTCCGATTTCCAGAAGCAGCCCTCCATTATCGTCGTGATAGAGCAATTCCCATGTAGAGCGAGTGTTGACGCCAGAGCTCTAATTTCATGTGGATTGGAGGCTCGTGTAGGGATCAAGTCCTGCTGCTTTGCAGGCCCGTAGAATGACAGTTCTCATCCATATTGATATCGTAGTGCAGAGATCTCTGTCTGTGTCTCTGCCGATATAGGGATGAAAAGACGCTTGAATTTTCGTCTCCTGGTCCTAGACCTTTGTAGGCAGACTTTTAATGCTCTTACTGGGCACAAGGATAGGTCCTGTGTATCCTGTGGCCCAAGGACTGAGGATAATGCTGGGATGTGGAATTGTCTGTCCGGTTGACCTGGCAGTTGATTCTTTGCTATAAAGTCCCATCTCAGTCCCATATGTACGATGTTTCGATTTTCATCAAATCGTGTCCTTTCAAAGCATGTATTTCCGACATCCTTGCTGCTGTTGCTAAAGCCATCAGGAATAGAGTTTTCTGTGTCAAGAACTCAAAAGATGTCCTATCTAATGGTTCATAAGCGTCACTGGTGAGATGTCGTAGAACTATATTGAGGTCCCAAGCCGGAGCTTTAAATCTCTGTTGTTGGTCCTCCAGTTTAAAAGAGCGTAGTAAGGCCAGTAACTCTGGTACCTTAGTCAGTTTTACACTCGTCCTCATAGTGATAACTGAGCTCAATGCTGCTAGGTATGTTGAGAGTGTAGACCCTTTTAACCGCTTCGTTTGTCTTAGGTGACAAAGATAGTCCGCCACTTGAGGGTGTGTCGCTTTCATGGCTGTGAAGCCTGTTTTCAAGCGTGGGTCTCAGAAGCTTAAGCCACTTGTCGTCGTACAAGTTAGCGTGTTGATTTGCTTAAAGCTAAGCGTGACGCTTTAGCTGCCCTGGCGGAATATCCTCTCTTATTCAAGCACGCCTTGATACGGTCCATGCGTGTAGGAGGAACACCATGGGGTGGCCGTTTGCTTGCTTTGTGTGTGGATGTACTAGCAAGTTCGTCCACTCTGGTAGTTGCAGTTGAGGCGGTCCTAATTCTTGTATGAGAATGGGGAACCACATTCTCGCTGGCCAATAAGGCGCGATCAAAATCAGTTGCAGGTTCCTCGTCTGCATGATATTCTGCAACACTTTTCGTATTAGAGCTGGTGGCGGGGAACTTCGTAGCGTTTAGTCCTTCCCAAGAGATGCTTAGAGCATCTGTTGCCCATGCTCGTGGATCTGGTATTGGAGAGACGAATGTTACCAGTTGATTGTTGAATCTTGTGGCAAACAAGTCTATTAGTGGCCTCCTATCTCTTGTATGATCTGTTTGAAGATTTCTGGATGTAGCATCCATTCTGTTGGGGATGGCTGAGTTGGACGAGATAGTCGTCTGCTATCACATTCTTGGCTCCTGGAATGTGGCATGCCTTTATGTGGATGTTCAGATTGTCTGTTATGCTGAACAGATGAAAGCAAAGGTTCAGAAGGTTCGCCGACCTTGTTGATCCTTTTTGTTTATGTAGAACGCCACTGTGGAGTTGTCCGTGTGTACCGTTAGATGAGCATTTTTAGAATGCTGGTCCAGTGAAGTATGGCGTTTATCACTGCTTTCATTTCTAGCATGTTGATATGCAGATCTTTCTCTTGTAACGTCCATTTCCCAGCTGACACTTCGTTGTTGAGGTGTGCTCCCTAACCTTGGAGAGATGCGTCCACATAGAGATGCGTTTTGCACTCCGGCTCTGCTAAGTAGGTGCCTCCGCATAAAATTCGATCTCTGAGTCCACCATAGTAGATATGGTTTTAGTCTGTCCGGGAGTCCGAAGGGGTCCGGATCGTCCAGATGTGCAATTACGAAGACCTGTAGTGGGCGTAATTGTAATCTCCCTCTGCGCGTCATATCCTGTGCTGACGTGAGGAGACCCTGCCACTGTCGGAGTGGCCACGGAGAGAGTAGAGCTTGCGATACCATCTTTGTATCTTTAGCCAACGGTCCTCTGGTACTGTTATGCGGTTTTCTGTTGTGTTGAGCCGAATTCCTAGGAACTGCAGGTCCTGTGTAGGCTCTAGATCCGACTTGAGGAGATTCACTAGCCACCCTAGTTGTGTGAGAAGCCTGATGGTGAAGTCTAGTTGTAGTCTGAGATGATATGGATCTTGATGAGCCTGAATCCCATCGTCTAGGTAGTACGCACTGCGTAGAACTCGATGATGTAGGTATGTGACTATGGGCTTCGTCACTCTTGTAAACAACCAGGGGGCCGATGATATTCCAAATGGCAGGACTTTCCATTGGTAGTGTCATCCGTCTAGTACGAATCTCAGGTACTTCCTTGATTCCGGACGTATAGGAATGTGCAGGTATGCGTCCTGTAAATCTATGCTGGCCATATGGTCCAACGGACAGACGAGATGTAGTAGTTGAGGCAGATGAATCAGTTTGAATTTTGCTGGTTTGCGTAGATAATCTCCGTTGAATGTCCTCATGTTGTAAGTTAGTCGGAACTTTTCTTTGGAGTTTTTCTTTGGTACGAGGAAAACTGGGGAGTAGAATCCTGGTGAGATCTGATCCTGATCTATCACCTCTATAGCGTCCTTCTCTAGTAGAGATGTGACCGCTTCTTGCAGCCTCTCTGTCTGATGGGTCGTAAAGTTTAACCCCTGAGGTACGTCTGTTAATGGAGGGGCTGCTTGTAGTTGTATATGATATCCTTCTCTTAGGGTGTTGGATACAACGTGGTCTTGAAGAATTCCCCAGTTCTCCCAGTAGCGTTGTAGACATCCACCCACTTGGGAAGGTTGAACAGGAACGGCTGGGGGTGGAAGACTCCAGTCGTTCCGAACCCGTCCTTCATCGTCTAAAGCCTCTGGCACCTCTGGGTGCCCTGCCTCGTCCGGATCGTCCTCTATAGTTACCGGATGGGCGACAAAAAGAATCCTTTCCTCCTTTGGAGGTCCCCATTTTGTTTTCTCTTGCTTTCTGGATGCCTGCAAATTTAGATTTGCCAGAGTAGGGTTGGGACGTCTGCCTGATGACACTGGCTAGGGTATCAATGGACTTTATCATCATGACTTCCCTGGATTCCTTTGTGACTTCCTTGGCAACCTCGTCAATCTCCCCTGCGAAGATGGATGTTGAAGACCATGGAGCTCTGTACAGAGTCTTAGTGAAGCGTTCACTCCAGTTACATGAAGACAGTAGACCTTGTCTTCTGGCAAGCGTCAATGCTGCTGATATGGATGATAAATGCTCTGACATAAATTGGTGGTCCTTTTTCTGCATTAGTAAGGCAGAATAAATCATCCGGTCTTCCTCTGCAGTTGAGTTCCTGAACTTGGAAATGAGCGTTTCATTAATTGCCCTGGATCTGTTAAGTCCGAAGAACATCCTTCTGGTCATAGTGTCCATCTGTGCCAGCTTTTTGTCATTAATCTTGTAAGATTTGGTCCGGGAGTCATTGATGATTTTATAGTTCTCATCTATTTCTTGTGCCTTCATAAAGGGGTCCATGTTATGCAGTGAGAACTTCTTTGCGTTGAACTGTGGGATATTTGGAGACTGGAACTTAGTTGCCTTCCTGAAGGCTGCGTCCAGGTCCTCTGGTACGTCCGAGACCGGGTCAATTGGAGGTAGAGTGATAGTGTCCACATCATCATCCTTCATTAGGTACGTGAATGCCTCATTCTCTTCTTTAGAGGGTGACGCTAGGTCCAGTCCATTAGCCATCCCATATTTTATCTCTGAGTCCGAAAAAATGATTCCGCCATCGTCCTCTGTATCATGTCCACTTGTATATGATCGTTGAATATCCTTCGTGCATGGAGATCTGCGTGGCGATCTGTGTGGAGATGAGTACGTTGAACTACGTCTAGTTCTAAGAGGAGATCTGTATGGCGACCTGCGTGGAGGTGAGTGTCTTCCTGTCCGGGATTGTCTTCACGAAGGCAATACATCTCTATGTGGTGAATCGCGTGACGACCTGCGAGGCGTTGTTGACGTCCTTGATGATAATTCAGAAGACCTTCGCGCAGGTGAGAGGTTTTGTTGAGGGTCTGAATCCCGAGACGTCTCTCTGAACCTTCTAGGAGGTGTAGGTTTCTTCCTCTGTGAAGTGGGTAGCCTGCGTGAAGGTTCTTCATTAGCCTCATCATCTGATGACGATCTATTCTGGTCTGAAGAACGTGCCCTCCTTCGCGCAGGTTTGCTGACGTCCTGCAGGGTAGGTCTGCTCTTAGTCCTAGAGCTAGATCCTCTGGTAGGCCTCTCAGATGTATCATCAGTGTGGGGTCCTTCGTGCAGCACTGGTTCCTCTCTGAGGTTGACGACTTGGGCATGAGAGCCGCCTGGCTGTCTGTCCATCATGCGAGGTTCTTTCCTGCGCGAAGCGCTTCTCCATCATTTCCATCATCTGCTGAGAGAACTGCTGCATGAAGGCCCCGGGGTTGAATGTCTGCGACGACTGTAGTGATGTCGCATCTGAGAGGGTAGCGATATGGTCCAGGGATCGCTGTGCCTCATGGATCTCTGCTGTCAGTGTTGAAGGTAACTCAGACTGCGTAGAGAGGGTTGCTGACATTACCGTTGCTGAGGCCTGCGTCTTCTTCTTATGCAGTATCTCTCGGATGAGTATCAGCGGCTATATCATATAAGCCTCTCTCTTCCATCGGGACGATCTCAGCAGAAAAAGTCCTCGTAGTCTGTGAAGAGCTCCCAGTAGATCTGGTTGAAGCCTTAGAGGTGTAAGGCTTCTTCTGCGACGAAGATGGCCTCTTCTTCTTCATATGGGTTGAGGAGTTGTCCGACGTAGAAGATCTTTTCTTCGACGTAATGGCGGACCTCATCCCACGCCCATCTTCTGAAAACGCCTCCGGCAGGTCACTGGATGGAAGTATGTCGTCTGACAACGATAGACAGCTCTTTAGGGACTCAGCTGGTTTAGCCATGACTTGCAACAGTCGTCTGGATTTATCCTTAGCACATCTAAGTACAGAGAAATAATAATTATTCAATTCAATTTTTGTTAATTGCTGACATAATTTACAGCGAGAGCTGGAAGTACATATTGTTGTGCAACTGGGGCACAATCAATGCGGGTCTGCAGCAGAGAACCTAAACCTACAACGAAAACAGGTTTTCATGAAATGTAAACAACTGAACAATCACGTGAAACCGTGAATAAACAGTCAAATTTGCTAATAAATTTCAAACCATATTGTAGAAGGATACTCCCTGAAACCTTATAAAGGTAACTTATAGGGTAATAACTAAGTTAGCAAAGGATATAGTGCCGTGTTGGAGACACAGGTGCTCTCCCAACCGTCCACTAGGGCGAAGAAGGAGAGAGTGAAGAGTGGGAAGACGGGTGGCGCCGTTTTCCCGCCAAAACGGAGAGGGAGACAACTCGTGGTGAGTAGTGATTTTACGTCTGCTTTTTTTAAGGGAGCTTCAAAAAGGAGATACAAGTGTTCCACTAATGTTCGGGAAAGGAAGGAGACAAGCAATAATACATGAGTCAGGATAAGAAAAATTTATTATTCTCATCCAGGGTTCGAAATAACCCATATATTAGTGTGCCATGGCATGGTAAATATTGAAATGGCACGGGAAAAAATGTTCTCGGAGCCCTTATGGCACGCCTAATATTTTAGAGACATAACTCACTTTTAGTCATTTAATCCCCAAAACAAAACATGTACATAAATGACAAACAAGCAAAAACATTTATTTGACTGGAACTATGATGGATGATGTAAGGAAATCTGGTTGTTTTTCCATTTAGAATGTTGGGAGTACTGATAGTTTGGTTACTGAAGAGGAAATTTTGTAAGTTAGATATATTGAACAGGTGAACCTGTCACAAAATTCTTAGCTATTAAAGGGGCTGGGAAAGCAGAACAAATGAAGCTTAAGAAAGCCATCTTAAACAGAAGACATATCAGTGGTAACAGAAAACAGGTTACATCTGTCTTTTACTAACAATAAATTTCAAGTGATCATCATCATTGCTACCGTCACTTATTCTAAAAACGTGGGCAAACTTGATTTCTTAAAGGCACATCTATTGGTCTGGTGCCCTAAGGCACACTTAGAAAAAAAAAAGTATTTCTATCCCTGTCATCTATTTTTGTAATCTTATCTTAGTTTCTACATTCAAATTTCGGGCTAGTGAATGATCTCGCGGGCTAGTAACTTTCAGGCATAGCTAGCCAGACTGGCTAGCAAAATTTGGGAACTATTTTGCACACTGGAGAGAACAGACGGATTCTACTTCTCGTCAACAATTCAAACTTAACACACTGGTTTCAGAACTGTTCTAGCAGTAGCAATGTTCATAGACACAAACTTATGCAGTTAGTTAGTTGCCATCACATTCAAATTTCAAATCTTCATTCTTCAGTCTGAGACTTCAGCCACTAGCCTGAAGCCCAAGTCAAGTAACATTCTGTTTGAGACCAGCTAAAATTGATAACAATACAATTACTAAAATTGACGTCTTCACCCAAGTTTTGGGTAGAATGTGGAAAATACTTTGGCACAGACTGATTCCATAATTTACAGTGGGAAAGGTCATTGGTCAGTCATTCAACCAAATTCCCAAGTGCGCGAGCGAGTATGGTTTTACGTTGCTTTTCACATAATCCAGCAACATCAAAGTGGGGGACACCAGAAATGGGCTTCACACATTTACCAATGTTGGGATGTGAACTCGGCTCTTCGGTGTGACAAGTAATTGCTTTAACCACTGTGCTAACCAACTGCTCCTGATCAGTTAAATCACCTCCTATGACCAGCATTGGTTGTTGGAAACCAGTGAGTGAGTGAGTTTAGTTTTACTTCACACTCAGTAATATTCCAGCTATATGGTGGCAGTCTGTAAATAATCAAATCTGGACCAGACAATCCAGTGATCAACAGCAGGACCATCGATCTGCGAAATTGGGAACTGATGACATGTGTCAACTAAGTCAGTGAGCCTGACCATCCAATCCCGTTAGTCGCCTCTTACAACAAGCATGGGTTACTGAAGATCAATATTCTAACCTGGATCTTCACAGGTCTATGAGGGTTATGACCACCACATATGTTGTTAATGCTATCTTGATGTATCAGGGGCGGTGGGGTAGCCTGATGGTTAAAGCGTTCGCTCGTCACGCCGAAGACCCGGGTTCGATTCCCCACATAGGTACAATGTGTGAAGCTCATTTCTGGTGTCCCCCGCCATGATATTGCTGGAATATTGCTAAAAGCGGCGTAAAACCAAACTCACTCACTCACCTGATGTATCAACACACTAGACTTACCTCAAGTTGTCGGACATTTTGCATTTCTAACTCTTCTAACAGCACTGAGTAGGGAATGCACTGCAAGGAAAAAGGATCAACCGTGATTCAGTGTACTGCCGTTTGACTAACTGACTGGGATGAACGCTCAGTGTGACACAGGACGTAAACTACTCAAAACAAGATAAGCAATCCCTGATTTTCAAAAGACTTTAGTAAATCTGTCATGCAAAGGGGAGACAAGCATGGTAAGCTTGAGAGCATCTTTGTCCCAGATTCACAGTATCTGTATCTGTCGTGTAAGCTCCCATTTCTTATTAGTATTAATTTAACACTAAATACTAAACAAGAAGTCAAGTGACAGTATTCTGCTGGCAGACTCAGTCCCAGGCTGTAATTAACATGCGGAGATTCACAACAGCTGATAAAGTCATCCAGATCAACCGTCTTGTACAAATATCCCTTTGTATAACTAGCAGCTAATCTAGTGAGGTGAGGTGAAATTGGGTTTAACGTCGTGCGTGAGAATATTTCACTCATATGACGACGTGCATGCGTGTGTGTGTGTGTGTATATGCGGCTGTCGGGGATCGAACCCGCGACCTGCCGCTCTCCGGGTGGACGCTGTAACCACTACACCACGGAGGTGGTCCGCTAATCTAGTGACCATGTACATGTGCAGTGATACATCCTTAAAGATCACATATACTCTAGGGGGGTACAAATACATATTAAATCATCGTTATAAATGAAACCCTGTCATTAAAACTACTCATTTCTATCTTTAATTAACTTAAATCGACATTTATGACAACAGTGCACAATCATCTACATTTCTCACCCGCCGCGAAATTTCAACCAATCAGAGCAACTTGTTTTCTAGACCATGTGACGCCATGTGAGGAATAGATATGAGGGGCCTCGCGATGCAGAATTCATGTACATTTCAGGGGGTAAATGATCTTGTTTACAGGTTTGTATAAACCTGAAATCGTGACAACTGTTGTGAAAAATGAAAGCTATATGTTCTCACAATCTACTGTCATTTAATTTTGTCTCCTGCTTTGCCTAATTTCCAAGTTGGACATTATGCAATTAGTTGCCAGGTGTGCTATCTTGGGTGACCAATGAGACTATACACCAATGTGAAATACCTGAAACGATATATCACTTTTTCGTATATTAGACTGTTAAAAGACATATATCTTGGAACAGCAGATGAATGGCATATAACTCGTTTTTGTGGATATTGATGGATACATTCCTCGAACAAGGTAATAGCCTGACATTGTTCCTATAACTTTCATCCTTTTTCATTTTAATATTTGCATTTTGTTTTTATTCATATGTAGCATTCAACAGAATCATTGTTTTCGCCGTGAAGTGTAATGAGACAGACAACATACACTAGGGCGTGTGTGCGAATTATGGTTCTCATTGGCAAACAATAAAATGTCTAGATATTACAGTCCTGTTATAAATTCACTATAAGTATCAGCAGATCACCTGCTTTTTATTAAGTTTCAAAATGCATACAAGTATGATAATAAACTAATTAGGATTATAAGACCAAATATAAAGACGCATTGACTGATCTAGTATCTACATACTGGTGAGTGGAAGAAATCGCTATGTCTGAGTTGTGTCCAAAATCCTTTGGGTAATGAATGTAGCACAAATTTATCGTGCAGTATAATCTCATTAATTCTAACAGTTTAGACAATATACATATTTTACAACAACTAGTCAGTAGTTTTGATTCTTTAACTTCCGTGGAAGCGATCTGAACATAAGTAAGATATTGTTTCAGGCTTCCACAACACTGGCTTCTTTAACTTCCGCACTCACAAACATAACCCATTTAGCACAAACATAACCCATTTAGCATGAACTGCGGGGTCCTGTGGAAATCTGTGCATGGTGACACCATCGCCCGATCCCTTGGAGCAACTGGCGACAACAACGAACGATTCGGCATGTCTTTGTTGATGTCAAGAAATCATCAAAATGACGAAGCTTGCTACACACTTTATATACAACTAACTGAAAATCGTTCCTCATATGACGTCACTGCAGTGCTCTGGCGACAGAGTTACGTAACCTGTCTGTGGTTTTGTTGGCGGTCGAGAGTGAAGCAGGCGACTTTTTGGCAACTTTTAATCGCTCGGTATTAATTAACCACAAGTTTTTAAGAATGAATTTGGTGTTCCCATAAGACTAACCACAAATCTTTCATATGTAATGGTTAAAAGAGTAACAAAAAACAAAGTTTATTTGTTCTTTAACATAGCGCTGGTAACTTACTTTGGATTTTGTAGCTAATGAAACAATTGTTAAATGTCTCAGTTTCGTTAACTGTCCCGCCGTCAACTCTGGGAGTTTTGCAACATTGGCTGAAACAAAGCAGGGTAAACATTATTTTGTGTAAAATAGGACACTCAACAACAAGGAACTGATAAATGCCCACAACAATAATTCTTGAAACTTCATGTAAAACACTAACACTACGGCTTAACACAACAGACAATAAGTCTCTCATTATTCTTAATGAGGATCTAAACTGAATGAGTGAGTGAGTTTAGTTTTATGCCGCACTCAGCAATATTCCAGCTATATTGCTGAGGCCTGTAAATAATCGAGTCTGGACCAGACAATCCAGTGATCAACAGCATGAGCATCGATCTGCACTATTGCGAACCGATGACATGTGTCAACCAAGCCAGCGAGCCTGACCACCCTATCCCATTAGTCGCCTGGGTTACTGAAGGTTCATTCTAACCCGGACCTTCACGGGTAATCTAAACTGAAGACCCACTGGAACAGTGTACAATAAACTATGGTTATATTGAACTGAAAAGGACCACTATATATAAACCACAATCAAAATCTATCCAAACTTGGGTGTGCATATATGCAAATCAATAAAAAGGACAGTGCCTGAATACAAACCTTTGTATTCTCTATAAGTTCCATATGCAAATAGATTCAACACCTGGAAATACGGAGCATGTGGCCCTGCGGACAGCTGGAAAAAAAGGAGACAGTACAATTATTTTTTAATAAATTGCAGTGGTTCCAATCTTTAATAACTAAATTGCTGTTTTTTGTGGTATTTGATTGGCAAAACAAGCACTTTTATGTATCCATTAACATATTCTTCAAGACGCCATGATTCACAAGAGGAAGTCCAAGATGTTGCAGGCCATAGGCATTTATCACTTTGGTGAAATCCTGGAGCATGGATTGGTGCTAATACAACATAAATAATGTAAATAATCAAGTCTGGGCCAGACAATCCAGTGAATGATTTTGTGAGCAATATCCATGCAGTAATATGACATGTGATCAACCCCATCACCTACTCTGACCACCCAATCCATGGTTCCTGGGGATCAATTCTAACCCAGAATTAGCAAGGAACCAATTCTGCATAGAAAATGTGCAGTAAATTAGACAGAATAAAACATTTCAATCAGGCTGACACCCATGATGATATGACTGTGGCACACAGGAACACTACTCTGCACCACTTCTACACAGCAAAGTACAGTCAAATCCCGATGAGTCGAATGCCGGTGTCTCGAATATTATGCATAACTCGAAGTACCTGTCGGTCCCGACCATTCCCTGTTATAGTTGTCATCATTTAATTTCCGGTTACACGAATTCGACTCATAAATACACACGATGACTCGAGAAGGAACTTTGGTCCCATGAGATTCAAACAACAGCAATCTTGTATACATAAGCCGAAGTCAGTCAATGAGAAGTTGATTGGTGTAGCAAACTGATCCAATTAACAAACCAGCGCGGCTCACACCTTTCCGCCATTGACGGGTGAGTTCAAAAGGCAGATTAGTGATTTTACGGAAATCACTGTCTGTGCTAATCAGACTGTAACTGATAAGGTGCCCCTATTAGTGATATGGAAATCATTAGATAAACAAATGCTTAGGCGGAGGAATTAGGACTGGATCATCTTCTTCTCTACCCTCATAGACATACCTATGTCTCAAATACATCGATAAGTCGAATTTATTACTTGGTCCCTAGCGATTCGACTCATCGGGATTTGACTGTACAACCTTAGACAGTAAGATATACAGCCAATGAACACCCTACCTCCTGTATGTTGGGCATGTCCAGCAATTCACCGAACACATACACTGACGGAGCATCTAGCACCTGGTTGACAAGGCTCACTGCTGCAGCACCTTTAGCCGTCTTGGCAAGAAGTACAAATTGTTCAAGGGGATTTGCTGTTGTCTTCTCGGTAGCCATGGTCAGTTGTGAGTAAATCTGAATGAAGTGCATTTATTGTCATTACCACAGCAGGAATGAAAGTAAACATCTGTGGAATCCATAAAATAAAATACTTCAACAAAACAGGTTGTTTATAAGAAGGGGCCTTTGAACATTTGTTGACTTTTATGCTTAGTTTTTAACCTAACACACATCCTTGTAATCTAGGATGACATAACGAAACAACAACCCAGTTTTCCTAGACAGTCAACAGTGCAAAAAAACATTAGTAAAAACCACATAGAAATAGAAAATTTACTTCTCTATACTGGACCAATCTTTTTATTGATTTATGGTAGAAACTGAAGAAGCTACACTCAATAAAACTGCAGGTAATTGTTAACTTCTGGAAAAGTAACCAATTTGGGCGCGGTGGGCGAGCTGGCTAAGGCGCCAGGCTAGTGATCCAGCGAGGTTGAGGTGTCGGGATCGAGCCCACCTGTGACCGGGTGTAAAAATCTTGGAGTCAACTTTGTGTGCAGACTCTTTCAGTGTTGTCACAACCCCTAGTGTACAGTACACAACCCTGTGCACTTAAAAGAACCCACGAATCCGTTGGTACATGACCAGATGGTGGCCACATGAATACGTGCAAACACCTAGTTGCGGGTACAGCAACGTGCAGTGAACTTGGACAAAATACTGTGACTATGTGTCCCAGTCCACCCAGCTGAGAATGGGTACCTCGTTAGGATGAGAAAGCCACAATAACTCGATGCGCCTAGTGGCTGCAAGAATTGTATACTCCCCAGGGAGTTGAGATTGATAATACGATGTGCCGTTGAGATTGACATCCACTGATCGGGGGAAAAAAATATCAGCGCCTTGAGCAAGTTGTTGCCTGGATATGTGTGCTATATAAGTATACTATAATAATAATAATTTAAATGGAATATATGCATGTTCAAATTACTATTACAAAATGTACAAACCCTTCATAACATTTTGTGAAGAGGTAAATTTATGTACACATCACTGTAAAATGATCATTCATCTTGCACCCAGACAGTTGGCTAATATCGTCAAAGGCAACACTCACTCACATAAGTTTTTGTTTATTTTAATGATTTATGATGCAACTAATTAAGCAACAATCCACATCATTAGGGTACAAGGGATTGAATTTCCTTGTGTTAAACTACCAAAGACATGGTTAATGCCAAGGACCAATAAACTGTCTTGTAAAGGCTGGAGAGATGTTTACATATCTGTTACACGGCTAGATCATGTGTTTTTTGTGTGAAAGATTGGCTTCCTCAGGGACAGTTTTTCAGCTATACAGGTGCTAAACAATGGATTACGTGTGAAGGACGTTGTACACAAAGTGCAGAGTGAAGCACGAGAGAGATGTTATGAGAACTGGAAGAAGATAGATTGCCTGACCAGTCGAGACGGCAAGGAAGGTAATAAACTTCGTCACTACAAAACTTTTAAGACGAACTATGGAGCGGAACGTAACATTACTGATAACATCCCACGAGGCCACAGATGAGCGATAGCCATGTTTAGATGCGGTGTTGCCCCCTTATTAATAGAAACTGGTTGCTATAGTAATATGCCTTTAAATGAGAGAGTGTGTTTCATGTGTTTTAACTGTTTGAATGTTGTTGAAAATGAAATGCATGTACTTTTATACTGTCCTTTATACCAGTCTTTTACAAAATGTTTGTTAGATAAGTGCATAGTTTTAAATGGTAATTTTATAAAGTTTACAGATATGGAAAAGTTATCATTTTAACAGCCAAGACCTGCTTTGATATTTCAAAGGAATGGCACATTCACCATTATCATTAGTTTAATATTTGTAAATTTTGCTTTATATTTTGTATATTTGTATATTTGTAAATAGTCTCTCATAATCCCATATGTGATGGCTCCTTTTATATACATATCTCAGTGGGTTAGCACTATAAAACCAGCTTAAGTCTGGGCTAGTACAAGCAGACGCACATACACATACACACGCATGCACGTCGTCATATGAGCGAAATATTCTCAAGCACGTTAAACCCAAATTCACCTCACCTCCTTTTATATACTAGTTTTCTTTTTACAATGTATAATGTATGCGGTGACACTTGTAATAAACAATCTGTCTGTCTGTCGTCTAAAATTTGCAAACCGCCTCCATCGTGGTGTAGTGGTTAGGAGCGTCCGCCGGAGAGCGGAAGGTCGCGGGTTCGATCCCGACCACGCCATACCAAAAGACGCTAAAATATGGTACTTTTTGGTCCCCTGCCTGGCTTTCGGCATTAATGGGTACAACAAGGACTGGTCGGCTCGAGTCAGTATAATGTGTCTGAGTGGGGTATTCATGCTTCACTGCGGCATGGTATCTCAGTGGGCTAGCACTATAAAACTAGCTTCAGTCTGGGCTAGTACAAGCAGCCGCACATACACATACACGCATATGCACGCCATTGAGCCCAAATATTCTCAAGCAACAACGATAAACCCAATTTCACCTCACCTGCACCTAAAATTTGCTTTCCATTACTGAGCTTAGTGAGTGAGTATGGTTTTAAGCAATATTCCAGCAATATCACAATGGTGAACACCAGAAATGGGCTTCACACATTGTACCTATATGGGGAATCAAACCCAGGTCTTCGTGTGATGAGCCAATGCTTTAACCACTAGGCTACCCACCGTCCCCCTTAGCTTAAAGAAAGAGTTGTTCACTGAATCAGAAGCATCGAACAATATTATCCTACAGGTAACCAGTCTAATTAAAGGGTGAGTGTACCTTGAAGTTAAACACTAGCCATAATTTAGTGAGATGAGACTGACATAGACTCTGGTAGTACTATTCTTTCCTGGGCACAATTTTAGTACCATGCAAGCAGGGGACTGAACTCATGCCTCTAGCATGAGTGAGTGAGCTTAGTTTTACACTGCTTTCAGCAGTATTCCAGCAATATCATGGTAGACACCAGAAATGGGCTTCACACATTGTGCTCACGTGGGATCAAACCCCGGGTCTTCAGTGTGACAAGTGATCACTGTAACCACTTGGCTACCACACTGCCCCCAACATGGACCTCAGCTAATTACTTATCTAACGCAGGGGTGGAAATAACCCATTGCCCGACGCCCGAGTCCAGTGTTTTTTTCTGTCGGGCTAGCATATTTGCATATCACACTGTACCAGTGTCCAGTTGACTTTCCAATGTTAGTTATGTTGTTTATTTAAAAAATCAACAAGAAAACGGCCGGTATAGTGGAAAAATTATCAGGGCAAGTGATTTTACATGTGCCACTGTACCGGAGTACACTAGCAATTTTAAAGTTATTTCCACCCCTGCTAACAGGTAACCCTATTTCACAAATAACCTCATGGATGGAAAATATGTGTTTGATAGGCAAGGGGTACCCAACATTGTGGAACATGAAGGGTTGGCGGAACTAAATGGCTTACTAAACTGTAATGTTGCACCTTTTAGCAGTATGACGTTTATCTCTTGCAAATAGTCTCATTGGGTATTTCCCTAATGCATAAAATGTAACATAAATGGACCAACAAACTGATATAGCTCCTTCTGATCCGGCGGTAGGTCGGGCGGTGAGTTTGACTGGAAAGGAAGGCCTAACCACAAGAGATCAGTGAAGGGAGAATCATAGCCCGGAACCCAATAAAGTCATCTTATCTACATCATTCCATTTTGTTTCACCGATTACAGTTTCTTTATCGTCCAACGTGACTGTTCCAGTGTGTTAAAGAAAGTTGTTGTTCGTCAAATATAAGCCCAAACTTGCATGTGTCATACATTTTTCACCGTTTTTGATAGAAGACAATTTACCTTCCTCTTGTTCCACAGACTATGAGTATTGTTCACTTAAATAAACAAATATCACGTTTGCAAAACATTACCCAACACTTACCAGGTTATAAAATATCTATTTTCTTCTACTTTCTGCTTCCAGGTATATAATGAGAGTTGCCTCCCTTGAAACGTGCGCCCTCTATGGGGCCAACAACTCCGCATTTATCATATTCAAAGCCCACGAGAAAATCAGACGGTCGGTGAATGGATGATTATCTTTAGCTAAGATCAAACATTTCATGCAAAACAACTTGTACATTATTTGCAACAACATTTCTTTTGCAACCTTTCTGTCTCTTAGCCGGATAAATTATCATATGTAAAAGGTGAAACCTAAAAAGGGAACGCCGTATTTTTTGTGCGATTGCAAGGTAATATATCGACATTGTAAAGACAATTACATATGATGAGCATACATTTAATACAATCTACATGATTTAATCAAATCTACATGATTAAAGCCATTTATTTCCAGATCTGTGCTGTGCTGGGCAGATAGATGAATGAGACAATTATAACCCCTTTCAGATTCTTGCTGATGATATGCGAGTCATAACATATTGAAAAACAAAATGACTGGAACTATTTGTGTTTTTACTGTCTAACTATTCTATTCACTCACAAAGTTACAGCAGATATACCGTTGCAGTTTGTAGTCTGTCAAGTATCAATACAGAATTCCTCCTTTATACTAAAATATTCACTCAGTATTGGTTGATGGTTTGCTTCAGTGTGCGAAATAGCCACTGGCCCGCTGGCCCCTGGCTAGTAAAAACTCCAGCAGGGCCAGTAAACCTCCACAGTCACTGGCCCGACTGGCTAGTGAATTTTCATGGGGTCATTTTGTGAATATATCACTCCGGCTAAAAGCCGCTTGTTAAGTTACAATACACTTTTAAATCATGCAAGATTGTGGCCTGATAAAAATGTTCATCATATTAGCAGCTTAATGATGAAACACATGTCACGCCGACAATATCTTATTCTCATCTATTTTTGTCATTTTTTGCTTAGTTTCTACAATCCAATTTCGGACTAGTGAATTATTTTGTGGGCTAGTAACTTTCAGGCATGGCTAGCCCGACTGGCAAGCAGAATTTGGAAACTTATTTTACACACTGAATATATTGCGAGGGAAAACAGAAAGTGACTCCACGTATGGGGAATCGATCCCAGTTTTCTACGTGATAATTGAATGCTTGGACCACTTGGCTACCCCAAAGCCCCCATAACCTTTGGGCAATCTCATGATGATCATCAAAACTCCAAAGTTGATTTGGGACACCACAATTGTAAATATTTTAGATACATCACACATCTTTATTTATAGTACTGGCATGTAACATTTACTATTGTCATGATTAATGTGTCATCTGTGGTATTGTGTCAGAAATCTATTCAATCAATCTTCTAACTGTATATGTAGGCTGTTCATTCGATTAATAGCAGAGAATGCAAAATACAACCAGTATGTAATACACACACGCATCTGTAAACACTAACAAGCACAGACACGCACATGCACACGCACACGCACGCAGACAGGTCACACTGGCACTTTCAAAATTATTTATTAGTAGCGCCAGACTCACTTCCTCTTTCTTTCACCACATGTATATCGTCTTTTTCACACACACACACGCACGCACGCACGCACACGCGCACACACACACACGAACGAACGCGCGCACGCACGCACGCACACGCACACGCGCGCGCGCACACACTGTGTATGGGATAGGTTTCGTTGCCATAATGAGGTTTATCTTTAGCTACTTCGCGTTACACCAGCCATAGTCGAGTTTGGCAAAAACACATTCAGTGACTGACATATATCGATCACAAAAATCAAAACGTGACATGCAATCAAGTTCACTGAGCCTGACCACCGAGTTCGTTCAAGTCGCCTCTCACGATTAGCGTTGTTTGCACAGTACAAGTAATAATCATTAGTATTAAACCATACGGGAATATCAACCTGTTGCAAGTGAATATACAGTAATCTTTAATCATCTAAATACAAAAACTACATATTTCTGTCGTCTCTCTATATTGTCACTGTATATACACTTCACACGAGTCGAGTCTTGACAGGGTATGAAGACAAAGGCAAAGACAAGGCTACACAGTTATAAATGGAAGGATTGTGAGTGAGTGGTTTTACACCACTTTTAGCAACATTCCAGCAATATCACGTTGTGCCATGTGGGGAATAGAACCCGGATCTTCGGCGTGACGGGAAATTGAAGAAACCACAAGTACATTACATTGACGAGTTGTCAAACTTTTGTTTTGAAACAGGAAACACTCCAATGAACTACTACTACTAAAAGTCTATGAAACGTTTGCGTATGTTTTACCGTCTGTGCTTCCGGCACGCTCCGTCAAAACGCTTGGCATTTTGAATACGAGGCTGTAGGCTAGTTAAGTTTTGATTAGTTCGAATTTCATTCAGAAATAGCTCCGAAATGTTTCTAGAAAGTTAAACAATACATGTAGTTGCGAATTTGCTGTTGATACCTGATAATCCTGTTAAACTCTCGTACGGTGTATATACATATCTCGCCATCTATGTTTATACATATGTTTAAATTAGGAGAAATCAAATTGTAATGTTATTAGTTTTTAAATTCTAAAAATATACAATCTTAGTTTATTTTAAATAAGAAAGAATACCGTGTTTTTACAGTATTTTAGTGACTTGTTAGCTGTTGAAGCCCGTGTAAAATCATTGAAGCTCAACGCTCACATATAAACGGCTTGATACAACCGTTGACTGGCTTTTTGTCGAAACCCACCACCGAAATACGCCTTAGTGTGAAGTAGATTCATATGATTTAAAGAGGTCCGGGTTAGAATATAGAAAGCTTGGTTACCTATGTGCGTGCGAGAAGGGCTATTCGTTGTCTTCTATGACTGACTTGTGACTTATGCACTTGCCCAGTGCAGACTTGTCTTTTTGGGGGGACCCATGCTTGTCGTAAAAGGCCACTAACGGGATCGGGTGGTCAGGCTCGCTGACTTGGTTGACACATGTCATCGGTTCCAAATTGCTCAGATCGATGCTCATGCTGTTAATCACCAGATTGTCTGGTCCTGACTCGATTATTTATAGACCGCCGCCATATAACTGGAATGTTGCTGAGTGCGGCGTAAAACTAAACTCATTCACTCACTCACGATGATTTAAAGAGAGTCAGAGAGTGTAATTTTACGCCGCTTTTAGCAACATTTCAGCAATATCACGATGGGTGACGCGAGAAAAGTGCTTCACACATTGTACCCTAAATAGAACGAGAAAGAGTTTTCTTTCACGCCGCTTTTAACGGTATATGAGTTACATCTCTTGGTGTAAAGTTGATGTGAAAAGACTATTGGAAGTGATGCATTTTTTGAACTTTTACCACTTTCGTGAAACTCACGAGTACGTTATGGTCCAGGGTCCCGTTCCTCAGAACGATCGTAGCGCTACGATGATCGTAACTCCCATACTTTAACATAGACTTACGACTGTTGTAGCGCTACAATCGCTTTGAGGAACGGGGCCCTGCAAAACCAGTGATCAGGGCGAACCGGGAATCGAACCCACGATGGCAGTTTCTTGCATTAGTCTTAATACGACCCATACACATAAAACAGACAAACAGACGGACACACATAATTCTTTAAAGACATCACAGCTATGTTACTTGGGTATGATTTACCACATTGCATGTATATATTTCACAATCGAATGTAATTGTAACATGATTACTTTTATCTCCAGTTTTTTAGAAGTTGAATTTGAATTTGCATATATTTTTAACAAGTTATTGGAAATAATACGTGTTTCTCTAAAAGAATAGTAAGTCAGTCTTTTCGACCTGATGCCATCTCGCAAGTAAATTGTGAGTGAGTGAGTGAGTGAGTTTAGTTTTACGCCGCACTCAGCAATATCCCAGCTATATGGCGGCGGTCTGTAAATAATCGAGTCTGGACCAGACAATCCAGTGATCAACAGCATGAGCATCGATCTGCGCAATTGGGAACCGATAACATGTGTCAACCAAGTCAGCGAAACTGACCACCCGATCCCGTTAGTCGCCTCTTACGACAAGCATAGTCGCCTTTTATGGCAAGCACATGGGTTGCTGAAGACCTATTCTACCCCGGATCTTCACGGGTCAGTAAATTGTGAGGTGCTATGGGGTAGCCTAGTGGGTAAAGCATTCGCATGTCACGATAAAGACGCGGGTTCGATTCCCCACATGGGCACACTGTCTGAATCCCATTTCTGGTGTCCCCAGCTGTGTTAATGCTAAAATATATAGCTAGAAAACAGCGTAAAACTAAACTCACTCACTCACTCTTACAACAGAATGTATAAACCAGTGTTTGATGGTGGCTATAGAGAAGCAAACAAGAAATAGGTTTTGGATTGTCATGGTTGATGAGGATGCCCAGGAAATATGCTTTGAGCCCCGCTGGCGACACGTTTTCCTCTAAAAAATAATTCATTTGAGTGTCTAAAATTGGAAACAGTTTCGTCTTTTTAACTTATTCGAACTGTTGGTTCAAGAAAATGAATAATTGCCAACAAATGGTTCATTATAGACTAACGCTTAGTCCCTGAATATATGTAATTTTGACAGTAACAATCAAAACCATTTAAACTGAAAAGGAGCTCCAGAGAGTTGGGAGATTCAGTACCTGGGGAAATCTAGACTTGCTCCATTTAGGGCTTTAGTATTGCAGGGAGGGTTAGTCATTTAAGAAAATAATGTGGTTCAGGGACTGTTAGACAGACTAGGTTCATTTCTGCAAAATAATTGCGTTTTGAAAAAAACAAACAGAATGACGCGTTTGAAGTGCACCTACACTTAACACCTAAGATGTACAATGTATTCTCAAACAAGCAAAGTTTGCTTTTTATGTCCATCTGCCCGCTGATTCAATTAAAATAATGTTCAAAGCCGCGTTAACTGTGGGTGATACGTGCTCTCTTCCTACATTAAACTGACATTTCGTTATATAACTGGAATACAGGTCAAGGTGACATTGAACCCAGTTCATTCACTCACTCACTTTACGAAGGTGAGCTTTCCGCCCATATTAAACTGCTTCGTTATAACCGGAATACAGTTCAAAAGGCGTTAAACCCAACTCACTCACTCACTGCAGGTGCGCGGACCTTTCCACACACATAAAGCTAAACCATTGACAACAGTTATTCGAATAATATTCAAAGTGGAGTTAAATCCAACTCACTCACTCACTCACTGCATGTGAGGAAGAAGGAAACCCGCAAATCACAGCAAGGCTTTAGTAATGCACAATAAACACTGCTGTAATTCAGACCGATGTCGAGATACACAGAAGACCTTGCAGCCCTACAGAACTAGAACTGACAACACGGGGAAGAAAAGAACAACGACGGCAGTGTTCGGAGGTAATCGGGCGAAAGATCAGCTATCCATCGTGGTCACGTGACGTGAAATTGACCAGGTTAAAGATCAAACCTCTTTATCGGTGTTTCAAATCTCCGAATGCAGTATTGTCCCGCCATCCCTCTATGTAAACCTCATCTTGTGATGTTCAGGACGCTTGATTTACCTGTAATTTCTCACCTATAGTGTTTGGGCACATCACTTTCCACGCGTTCACGGATCAGCTGGAATTGATTGTTTTCTCCAATAATGACTAGATAAACCCGAATAAGAGAAGCCATCAGTGTGGTTTTATTCGTTCTAAATTGCAATCTTCGTCCTCGAAAGTGCTCATAGCGTTCTAAGCACCGTGGGATTGGGCAGTTTATCTGACCGTTAATAGAATTAGTTACAGTAACACATTTACTGTCCATCCCGTATTTGGTAATCTGCCCATATTTCACAAAGATACGGAAACAATAGTGTTTTTTCGTAGTCTGAAGTATGCAAATAAATATTCACATATTTGATTTCACGGGAACCTTTTTTCAGGAATAATCATATATTCATAAACTCTCAGCATAAGGGAAATATACGTCTAAAAATGAAACAAAAAGTGTATACTTTCTTTTCTCAGAGACTATATATTAACAATAAACGAAATCGGTATGTTAGTTCTTTAAAACCAATTCATTTTTGGCTTTAAGAATTTTCTAAGTAAAAATACGAAGAGATAATTTTAACCGTATCAAAATAAAAAAATAAATAAATAAATTTTTTCTTGTCTTAACCGTTACGGGTTGGATCGTCTAATTTTTTTTTAAAAACATGATGTACTTAGAAGCTCTGAATACATATCAACTTTGCTATTATTCCGCCACCAGTTCCTCTTAATAGGATACGCTGTAGTATATAAGGCTAAATACGTATTGTATATAATACAAATTATGTATCATATTAATAACTAGGCAAACGAAGTATTCAGAGAAGAGACATCAAAGGGAGGTAACTGTTGTTTGGTAGGGATGTGGCGTACCCGGACAGGTACAACGAGTTTGGTGGAACGACCATAGAGAATGCTCAGTGGACAGTACATCTTCCGCTTGACCAACACCAGTGTCCACCATCTGTTCTGACCCGTCCAGCTTGAACATTGATTTCCTGGCTTTTTCATTAAATTTCGCAGCCGATTTATTTTCCAGATTGACCATTCTTGCCCATAGGCACACCTGGCCCAACGCACGAGCCGGGCTGAAACTGTAGCTAGCACCTTATGTATCCGTGTATATCAGTGTGTATCACCTACTGGTCAGGGTCGACCTGCAGTGACCTGCAAATATCGTCTAAAACCCCAGCCTTGTCAATCCTGAGTTAATTGAAAGTTCCAATCGTTTACATACTTCCATAGGAAGAGCAGATCGATGCTCATGCTGTTGATCACTGGATTGTCTGGTCCAGACTCGATTATTTACAGACCGCCGCCATATAGCTGGAATATTGCCGTGTGCGGCGTAAAACTAAACTCACTCCACAGGAAGATCATTGTGAGAATTGGACCCATAGAAAATGGACTTAGGCAAGTTTGCAATAAACCGGTTTTTATATTAAACTACTTTTTACTTTAAGTATATTTTTACATCATAATGTAGTTTCTGTTTGTGCAGAGGTAAGCAGCCTTCAAATAGAACTTATAATAGTTTGTGAGGTGAGGTGAAATTGGGTTTAACGTCGCGGTGGAGAATATTTCGCTCATATGATGACGTGCATGCGTGTGTATGTGTATGTGCGGCTGCTTGTACTAGCCCAGACTGAAGCTGGTTTTATAGTGCTAGCCCACTGAGATACCATGCCGCAGTGAAGCATGAATACCCCACTTAGACACATTATACTGACTCCGAGCCGACCAGTCCTTGTTGTACCCATTAATGCCGAGCGCCAGGCAGGGACCAACAAGTACCATATTTTAACGTCTTTTGGTATGACGCGGTCGGGGATCGAACCTGTGACCTTCCGCTCTCCGGGCGGACGCTCTAACCACTACACCACGGAGGCGGTCAATAGTTTGTGAAAAAACACTGACGATCAAGCTGACAAATGTTAAAAAAATACGGAACCGGAATCCGAACACAAGATGAATCACCACTTTGTGTAATACAAGTCTCAAATTCACGGAACGTACATGTTGATAAAATGGTGTACACCTTGACAAGAAACAGGTCAATTGAACTGACTGAATGAATTGGGTTTTACGCCACTTTCAGCAATTTCACGGTAGGAGACGTCAGAAGTAGACTTCATACATTATACTCATGTAGGGGGATCGGACTCGGGTTTTCGGCGTGACGAGCGAACGTTTTGATAACGATGGTTATACTTTCTTTTGCTTTTTAGATTGTTTCATAATACTGAAATGATGGTATTCTTTGGGTTCCCTTTCATTTTGTTAAAATACAAACTCCCAGTTGATATATTCCTTGAGCAAATGTTAGTGCCCTTTCAACTTTTAAATTTGATCTAATTTGAATCTAAATCTTACAGAATATATATGCAGGACTCGTATCTGTTGAGCATGATATGGCGAAATCCTCACTTTTGAGTTGAGTTGAGTTGAGTTACACGCCACATCGGCATTATTCCAGCCATTTAGCGACGAGACCAATTCTGCATTCATACACATTTTATCTCTTTTCTAAACCAGAAACTCGTGGTAGAACATAATAGACGGGACTAGGGGTGGGTATTGCAGAGAATTTTCATATTGCGATATACTGCGCTGCAAAAGCATATATTGCGACATGCATTGCAATATATTGCAAGAAATTCTTTTTTAGCAAAAACTACTAATAATCGAGTTAATGCTTGATTTATAAAGCCAAAACACAACAAAATCACTATGCTTGATTAAGCTTTAATAAAAACTTTAAATCATGACAAAATATAAATGTTAAATAATATTTGGCACAAACAAAAAAAAGGAAAGGAAGAATTTAAAAAACGGAAATATCCGAAGGTTTCCGAGTGATCAGAAGTTTTCCGAATGCATGTCAAAATACCGGTTTTCGATCAGCGTATCGCAATACGTATCGTTTTCATGTCTGAACCGGTAAATAGCGGTAACGGGTTATATTGCGCAGCCCTAGACAGGACCCATCTGAAATAGGGTTGAATGTTACTGTTATTATTGCAATGTTATTATCATATTATGCTACTCGAAGGAGTTAAAGAACACCTGGGTGCCGTAGTACAAAGCGATCTTAGCGCTAAGGTGACCGTAACTCCCATACCTTAACATAGACTTAGGTAGTCCTAGAGCTAAGGTTGTTTTGTACAACGGCACCCTGATTTTTTCTTATAAATATAGTCATTACATGCCAGTTTTGACAAATGGTATGGATAACAACTTCTTTACTTTTGTTAGTGCGACATTTCGATACAGATTCTTGTACCGTTGTCAAGCTCGTACTTCCCAACTTCTAAAATGTCACTTAAAGAAGTTAGCACATGTCAGACTATACTCATTTGTAATAATAGCGTGTTCTTGTCGATAGAAGGGCTGGTCGCAATAAGTTCATGATGAATTGTCGGCTAGTAGCGTCCCTCTCATTAATTCTGTCACGCACAACGTTCATGACTATCACGCACAACGTTCCCAATTCAGCAAACCAATTACATCGCTCTCGACACATCTACAACCAAGAGTTACGACGTACGCAGATAAAGGCGACCGTTTTCTTGAACTATCTTCAAAATATTTTATGGCGTTTTTTTTGTCTGCTGATCACTTTCAAAATGATCAAAACTTGTTATTTTGTGAGAATGATCTTGGGGACATGACACGATGATAATGAGAACGGGACGGGCACTTAAACACAAAACACCTCCTCAGGACCCAGGACGCTGCTCCAGAACCAATGACTGTTTCAGCTTCAAAGCCACTCTTGTTAGGAAACAGTCAATGGACGATTAATGGTTTCTGTAAAATATGACAGTGTCTCTCGACGGTGTTTTTTTTTTAATCGATGGTGATTTAGATCGAATTTTTGTTCAATACATCTGAGAACTGCGGCTGTACTTGGAAGTGTTGGGCTGGTGAGGAGAAGGATTGATTTATTCTGACAAAGTCTGTACTTCTGGGCGGAGAAGATAGATTTAGGAGACAACCGGGGATAGTTTATGGCGGACGATAACCTTGACATGTCTCTTACACTTCGGCAACTGCATCTTTGCCAACTTTCCATGGCTTCCTAAGTCAATATTCTTGATCGAATATCGCATTTTGAAATTATATGTGCATCAGAAGACGTTGCTTAACTCTTTTAATGTAAAATCGCTTCAAGGAAATAAAGACTCAGCAAATAAATATATTATATTTGATTTTTCTGTCTGTTTTATGTTGCAATAAATAAACAATTGAAGATTCTTGTACAGTTTTTGAAAAATAACAGTTTTAAATGGACAATATGTATTAAAATAGGCTGTATGACAACATATTTGTATTAAATCATAATTGTATTAGTATCATTAAATGTTATTTGCGGGTGATTTCCATTTCTTAAACATCAATTTCTTACTGCAATATTTCTTTTCGAGTTTGCAAACAGATAATATACACCCAATAAAACGTAAAACAGCGTTTGCGCCCTTAAACTTGATACATTAATGTGTTGGTTTTTTCGAACAGTAATATACCATTGCATAATTTCGCAAAACAGAATAGAAAATATAAAGACGTGAAACTTATCTTGAAGGTTCAGTGGCCGTTCCAGTTCTCTCCTGATACCGTTAATAACGCCACGTTCAATATGAACGAGCATATATTCTTCCACTTGATGTCGCGTTTAAGATTGTTTGCCGCCATAGAGCTGGAATACTGCTGAGTGCGGCGTTAAACAACAAACAACACAAAAATGTACTGACTGTGCTGACCAGACGATTTTCTGTGTTGGTATGACAAGCCACTGAATAATGGGAGTGAGTGAGTGAACATGGTTTTACGTCGCTTTAAGCAATATTCCAGCAATATCACGACGGGGCACACCAGAAATGTGGGGACTCAAACCCGGGTTGAACGCTTTAACCACTAGGCCACCCCACCGGCCCCGATTAACTCGAACTGTATTGCGGAAAATTAGAATCAAATCAAGTGTTTGCTGTTTAAGCAGACGTAGAAGGAAAGAAATGACTATGGGAAAAAACCTGCATCACGCCTAATGTTTCATCCATATCTGGATGACATGACGGGATGAAGCTGAAATACTGTTAAAACAATCGTAAGCCAACCCCAAACATATCCAGAACAAAAATCAAAGAATAAATATTTAGTCATAAAAAGTGACTATTATGTCAATGTTTCTGATATCGCAAATATAATACAAAAGCGTATTTCGGAATAAAAAAGTGCATTATGCGAGTTGTAAAATTATTTTTTATTAAATCTCTTAGTTTCAAACATAACATCGTATAGAGAAGTCTTATTGTTTCTCATATGAATCGGCCTGGAATAAATCTCGTTTGATTTTCATGGATGAGTAGATTTACTGTTTTCTTTAAAGTGTTTGTGATACAAGTGCTTATGATTTTATGTAAAACGTTTAGAGAGAAATAGGTAACCAATTCTTAAGGAATCTTTTGTCTTTGTTAAGTTTAGGGATAAAAGTAATCACTCCTCTATTCATGGTTGTACTAAAACAATTACTATTGAATGTTTTAAAAAATTAAAGTTGTGAAATTAAATTAATCCTGCCGTAAACACAGATTAAAAATATGAAATTCAAATGAGTGAGTTGATTTAATAACGGCAGGTTGAACGGTATATCAGGTACCTCACGGTGTGGCAGATAAATGAAGGAGGAAAGCCTGGACCGATGCAGGTCTTGGACTCTTGCCACTTTGGTGAAACCATTGAATAAAACACTATGGATATAGCACTGTCAGACCTGGACACAATCTGGGCGAACACACACCCTAACCCGTCCTCATAGGATTTGCAGCACTTTAGGCTAGAACTGCAATTCACAGAATTCAATATTGATCTGAAATCCTGCTTAAGGGTTCCATAACTTTGGTGCAGAATATGAAAAGTTCAGGAATTCAAAGATTTGTATTTCAAAGGATGAAGCATAAGATAACCTGGGATTTGTATGTCCATCAAATATGACAGCAGCAGCTAGCGACAGTTCATGTACAAGATCACAGAGTTTGTTCCAGCTGGGAAACAGTCCAGCGACGTTGGTAGTTTGTAAACAGGACTTCAGTAACATCACGACTGATAGCCCAGCCAAGTCATTTAGTGAACACCTGGGCCCCGTTTCACAAAGCTCTCGTCAGACTAAGATCTCGTAACTTTCTCGTAGCATTCGTACTTCCTATACTGTAACATTGACTTACGATAGTCGTAGCGCTACGAGAGCTTTGTGAAACGGGGCACTGGTGTCATTACTGTGTTACAGAGGCGGTGGTGTGGCCCAGTGGTTAAAGTGTTCGCTCGTCACGCCGAAGACCCACGTTCGATTCCCCACGTGGGTACAATGTTTGAAGCCCAGTCCTGGTGTCCCCCGCCGTGATATTGCTCGAATATTGCTAAAACTGACGTAAAACCAAACTCACTCACTCATTACTATGTTACAGGGATTCATGAACGTATGTTTACGATATATTCTGGATCGTACAATAGGCCCTGCTTTTAACAGAGATTTCTTACAATTACGAAATAGTTTTAGTAACTTTTATATACCCGAATACCTGTGCAAGATTTGAGATGTGTCACATTATATACCCGCTTCATAAAACTCGGTCATAATTCAACAAAACGTATTTCTATTTTTCATACAAACGAACGTATATGATTATTATATTCTATGACAAACAATCAGTTCATACCAACGTTTATGTACATCACGATAACACCGTTGTATTTAATGTACATACATATAGTATGACCAGAAATTACTGAGAATTTTAGGAATATGTTTAATTGGATTTCTAGTATAAACAACCTTGACCAGCTATCAAGTGCTTGGTTTCATTCAAGAGAGACAACTCCGTTAATCCTTTTTCATTAGTTTGTGAAGAGTTATCCCCCTTTGTTTACTTGCTAGCAGACGACATTTTCAGTGATCCTCAGTATGGATGATTTAGAGAAGAGGAAGTTGATTTTAGAGTATTATAACAAGGACATCAGATCAGCTAAAGTGATTTCAAGTAGAACAGGCATCCCTTTATCCACTGTTTATCGTGTTTTGAAACATATTGCAAATGGATATGGCATTGAGCACCAGGGAGGTGCAGGTAGGCCCAGAAAATTGACAAAACATTCTCAATAATTTCTGGTTATTCTGTAACACGTGTCATTAACCGTTAGTCCAGAAGATAAAACACAATACTGTCAAGATCAAAAACGAAAAGTTTAAACTAATTTACGTAAATATCGCTAATACGTTTCTCTGTAAAGCAATACGTCATTTTCACTTTCTTAATCCTTTGTTCCAATTCCCGGATTATGAAATCAGACACACGTCAAAGAAGCTGACATTGGAGGCACCATATATCAAGAAATTCAACGGGTCTTGACGCGATAATTCCACCAGAAACGCTGATGCTAATTTTTATTGTTATCGGTACCCTTTGATGAGCCATTGACATATGTTGTGTTTCGGTAAAGGGGGATTATCAATTTATGCATAAAGAAAAAACACAAATCTAAGCCTGAAAACATCAAGGGAACAGCGCCATAATACAGGCATCAAATATGTTTGCTGAATGCTCACGTTATTGCAAAAGTCAGCCCACAAGAACATCCAACAAAGAAAACCGTTATTAATTCCCCTTGCTTGATGTGGCCATGTCTGATGGTTCATTTGGTTTACAAATGAATCGTGAAAGAAGCTAAACCGAGATCTTATCGGTAAATATTTACCAAGAATCAAACAGCCATTACGACCAGTGAGACGGACAGGTAGGAGACGCGCCCGAGTCGCCATTCATATCACAACAACCATTGTGATTGGTCGAACAATGTATTCCGAATGTCCTTGAACAACGTCTTTTCATTGGTCCAACAAAAGCCGTTATCCTCTACATCGTCTGTTGGTTGGTTGAACAATGGAGATTAGTTCCAGTGCGGGACTTGATGATTTGGTAAACACAGGTTAAACAGGCTGAGCGTGAGATGAGATATGTATGATTCTTTATGCATTCGTTGTATTGAGGGACCAGCGTTTGCTTGATTTGAAGAAAAGCAAGGCATCGGCTTCATGAAATAATAAGTGTACAGTGTACGCTCTATGACTATGATTGTTATATTGTTATTATAATAGAAACAGGAACTGCACTTTGTGAACAATTGAAATGTACATTATCATTGTATAAACGGGCAGAAAGTGCGTGATATCTGTCAGGCGAAACGTTTGACTGTAAAATTGATATCTTTCCAGCTGGTTGTGATTAAGGTTTCAGAGCTGAAATCCGTTTTGCATTTTTAAAATATACATTTTTGTAACTGTGTTTTGTGGGTATGGCAACGTACACTGTGAGCATAGCTCCTCCACACGATGTTAGCAGCAACTATTGATAAAGTACTTTCTCAGATGAAACGAAAACTAATATCATTTAAAAAAAAAAAATAAATAAAACTTCTAAAACAAAAAAAAAAAACAACATCAAACACAATGTTAAGTTAGTGGAATCATATTGCAAATGTTATTGCTTCTCGGTGACTTTTAATTGTTTTGAATCGACGTGAATAGAACGTTTACAGCACATGCCATTTATTCAGATTCTGTTACACGTTTAATGGCTTTATGCTTCCTTGGGAGGAAATCAGATCAAAAACAGGGTAACACGTTCTTTGCACAGAAAAAAATATAGTCTTAATGAACCATACACCGAACTTGGCTTTGCAGGATTTTTTTTATGATGATGGAAATGTAATATCATATAATCAGGTTTTTTTCACGTTTGTTCTATCGATGGGCAATGTAGAATCCTCTTAGTTTCACTCAGTCAGAAAGAACTGTCATACGCATGGATGCCGTTTTGACATGCATCAACACCTTTATATCCCCTGCACACTTTAGGCGGAATGAGCCGGAATGCTGTTGGAACGAAAATTCCTGGAGATTCCTGGAAATTCTAAAACTTCTTACTGCATTCCGAATGCATTCCAACCTTTCGGGTCAATTCCTGTAACGTGCCCGAATGTTTTGAACATGTTCAAAACCTTCGAGGTACATTCGAAGTGGAAAAATATCTGACTGCATTCAAACTATTCTTAAGTATTTCGATTGCAGTTGGAATACAGCTCGAATGTACCTCGAATACACCTCGAATACAGTCAGAACGTACCGAATGCTATTCAAATGAGCCCATTCTGACGTAATCAGAACACCATCTCCCGATCGCCTAAAAATATTTCTTTCTGGCTGACTGAAACGTCAGATAGCATTGGAGGGAATCGCATTCTTACAAAGCATCAGTTGATGAAGACGTTTCGGTGTAGATGCTAACACCGTTATCGTCACTGGATAGTCAACTTGTTGCAACGGTGTAACATTTACACATGAACACCGTTATCGTCACCCTTGACAATACACAGAAGTCCCATCCCTTGTCTATCGATAAAAATTGTTCCTCTTCATTTTTGGAGGGGCGGTGGTGTAGCCCAATGGTTAAAGCGTCCGCTCGACACGCTGAAGACCCGGGTTCGATTCCCCACATGAGTGCAATGTGTGAAGCCCATTTCTGGTGTTCCCCGCCGTGATATTGCTGGAATATTGCTAAAAGCGGCGTAAAACCATACTCACTCACTCACTCATTTTTGGTTTGTTTTATCATTAGTCATCATCAAACATGGACGTACAATTTCTTCTGATCGGCAGTTTAGTCTGTGAGCGTTTCCCTGCTGTATTCAGTAACTATGTACCTCAAAATTTGGTGGTTTGTATTAATTCTGTAATATTTAAATTACGCGAAGGAGTTTATGCATAATCGAATCTGGACCAGACAGGCCAGTGATTGATATCACGAACACGGTACGGTGCCAGTACGATGACACTTCGATGACATTAAGTTGACACTAAATCAGCCAGACCACCTGATGCAGACACCTCTTACAACTAACACAGTCAGACCAACACCTATTCCTTTAAATGAAAACATTTCACTAAAACGCAGTTGCGAAATGATCTGAATAAATCATATTTTTTGGTATTTTTCCACCAGCTGATAACAAACACACTTCTGACTTTCGATCCAGCGGAAATTTTCGGAGCTACTTTAAAAAAGTTGTTTTCCCTGCAAGGAGGAGCGAAACATGAACCTATTCACATCACAATACTTTTGATGACATCGAGCAAGGCTCGAATTTCCTTTCCTCCATTTTCAGGAAGAACTTTTTTTGTCTAAATAATTTGTCATCATCCTATCCTAACTATCGAATTCCAAGAAGTCTGTCCTTGACGAGTTCTCACAGACAAAAGAGCAGATATTTTTTGTAAAGTCTCACAAAATGTACAGCAATATAATAAAAAAAATAAGTAAAATTAATACATAAATAAACAGATAAAAACATATGCAAGACTCTTTGTACAAGTACGAAACTAAATACAAATGAGAATTTAATAATACATATTATTAACTTTAATAAATACTTTAAAATATCATGCTGTTGATCACTGGATTGTCTGGTCAGACTCGATTATTTACAGACCGCTGCCATATAGCTGGAATATTGCGGCGTAAAATTAAACTCACTCACTCACTCACTTTAAAATAAATAATCCACAATGTGTTTGTACCATAAATATTATATACATATTAACTTATTAAGAGTAGCTTGTAGTTTACACAGCTTGGTTGAACGACGGCTTATTCAACGCTAATATAATCGATGGTTGACATTACATAAACAAAACATCTCCGTATAAGTATGATCTTCATGATCAACTAGCGACAATACGATCTTCAAAATCAACAACACGACAGTACGATCTTCATGATCAACTAGCGACAATACGATCTTCAAAATCAACAACACGACAGTACGATCTTCATGATCAACTAGCGACAATACGATCTTCAAAATCAACAACACGACAGTACGATCTTCATGATCAACTAGCGACAATACGATCTTCAAAATCAACAACACGACAGTACGATCTTCATGATCAACTAGCGACAATACGATCTTCAAAATCAACAACACGACAGTACGATCTTCATGATCAACTAGCGACAATACGATCTTCAAAATCAACAACACGACAGTACGATCTTCATGATCGCAAGCGACAATACGATCTTCAAAATCAACAACACGACAGTACGATCTTCATGATCAACTTCATAATCGGCAAGACAATACGATCTTCATAATCAACGACACGACAGTTCATAATCGATCTTCATAATCGGCAAGACGACAGTACGATCTTCAACTAAGCGACAATACGATCTTCAAAATCAACAAGACGACAGTACGATCTTCATGATCAACTAGCGACAATACGATCTTCAAAATCAACAACACGACAGTACGATCTTCATGATCAACTAGCGACAATAAGATCTTCAAAATCAACAACACGACAGTACGATCTTCATGATCAACAAGACGACAATACGATCTTCAAAATCAACAACACGACAGTACGATCTTCATGATCAACAAGCGACAATACGATCTTCAAAATCAACAAGACGACAGTACGATCTTCATAATCAACAGTAGATCGACAATACGATCTTCAAAATCAACAACACGACAGTACGATCTTCATGATCAATTAGCGACAATACGATCTTCAAAATCAACAACACGACAGTACGATCTTCATAATCAGCAAGACGACAGTACGATCTTCATAATCAACAAGACGACAGTACGATCTTCATAATCAGCAAGACGACAGTACGATCTTCATGATCAACTAGCGACAATACGATCTTCAAAATCAACAACACGACAGTACGATCTTCATAATCAGCAAGACGACAGTACGATCTTCATAATCAGCAAGACGACAGTACGATCTTCATAATCAGCAAGACGACAGTACGATCTTCATAATCAACAACACGACAAATGAAATCTAATTAAAATGAAAGTCCTCGTGCCCTAGACATATAAAAGACACGAATTTTATGCTGACAAAGCAAGTTGCATGGAGTGTTGGAGATGTGTCCAGACAATTTGCCTTAGCATTTAAAACATTGATTCATATAATCTACTTGTCTGATATGGGTCTTGATGCGCGTATCGTCGTGTGCGTACATTCAATTACAACAAAAGAAAATATACACCTATATTTGGCGTATAAGTAAAATTCGGAATGGGTATTTAATAGTAATGTAATTTATGCAAGCATCGTACTTGAGTTTGGAACTTGTGGTTTGCAGGGTTTCGGCGTCCGGTTTCAATCTTGTAATCGTAATTTCTTGTGTCAATATAGCTTTTAATTGCATAATTTGTTTTTTTATTAACATATCGGGGTTCATATTTTCATACGATGCCCTAGGGCAAAATATCACTTTGTCATGGTGACGTGACGGCATGAACAATGCTATGACGTCACGTTTCTTCTGTGATGTTGCGTTCTATATGCGGCGACGGCGGGTAGACAGCCTATGTTTGAAAATAGATTTGGGTTATTTTCCTCAATTTCACGACTTCGATAATATACAGAATATTATATTCGTGCCCATATCATACTATGTTTACGACACTCGTGCCTAAATATCGGTATATCCCTCGCTCTCGATCGGGAAATACCAACATTTAGGCACTCGTGTCGCAAACATAGTATGACATGGGCACTCATATAATATCCTCTATATATTTATCATACTTGAAACTGATATTTTCACACATCGTTGGTGATATCGTTAATAGATGCTTGTATCAATCTGTTTTACCCCTAACACCCCAAGGATATGATATCAAGTTCATCTTGGACATCCCCAGACACTTCATGCATGTACAAGAACGAGCCGATGTCGCGAGCGGGACACGAGAAATATTCCCACGAGGCAAGCTCGCGACCGCTTCTGCACGTGTTCGGCTGACCAATACTGGACGCTTGACCGGTCACGTGAAACACAGGTATAACTCCGTACTTGGGAGGGGGGGGGGAGGGGCAAGGGCAGTGTGGTCAACCTGAAACGGACAGAGGGCCAGCTTGTATTGTGGTATCCTGACAATAGCACGTGAACATTCTGTCTGTGGTTATAAGATCAACTGGTGGTTCTGGAAGACGGGTGTGATCTCTGGAGGAATCAGCTTGCTTGTGCAATACGCTTCGAGAGGCGAACCAAGAACTCGACATGACTGGAGTAAAATCAGAAAGGGTAACTTTTATATTTTTATTACATGTAGCGAAAGCAATGTATGCTTTAATTAAACCAACTTATTATTTAAATTTATTTAAAAAAATAATTTATGAAAATGAATTTATGAATATTTTTGTCTTTGCTAATATAGAGGAGGTTTGTGTTTATAATTAATTTTTACACAGTGATAATGAAAACATTTCATTTTACAGATTCTTTTTATATTGATAATTTTGTTTTGGGTGTGAAACCAATACATACACAACCAACCATTCTTATATGACCAAAGTATGACACGCTGGGTATATATATATATATATGTATGGGTATATGGCAACCGTATAAGATACTGTGTGTTGTAAGTGTATGGAGGTAAATAACTGAACTCCCATTCAGTAAACGGTTTCCAATGACTGACAAATGAGTGATGTAACTTTGATTCAAAGTCAAAAAGATGTTTATTGTATGAAAGGCCTCCGGCCCATATACTAGTACATGAGAGTTACAGTGAGTTACAGAGTTCAGTGTCCTCAATACCCATGCTATATATACCATCTGTGGTAAATGTGATAAAGAGGTGTTTCAACGAACGTTTGAGCTGAATTATACATGTTCGATTCATTTATTTATTTTTTCTGTTTGATTTGTTTATTTATTTTCTGTTTACCAACCAGTAACCTTCATAATTTTACAAATATTGGAGCAATTAGATGACAGGGATATCTTCGCGTGTTTAACATGAAATGACACCAGTAGTCTTTTATTTGTTACGGATTTTGAAAATGAATGTGCATTCCGTTACTATGTACACAAAATTACTATACAAATGTTTGTATGTATGTATGTATTTAAAGGGAGCGTTTTTATCATAAATAGTGTACGCTATGGAAAATCTGCTTGATTGGCAATTTAGAAGTTGAAGAATAATAAGAAAAATATAACACTTTATGGATAACAACTTCTTTGTTTTATTATGATGCGACGTTTCGGAATAGCTTGTTTTACCGTTGTCAAGCAAGAGTGATACAAGTATAAGAAGCAATACCGAATCGTCGCATCATAATAAAGTAAAGAAGTTGTTATCCATAAAGTATTATATTTTTCTTACTGTGGAAAATGTCGGTTTTGTGTTCATTCGTTCATCACCAGAGGACGTAAAGCATATTGTTTGGTTACTGCGGCAAGAATGTAAGTAAATCATTCAGATGTGTTATGTGGTATTGGTAGTAGTTTATTATTACGTTTTTCATCATTATAAGAAATAGATATTATTTGTCTTAAAAACACGTAAAGGTAACATGTTGAAAGCTTAATTGAAACATACACGTTTAACATTGACATAACTATTATAGATCGATACGTCAAAAAGAATAGGGGGGCGGTGGGGTAGCCTAATGGTTAAAGCGTCCGCTCGACATGCTGAAGACCCGGGTTCGATTCCCCACATGGGTGCAATGTGAAGCCCGTTTCTGGTGTCCCCGCCGTGATTATAGATCAATAAAACTTCACTCACTCACCTCAAAGAATATTTATACAGGTGAAATATTGATAATTTACATATATTTTTTTTAGTACAAGATTTAAATTAAAATATATACATTTTAGCTTCTTATTAGTATTCAAAGTGATAATAATTTTGATGCATATTTGATGAACAAAGTTCGTTTAGTACAAATTATAAGGAGATTGATCATGAAGAAATACAAAACGACTGCACACAAACGACAACTCGACAGTACGTGTGTGTATTTGCACATGTGCGATGTCGGGTGTGACGTCATCCCGTCCACCTTATGACGTAATTGTTTGTACAATCACCATCCCTGTCTCTACCATACTTATCGAACAGTTTATTAACTTGATCACGTGTAATCAATAGTCAGGCAGAAAACGCTGGGTGAATCAAAAGAGGGATTAAGAAAAGAGGGGGTAAGGCTTTTTTACGAAGTCACGCGTGAATAATCGAGACGAGGGGAGACACGTGTTGTATATATATAATGATGAAATAGTGTATTTATCTTAAAATGTAAAAACACCATTTCATTCGAGTCAAATAACACTTAATGCCGGAACTACTTTCAGCCACTGATTCCGTGGTATTCAGTTTAAGCACGAACAAATATATTTGATAAACCATTTGTCATTTGACTTGAGAAATGATGAAAAGAAAAGGCAATCTGACAACTGACCCTTATAAGTATTTTCTTACAGGATGCATATACAGTATTAACATGAGTTTGTTTGTCGAAAGGTCACAAAGAAATACCGACATCTGAGATTGTGCATCGATTTCTGATGTCAAAATAGACATAGCATTTCTGGAAATAGCTTCAAAATCAATACAGAAATAAGAGAAGAACTGTCAGTAAAGAGGTTTCGTTTTCCTGTTATTTTAGCCTGATTAAATAAAGTGCAATTTGAGAATATCAAAACTTCAAGATTTCAGTATTAAATTACGTTGCTAAATGTGTTCTACCTTAAATCAGCCTGAAAAGGTCATTTCACAACATTAACTCTCTGACATTAGTCAGTCATTGATAATGAACATATTTCAGTCTCCACGACGTGTTTAATGTTTAGCTTGTAATAACGGTACATGACGGAGCTGGTCACGTGATGCTCAGGAAAAACTTAAAGCCACTAGAACCACACAAATAATGCATGTAGAGCAAGAGTGAGTGAGTGAGTATGGTTTTACGCCGCTTTTAGCAATATTCCAGCACCAGGGCCTAGATTTACGAAGCTCTCCTAGCGCTAAGATAGTCGTAAGTTAATGTTAATGTCTGGCACTTACGACTATCTTAGCGCTAAAGAGCTTCGAAAATCTAGGCCCTGCTTCACACATTGTACCTGGGAATCGAACCCTTCGGCGTGACGAGTGAACGCTTTAGCCACTAGGCTACCCCACCGCCCCGATTCAGCATAAGAAATGAGCCATAGCCACCTATGCTGACCTTGAGAGGCGACTAAATGGGTCGGTTGGTCAGTGTCGGTGATTTGGTTGATGCATGCCATCGTATCTTAGTTGCTTTTATCGACACTCATGACGTCAATCCCTGCACTGTCTGGCCGATTATGTAGATGGAATATTGCTCGGTGAGTGAGTGAGTTTAGTTTAGTTTAGCCACACTCAGCAATATTATAGCTATATGGCGGCGGTCTGTAAATAATCCAGTCTGGACCATACAATCCAGTGATCAACACCATGAACATCGATCTACTCAATAAGGAATACGATGACGTGTCAACCAAGTCAGCGAGCCTGACCATTCGATCCCGTTAGCCATCTCTTACGACAAGCATGGGTTACTGAAGATCAATTCTAACCCGGACCTTCACGGGTTATTGCTAGGTACGTCATTAAACAAACACATATAGTTGACAGAATATTTAAAGCAATGTGAAAGAACAGGTGCTTCTCAACTCCTTTATTAGTAATTGATTATGTAGTATATAAAACGGACCATCAGTCAAAGCAGAATATAAGCTGAAACCAATTAATACATAGAAACCGCTATCTAACGCCCTTAGGCAATGTGACGGTATGAACTCGACACCGTCTTTATGGAGTGAGACATCGAAACACCGCTGTTCTCTGGACAGGTTCGCTGGCCGCTGCTCAGGAGCGCAAAGGCTCACTTGCAAACAGACCAGTCTACACTTACGTCACACATGATATCTTGATATTCATCCTCAATACTTAGCGAGACTTCGAGGTGAGGAAATTTCATAGCGAAAGACGATCCAATCTGAGCTTGTCGTTCGTTTGCTACTGATTATTTGGTCAACAGTGCTATTAGTGAATTCTGCGGTACATTCTATAGAGTATTTCCTAAAAAATGGTATACAATATAAACAGCGGGGCGAGGGAAACAAACAGCCGTGTTTGACGGTGGATAACAAACGGAACTTGTGTTTTTGCCGGAGATGGATTTGATACGGGTATCAGAGGCGATATCAAATGAATCTTATCAATATATATCTCACAACAAGTCACTCAGTTGAGAGCGTTTGTAGTATTTTTGTGCGTGTGTTCAAATCGAATTTTAAGCGTATGCTTGATTTTGACCTTCAGTTTATACGCACATTATGGAAGTGGCAAGATTTCTTAGATGTTCAAATAATAGACAATAATGAATATTTCCGTGAGATAAAAAGTGCTTTAAAGTTTGTTTAAACATTTGAAATATGGTTTCAAATAACGATCTACTTGATTTATATTGATATAATTCGGCTTTCCAATATTTAAACTATTTTTTATTGTGATAGATTTTATTGCACAGGAAGTATACCACCTCGAACGTCTTTCTCACGAAATAAAACTACTCGCACCTATGATCCCCGTAATTATCCCGACCTAAACTGTTTCTTAAGTCAGCGATACCATCAATTCGATTTTCCGGCGTACTGCACTTAGTGGGTTGAGAATTAGAGGCGTTATCCAAACTAAATTACAATGCCGAGGTGTTTACAATGATATCAAACGAGCGCCGCCGAATGAATGCCGGAATTGTACGATGATTAGTAATTAATCGTCATCAATCGGCTGTTAACGGCTAAGCCGAACTCCGTGTGGGGCGGGGCTCACCCTAGCGCGGGGGTGACGTGGGTATAGAAATGGGAGGGTCCGCCTGTAGGGAGCTGTGTTTTGGTGCCTGAATACATTGATTGAAAATGGGTGAATTCCAATCATTTGGGATTTTACACGGTGAATGTCCCCCATACATGGATAGTCTTTAATTATTGTATTAATCGGGCTGTGATCAACAAGTGCTTCCACTGTCGAACAACTTGATGAGGAAAAAAGCGCAGAAAGGATGTAGGGATGATGATTAGTCGACAGTTCAACCAGAAGTACACCCACCACTCAATAGCATCCCCCCTAAACACACACGTATCAGAGCTTTAAATTTAACCTCATGATATCTCTAACAGACAGAACCTAAACTTCCGGGCAAAAGAAAGTTTGTCTTGAAAACTGGAAGTGGCCAAAAATTTACAGACATTTCTAGACTGAAAACAGTCACCAAAACACTGCAAAGTTTAGCTGTGGTTCACTTACATCACCATCGAATAACCATTTCTTGTTTAACCATTTTCGTGTTTCATTGCAAACGTAAGGTCCAAAACACGGCCATGATTCCCTTATGAAAAGTTTCACCATTGAAAAACCATTTCTTGATTGTTTCTTTACAAACGTAAGATTCAAACCACGGTTTTGATTCCCTTATGAAATGCTTCACCATTGAATAGCCATTTCTTGATTGTTTCATTACAAACGTAAGATTCAAACCACGGTTTTGATTCCCTTATGAAATGCTTTCACCATTGAATAGCCATTTCTTGATTGTTTCATTACAAACGTAAGATTCAAACCACGGTTTTGATTCCCTTATGAAATGCTTCACCATTGAATAGCCATTTCTTGATTGTTTCATTACAAACGTAAGATTCAAACCACGGTTTTGATTCCCTTATGAAATGCTTTATGCTTCACCATTGAATAGCCATTTCTTGATTTAATTCATGCTATCAGTAAGATTCAAACCACGGTTTGATTCCCTTATGAAGTGCTTTACCACTGAATAACCATTTCTTGATTGTTTCATTACAAACGTAAAATTCAAACCACGGTTTTGATTCCCTTATGAAATGCTTCACCATTGAATAGCCATTTCTTGATTGTTTCATTACAAACGTAAAATAGCCATTTCTTGAGTATTCAAACCACGGTTTTGATTCCCTTATGAAGTGCTTGTACCAAATGTGAATAGCCATTTCACCATTTGATTGTTTCATTACAAACGTAAGATTCAAACCATTGTTACGATTCCCTTATGAAATGCTTCACCATTGATTAGCCATTTCTTGCATTTAAATGCCACTGAGAAACTGCTATCATTGTTTGTCAATGATATGTCATGAATCGATGGTCGGTCACTTTCTTTTTTGTACGGTACGTGGCAAACGGTTTCCCATTGAAATAGCACCATTCTCCGTATATCCGTGGTTGGACGGCTATTTTTAGCGCCCTCCCATACGAATATGTTACAAAGCGACTAAGACTAATGCTTAGTCTCTGAATATATATAATTTTGATAGTAACAAACAAGCCCATGTAAATTGAAAAGGATCCCCAGGGAGACCAGAGATTCAGAACCTGAGGAAAGCTAGACTTGCATTATTTAGGGCTTTAGCACTGCAGAGAGGGCTTGGCAGTTGGGAAAATAATGTGGTTCAGGGACTGTGAGACAGACTAAAAGCGACTATGCCAAATGAGTTCAGTGTATATGTATCATAGAGGAATATAGGTGAGTTTGAGTGACTTTAGTTTTACGCCGCACTCATGAATATAGGTAAAATACTATACTGGATTATCAAGGATAACTTGTGTCCATGTGTTCACTCAGCAGTGAATGGGTACCTGGTAGAATGAGATGCTCAAATCTCGATTCTATTTCAGCGTCGTCAGAAGCCACTGATGGAGAGGAAGCGCCGGGCTAGGATCAACAGGAGTCTGGAACAACTCAAAGACGTCATCGTCGACAACAACGGCGGCATTGTGAGTAGTCACTGTTACTTCGTAAATTTCACTATCAGAATGGGACGTTGTTACGATTTCGGGTAGTATGAATAAATCCACGTTTTGAGAAGTAATATTCCCGTGCGCGATGGTTTATTATGAGCCCAGATTACAAAACCGTGTTACCATTTACCTCTCGGGACAGGGACGGTGGAGTAGCCTAGTGGCTAAAGCGTTGGCTCGTCACGCTGACGACCCGGGTTCGAATCCCCACATGGGCACAATGTGTGAAGCCCATTTCTGGTGTCCCCCGCCGTGACACTGCTGGAATATTGCTAAAAGCGGCGTAAAACTAAACTCACTCACACCTCTAGGGACAAGCAACAAAAAGAAACACACACAAAAAAAACTCCAAAAGTTTATTTACGTGTTTTTTAGATTCTTGAGAGGCATATAGAAGTTGGTATTCAAGTACAAAACACAATGTTATGGATGTCAACCTCTTCTTTGTTGTATACACAACGTTTCTGGGCTCTTCCTTGCCCCTTCGTCAGGTCATTCACATGACGAAGGGGCAAGGAAGAAGAAGAAGTTGACATCCATGATATTTGTCTGATACTACATGTTTGCTTTTTACAGTGAGCATGAAGCACACTAACCAACTATTGGGAATGTGTCTAAGGTATGTAACTTGATGTTTTTGTCTTCAGCTGCCCCGACTTGACAAAGCTCGCATCCTGGAGCTGACGGTGGATTACCTGCAGGCCAAGACACGGAATGGTCAGATAAGTAAGTAGGACATTCAGATTGTCTTGATAGGGGAATACGCGTGACACAGTAGTATAAGGGCCTTGAGTTCTCCCTATAGAGTTGTGTCCTTTAGACGTGCCCGAGTGAGCGAGTTGGGTTTAAGGACCGTTTGATTGTTTGATTGCTTGTTGTTTTACCCCGCGCTCAGCAATATTCCAGCTATATGGCGGCGGTCTGTAAATAATCGAGTCTGAACCAGACAATCCAGTGATCAACATCATGAACATCGATTGGGATACGATGACATGTGTCAACCAAGTCAGCTAGCCTGACCATCCGATACCGTTAGTCGCCCCTTACGTCAAGCATGGGTTACTGGAGATCAATTCTAACCCGGATCTTCACGGTTTGATAATAGCCTAGATTTTCATGCTTTTAACAGTGGTTTTGTTAGATTATGGCGGTGCGGGTCCCCGCCACTTACCTGCTGAAATGAAACCCACATATATTTGTCATCGCAACAGCAAAGTGCAAGTTGAAAATGATCTCTGTTTATTCAGGTGCTGGCGATGAACGTTTCAAGGCTGGTTACCTGAGATGTGTGAACGAGGTGACGTCATTCCTTCATGACAAGGTCGAGGACACCAGACTGACGCAAATCATCCAGCATCTCTTCACTCTCACTGCAAATATCAAGAGCAAGGTCAAGGCCACGAAGACACCAGCCTCAAGCGATGCAACATCATCAACAACAGGTTCAGGGTCCATGCTGGTGACTGAGGCCTCGACAACAAAATCCACACACGCTAGTCCTTCACTGGCATCAGAAGAAAGTATGAGGCCAAATCTCCATCTACATCAGAAGTTCACATCGAATATGACAAAAAAGGTCACGTCTGCATCGGCGTCGCTACTGCATAGCTCCTCTTCACCATTATCGTTGACATCATCATCACCATCACCATCATCATCAGCATCAGCATCAATCAAGACAGATGAAGTTCAATCTAAAGTGTCTGTCATTAAAAGAATGATGATACCAGATACATTATCAAAGGTCAGAGTTCAAGGTCATTCCATGACACTACCACCATCCTCACGTTGCACGGTGTCAGGAGACACACATCCTACAAAAGCTCCTCAACATTCATTTCGTAGCACACAATTCTTTAAATGGTTAAGGAAGCAAGAGCATCCGTCTCTAGGAACTTCATCACGGTTGCCAAACCTGACGGTAAGCAGGGAAGTAGTAAGGGCTAGTCGTGGCGCCTGTAGCAGGGAGAGCGGAGAAGAAAAACGCCCAGCTCCAAGAACAAGACGATATGGATCAGTATGCTCGGCACATTCCGCACAGTCCTCGACAGATTCCGACATCTCCGCAGACGACGAAGACGTCATCATGACCGACCGTCAAGGATCAGACGCTCATTTGCGGAAGAAGCTTGACGTGGGCCGTGACATCAGCTACGTCATGTCTGACTCTGACGACGACATTTCTGTAGAGTCAGAAGTGTTCACCATGGACTCTGAGGACGAGGCTTCCTCTGGTAACGATGCTCCTGGTAATAACGGTGACGTTGCTACGAACTCAAAGGACGCACAGCAAGGGGTCCTCGTGTGTGGTGACGCTGGAGACAGAGCGGAAGCGTCAAGGTCACCAGTTTGGCGCCCATGGTGACACCCCAGAAAATTAACATTTATTTATGTCCAAGATATTTTTATGGATTAAACTTCTTTTTAATTTCTCTCACGACGTTTCGAGACCATTCCAGGTCCCTTCATCAGGTGAACTCTGATGAAGGGACCTGGAATGGTCTCGAAACGTCGTGAGAGAAATTAAAAAGAAGTTTAATCCATAAAAATATCTTGGACATCAATGTACAACTTCTAAATGCCACTGAAAGACAACATTTATTTAGGTGATAGAAGATCTGTATATATACTTTGAATATGCCACGCATAAGAAATTTGGTTAAATGTTAATTAGGGTCATCTGCGCATTACAACCTGGTTGATATTATCATTGTTTTTTCGGGTTGCGTACTTAACTAATATCGATGCATGTCACAAGACCTACTACCCAGCAGTAAGGACAAAGATAATTAGTTTAGCAGTGGCAGTGTTTGCTCATTACGTCAACTGCTCATTACGTCAACTGCTCATTACGTCAAAAGCAGTAAGGACAAAAATCATTAGTTCAGCAGTGGCAGTGTTTGCTCATTACGTCAACTGTACAGGTTTGCTTCCCACAAGGATGCACTGGATTTATTTCACTTCTTCGAATCTCTGCAATGGTTTTACTGTAATACTACTTAGTGCTCACATATTTATTTCATAAGCTATTGAGAACACAACACAGGGCTACCAACTCACTTGTCTTCTGTAATTGTAGCACCAATATTATTACTATCATGATTATTTCCTATCGATTTTCCAATACTGTTAATTAAACCTTTAACTATATTTAACTTTAGGGTTTGAGTGGTCAGTCACTTATTTACAATATTACGTCTCTATGTATGACAATCGTAACGCTCGAGCAAACTACGTATTTAATTTGTTTAATATGCTAAAAAAATCAAATTGTGTGTATAGAACTGAAATGCATGACATTGTGTGCTTACAGTTATAAATAAAATCTTGCTAAATTGATTTGTTCAGTTAGATTTATGTCGTATGATGCGGGAGGTTTCAACTTGTAGCCACAGCGAAACCGGACGGTGAAAAGGTTCGGATTAACTAATGTCCGGATTAACGAATCATTAAGAGAACATCTTTCGCGTTTATTTCTTTTTTGCTTAACGCCGCACTCAGCAATATTCCAGCAATAAGATTGCGGTCTGTCAGACTAAGGCTTCGTCTTCAAAAACATAATAAAATATATAGGTTTTGTTTAAAATGTATTGTTTGAAATTATATAACTTGATCAAGTCACAATATGGCTGAAATTCTGCCGACGTGACTTCAACAAACTCACTCACTCACTCCAGGGTCAATCTGAACACAAGGCTAATATTTTCAAAAATAAAGTAATACTTTTATAATTTATATATAATTTTAAACTTATAAGAACGGGAATACGGTTATTCTACGAGTTTAAGTGTCCACAAATTCGCGACCCCTTCAGTTTCTCGCCTACGTTGATAAATATCACCTGTATCGGGTCGTTCATACACCTCTTTCAATTGCGAAACACCGGCAATGACAGGAGAAAATGTTTATGTTGTCAATTTCATGTTTACAAATATCTTCCCGGTATAATTTCCGACACTGGATATTTGCCATAATCAATAGGAACACTATCTCCAAATTTCCTCACGGACGCCACAAAGCTTTGAACACCACCGTCCTGTCATTCTATTCCCGCAAATTAACGGTTAACTGTACATCGATACCCCAACAAATAGCGTTTCAGTAAACGCGCACAAAACATGTCAGTCCAGTTTAAACCGCGTGCTAAACGACCTTAGGTCAGGGAGATCGGGTCACAGCGAGCTGTTGATGTTAAATCTGTTTCGTGTTTGTATAAACTGCCCGCACCCCCACAAGACGAACAGCGGCCCCTGATATCGATAGTATCAGTGATTTAGCCGGTGATTGCTTGTAATTTGAAGTGTCGAATATAAGCTCTTTTTGACACTTCGGAATGCTGATTACTGGAGAGCTATGGCGGTTTGACACCGCGGGGCGGCGCACGTGACAGTCCTGGAGATGATCCAGCTAAACACTGCCAATCCTTGACATCCCCTGGATTAATATCACTCACGAGGGATCCTTTTGTAACCAAGTTTTTATTTTGTAATTTTAGATTTGACAAGCGTTATCCCCCACAATGCTGCCAATGTACACTTAGGCGTATGACCGGCGTAGCTGAGATACCCGGATCAGAATGACCGGGTGTGGTGAGGTGAAATGGGGTTTAACGTCGTACTTGAGTATATTTCGCTCATATGACGACGTGCATGCGTGTGTATGTGTATGTGCGGCTGCTTGTACTAGCCTAGACTTAAGCTGGTTTTATAGTGCTAGCTCACTGAGATACCATGCCGCAGTTAAGCATGAATACCCCACTCAGACACATTATACTGACTCCGAGCCGACCAGTCCTTGTTGTACCCATTAATGCCGAGCGCCAGGCAAGGAACAACAAGTACCATATTTTAACGTCTTTTGGTATGACGCGGCCGGGGATCGAACCCAAAATGATCGGGAATGTTAGAAGGAATATAGTTGGGATCGTACAATGGTGTTTTTGGACGATTAAGGAAAGTTTTTTACAGCTTTTATTCAGAATGTCCAATGGTTCTTTAAACGAGTGAGTGAGTCATGTTTAACACCGCTTTGAGCAGTATTACAGTTATATCGCAGCGTGTCAGGGGTGGTGGGGTAGCCTAGAAGATAAAGAGTTCGCTCGTCACGCCGAAGACCCGGGTTCGATTCCCCACATGGGTAAAATGTGTGGAGCCCATTTCTGGTGCTAAAAGCGGCGTAAATGTATACTCACTCACTCACTCTGATGTCTGAGTCTAATTGCTGAAGCATTGTTAAAGCGAACTAAAACCTTACTCGGTCATTTAGTTCATTTGACTTATCTTATTGCAAAGCGAATGTCACTTCAATACCTTACGTGAATTTGAGACTACGTACAGAAAGTATCAATATAGTATTAAGAAATATGGTCAACACTGCGTAATTTATACGTCATACCACTGATTCATGGTTTCACATAACCAATTTCAAGTCTAGGTGTACATCATGTATTCAATATCTTCCGTGAATTTGAGACAACGCGTCTGAGTGAGAAAATATTCAACGTGACATCGGCAATATTTCAGCCATATCGTGAGGCGAACAATTTATACATGTACATTAAACATAAACGTATTACAGAATACATTGGTTGTTTTTAATACAATAACAATACAAGTTATCAAGATACCGTATTTCCTCTAATAAGCCCCAGCCTCCAATAAGCGCCGGGGATAAAGCAACTGTTCAAGAAGTAAGCGCCGGGAGTGCCACATGTTTACAATAGAATTTTCAAATAAAGTACCAATGGAGAATCTATATTCATTTCCGTTGAAACTTTTAGCGCCTGGTCTCTAATAAGCGCCGGCCCCTAATAAGGGAGTGCCACATGTTTACAATAGAGTTTTCAAATAAAGTACCAATGGAGAATCTATATTCATTTCCGTTGAAACTTTTAGCGCCGGGTCTCTAATAAGCGCCGGGTCTCCAATTAACGTCGGGTCTCTTATAAGCGCCGGGTCTCCGATAAGCGCCGGGCCACCAATAAGCGCTGGGTCTCTTATAAGCGCCGGGTCTCCAATAAGCGCCGGTCTCCAATAAGCGCCGGGCCACCAATAAGCGCCGGGCCAACAATAAGCGTCGGGTCTCCAATAAGCGCCGGGTCTCTAATAAGCGCCGGCCCCTAATAAGGGAGTGCCACATGTTTACAATAGAGTTTTCAAATAAAGTACCAATGGAGAATCTATATTCATTTCCGTTAAAACTTTTAGCGCCGGGTCTCTAATAAGCGCCGGCCCCTAATAAGCGCCGGGTCTCTAATAAGCGCCGGGTCTCCAATAAGCGCCGGGTCTCCAATTAACGTCGGGTCTCTTATAAGCGCCGGGTCTCCGATAAGCGCCGGGCCACCAATAAGCGCTGGGTCTCTTATAAGCGCCGGGTCTCCAATAAGCGCCGGTCTCCAATAAGCGCCGGGCCACCAATAAGCGCCGGGCCAACAATAAGCGTCGGGTCTCCAATAAGCGCCGGGTCTCCAATAAGCGCTGGGTCTCTAATAAGCGCCGGGTCTCCAATAAGCGCCGGGTTTCTAATAAGCGCCGGGTCTCCAATAAGCGCCGGGTCTCTAATAAGCGCCGGGTCTCTAATAAGCGCCGGGTCTCCAATAAGCGCCGGGTCTCCAATAAGCGCCGGGTCTTCAATAAGCGCCGGGTCTTCAATAAGCGCCGGGTCTGGAAAGATAACCGCCCGGGCGCTTATTAGAGGAAATACGGTATGTTGTATTTGTTAGACATATCCTTTACAGCAGCTATTACAAATGACACCCTGAAAGGGTCAAGATGACAGTGACCACATGGGATAGGACACAGTGGCCAAGGTCCGTGGTCATTGTGACAACATACAATGTCCGTGATGACACACTGTTCATTACTAACATCCTGAAGGGTCTACCCGTGAAGATCCGGGTTAGAATATTGATCTTCAGTAACCCATGTTTGTCGTAAGAGGCGACTAACGGGATCGGGTGGTCAGGTTCGCTGACTTGGTTGACACATGTCATTGTATCCCAACTCCGTAGATCGATGCTCATGTTGTTGATCACTGGATTGTCTGGTCCAGACTCGATTATTTACAGACCGCCTCCATATAGCTGGAATATTGCTGAGTGCGGCGTTAAACAAACAACCAACCAACCAAATCTAAAGGGTCCGTGGTGACAACATACACGTCCCACCTGGCATAGACACAGTATCTTACACAAATTGATGGCGTTGGCTCGTTGCTTTCAAATGTCTCGCTTGCATCCCAAAGTACACTGTCGTAAGGCTCTCCGTTGTTCTCGGTGCCCTTGGTTTGGTAGCTCCCGATCTCTTGGCGCAGATCAGGAGTGCACTCGGTTTCTCCATCGGGGCACAGCTCTTCTGACACTCTTGGTGGGAAGCCTCCATATCCTCCGGAAAGTTCTTGGTTTGTTCGACCAGGCAGCCCTTCCTGGGAGAAGTCCCATTCGCTGTCTGGGCTGGGTGTAGAGAGGGTAAGGGCACCTAAGGCTGAAGATGAGCCTTACCAGCCTGACTGTGGAAAACATTATAATAATGTTCTTAGGAAAGGTCTTGGTAGTTCAACCAGGAAGCGCTTCCTGGAGAGAAGTCCCATTCGCTGTCTGGGCTGGGTGTAGAGAGGGTAAGGGCACCTAAGGCTGAAGATGAGCCTTACCAACCTGATCGTGTAAAACGTAAAAATAATATTCTCCGAAAAGGTCATGGTGGGTTCGACCATGCAGCGCTTCCTGGGAGAAGTAGAAATGTTTTCGGCACAATATGTCTGAAATACTGTCGATGTGACATAAAATGTTAACTCACTAACACCTAGGAGAAGTCCCATTCTGTGCCAGGACCACCCGACCTCTCTCTGCTGCATCTTAACTTCTGTAACATAATCTTGGATGTTATCATTATCATCATCATCATCAGCAGCAGCAGCAGCAGCAGCATCAGCATCACAACCATCATCACCATTATCGTTGATTGGACTGACTGACTGACTGACTGAGTTTGGTTTTACGCCGCTTTAGGCAATATTCCAGCAACATCACGGCGGGGGACACCAGAAATGGGCTTCACACATTGTACCCATGTGGGGATTCGAACCCGGGTCTTCGGCGTGACGAGCCAACGCTTTAACCACTAGGCTACCCCACCGCCCCATCGTTGATTGGAGGTGAGGTAACCTATAATAGATTCCCTCTTTTATGTAACGTTTAACGACCGATGGCACTCGAACATGGTATCTGATCATTCTCTCACTTATAACGGTGTTCAGTCATGTTCTGACAGTTCAACTTTCTACCCCATATTAAATATTTAAAAAAATACATGCCTAAAGGCCCTTGAATTGTCGAAGGTTGTTTCTAATATAAAGTGGTGAGGGGATCAGAAAACCGTCCTCCATCTGTACCGAGCGCTTATACGACCCAAACTTGATTATGGCTCCATCGTTTATGGTGGAGCCTGTAAAAGCAACCTAACATTGTTGGATTCCGTCCACCACCAAGGACGTTGACTTTGCCTTGGATTATTCAGAACTTCCCCTATTGATAGTCTCTATGTTGAGGCCAATAAGCCTTCTCTTAACCAACGGCGTATAAACTTAACCTTACAGTACATTACAAAACTATATTCTAATGAGTCTAACAGTGCATTTAAGTGTTTTTAATCCTCTTTATGAGGATTTGTACAACCAAAACTCATCTCTTGTTCCGCCTCTGTGAATAAGAATAAAACCTTTCCTTTCTGATGCTGGCATTGGGCTACAAAATATAGCTCCTCCACGCCTTTTTTCCTCTCCTCCTTGGCAATTAGTGAGACCACAAGTTGACCTAACATTGACAACGTTTAAGGATTTCGAAACAAATGAATTACAATATAAACAAAGATACATTCAATTAAAAAGTAAATATAATCCGTGGCTGAAATACTGCCGGTGACTTAAAATCTTAACTCACTCACTCACTTTGACAGTTCAAGGGTGGGGCGGGTAGGGGGTGCGTTTCCTACTGGCTTTTGTCATCTTGTCAGATAATACAAAATGGTCTCATCATGTATCTGCTGTAATAGAAAATGCCTCAAATATGTTTCCTCATTACGGACGCTAAAGTACGTATTACCTAGACATATCCTTCCTAGTATGCATGAAATGTATATTAGGCCTATTTTAAAATATGCATCTGAGGTCTGGGATAATTGCCCTAGCTATATTTGTGATAAACTTGAAATGTTACAACTTGAAGCAGCAAGAATTGTAACCGGATTGCCTAAATTCGCTTCAAGATATAGTTTATACAGTGAAGCTGGTTGGTTGCCATTGAAAGTTAGACGAACACAAAGGAAACTCTGTACATTCTACAAAATTGTTAACATGCAAGCTCCTGATTACCTGATAGATTTACTTCCACCTTTTACTGAAACCATTTCCAGATACAATTTGCGTAACAAATCAGATTTGGCTGTTCCTAAATTTCGCACCTCAATTCTCTAAAAGTCATTTATTTATGATTCTGCAAGTTTATGGAATGCTCTCTCCTCTTTAACAAAATGTACAAATTCATTATCATCGTTTAAATCAAAGTTATCTGGAAAAAATGACAAGGTTAAAAAATATTTTCTATTTGTTGAAAGAAAGACAAATATACTACACACGAGGTTAAGACATTCGTGTAGTTCATTACATGCATATCTGTTTCGTGTGAATCTATCAGAGAGTAGAGCTTGCAATTGTGGTGCTCCGGTGGAAGATGCTAACCATTTCTTTTCAAAATGTCAAAAATTTGTCAGTTGTCGTTTTGATCTGAAGCAAGACTTTGAACTATCAAAAGTTCACTTAAACATTGATACCATTCTTTACGGCAACCCTGCTCTGCCAAATACTATTAATGAAAATATCTTCAGACATGTGCATAAATACATTGTACGAAGTAAGCGCTTTGATAAATCAATAATATGTCTTAATATTATTATGTCCATTCATTACGTCCATTCATTATTGTTCGTGTTTCCGAGGGGCGCGGGCGGTAATAAGTTACATAACTTATGCCCAATCCATGACAAACACTGAATAAAATATTTTCAAACAATCCTACTGGCCAAAGCGTTCGAGTTCGAACCCCGAGTTCGATTCCCCAATGGGTACAATGAGTGAAGCCCATTTCCGGTGTCCCCCGCCGTGACATTGCTGGAATATTGCTAAAAGCGGCGTAAAATCTGAATCACTCACTCTCTCACTCACTCTGACAGTTCAAGTTTAGTGAGTGAGTATATATTTATGCCACTGCCGCAAGGTCATGGCGGGGAATACAAGAAACTGGCTTTACCACGCACAGAATCTTGGAGAACCGTCAAACCACCGTCACATGCAGATGTGTGTAATAACAGCAAGTGATATTTGTACATCACCAAGCTAAGCCTTGATATGGTTATGTTTTGAGTGAAAATGACCCGATAATTACCTTAATGGCAGATTACAGCAACTGTTTCACTACAATAAGACTTCGTGTTCAATTTATCAACTGTGAAACAGACTGACTGCGAAGAATTCATTAATGCAGCGATAATGGTCCATGTATCTGCATGACAGATAGGAACACATTTCAGGGACAAGAGTTACCTCCCTTATACCAAGCCGCTTCACTTTCTGTCGCAGCCCTGGTGTTGGGCGTTGGCCTCTGTACACAGCGCTTCTTGTTTGTGCGAAGCTGATATTTTGGGATGAAAACAAAACTAACACCTGACTAATATTGAAACTAAAAAATACAAAGAACAATAAAATACTACATGTCTATCATATAAAGATTAAAGTAATTCCCAAACATTTGTTTTATTACGCTATCGTTTGATCATAAACTTTAAATTCCCACGTAAATTTCATAAAGAGCAAACACAACTGATACCAACACTCGTCCTCCACGTGATCGCGAAGTGACAGAAAATTCCCTCAAACATTCCCACAGCTTAATTTACCATTCAATGTCGAATTCGTAGTCAACGATCCATTAAAAAAAAAGACAAAAACAAGATCAACATTAAAGATAAACCTCTGTTCCGTAGAAGATTAAGATCTCATCGTCTCTCATAACAATGACGCAGCGATCCGAGATTGTCTTCGCATTAGTCCCGACGTACCGCTAAAAAAATGTACCGCTAAAAAGAAAATACGTCACGTAGACCTAAGGGCGTGGCGAGTTGTTCACAACCTTCGCGAGTGGACGCGTGAAATACCATGACCAGTAACTGAACCCATCGCGCACTTTAAAGAGCACCTTCTTCGACATTTTAAACATAAGGTCAAGGCTGTGTTAATCCTCATTGTGTAACCCACTTCTACCTGTAAGTCGTTCTGCTTGCGCCGCCGCCTTGGCTGTCATTGTCTACCCGACCTCGAAACCACTAAGCCCTGTTTCACAACCTTGGATGTGACCCATATTAAGTCACGCGACACGGCATGGCTGTGACACAAAGGTTGTTCGTCGAGACATATTCGTTTCAGATGTGATCGACTGCCTTACTACTACAACAACAACAACAACAACAATATTTATTTTGACATTACATAAGCGAGAACCACAGAAACGACATTGCTCTTACAACCTTATTTATACATATTCATCCGCCACTATACCGCTATAACTATATCACATCCACCTGCTACTTCTACTATCACATTTGCTCCACGACGACTACTACTACTACTACTACTACTACTACTACTACTACTACTACTACGACCACAACTACTGTCACTACTACTACTACTTCCACTACTACTAACACTGCTGCTACTTCTACTATCACATTTGCTCCACGACGACGACGACTACCACCACCACCACTACTACTACTACTACTACCAATCCAATACTGCTACGTGTTCATAACTACATATTGAGTGAGCCACTAAGGTTTTACATATTGGAGTGAGCGACTAAGGTTTTACGTTCAGCAACATTCCAGTTATATCAGTGCGGTCGCACCAGAAAAGGATTCACACACTGTGCCCACGTGGGGAATCGAACCCGGGTTTTCTGCGCGACGAACGAACACCGCTCTGTAACCCTCAATGATAAATGATCATAAGTGTATCCTATAAGCTCAACCAACCGTCAAAACTCTCAAGTACAAAGAGATAAGTTTACAACATTTCACCTTTGGCCTTCCAGTCGGCTTGATACTGATTATACCACTGCTCTCAAGTGGAACAAAATATACTAGCAATCAGACTTTGGATCCTGACGTGGGTTGAGTTGATAAGCCCGACTTTTTATGACCCTCTTATGTCAGCGATTGACCAAAGTCCAAGGCAAGCTGCACTCTCAACGCACCTGTTTTAAACCATATCTCACATACTGCACAAGCTTGGACTTTGTACTTGGTCGATAGGGGAGTAGCTCTAAGGGGAATATTTCTCGGAAATCCAATTGTCATCCACCAAGGTCATGGGTCAAGGCTTCACTGTACAGCTGAAGGTTCACATGACTCACGGATTCCGTGAAATATTCCGGCGAATTACATATTCTATATATAGTACATCCGGGTTAATACGTGCACGACTTGCTCGTGATACTGCGTGCTGAGAGACTGTGTTTTGTAATTGAGACAGCGCTGTCAGCACTTCAAAATAAATCAACCAACTTTCTTATTAGAGGGAAAACAGTTCGTTTCGGATCGTTTTGACCAAAATATGTTCTTTTCAATATACAGAATATCCAGAGACCAAATAATAACATTATTGAACATCTCCAGGTGAGGTGAGGTGAGGTGAGGTGAGGTGAAATTGGGTTTAACGTCGTGCTTGAGAATATTTCGCTCATATGATTACGTGCATGCGTGTGTATGTGTATGTGTATGTGCGGCTGCTTGTACTAGCCCAGACTGAAGCTAGTTTTATAGTGCTAGCCCACTGAGATACCATGCCGCAGTGAAGCATGAATACCCCACTTAGACACATTATACTGACTCCGAGCCGACCAGTCCTTGTTGTACCCATTAATGCCGAGCGCCAGGCAGGGACCAACAAGTACCATATTTTAACGTCTTTTGGTATGACGCGGTCGGGCATAGAACCCGCGACCTTCCGCTCTCCGGGCGGACGTTCTAACCACTACACCACGGAGGGGGCCGAATATCACCAGGAATAGGCTACTTTTACAACCCCACTCCTCCACAACTCATTTTCATTTCAAACTTGAAGATCTGAGTGAGAACTGATCTTCATAACTGATCTTCAGCACCCCATGCTTGTCATAACAGGCGACTAACGGGATCGGTTGACACGTGTCATCGTATCCCATTTGCGTTGAACGATGCTCATGCTGTTGATCACTACATTGTCTCGTCCAGATTCGATATTTACAAACCGCCGCCACATAGCCGGAATATTGCTGAAAGCGGCAACAAAAATCTAAACGTTCACATCCTAAGTAGGCAAAATGCAAATGTATTGTTTGCAAGGTTAAGACTTAACTTGGTAGAAAGGGCAGTGGGTGATTGGATGAAGCTTTGGTCTTTCACCTTAGCCTGTGTTCGATTCCCTCAATGATACACTGGGTGAAGCTGAAACATGTTGTTTTGATTATTATTATTATTATTATTATAGTATATTTATATAGCGCACATATCCACGCAACTGGTGCATGCTCAAGGCACTGGTATTTTCCCTCGATCATTGGATGTCAATCTCAACGGCACATCGTATTATCAATCTCAACTCCCTGGGGAGTATACAACTCTTGCTGCCACTGGGCGCCACTAGTCCGCCGATATATGAATATCGCGTAATTCGGTAACCGGTCCTACAGGCTCGTTTATATAACACTGCTACATCACACAGTATTACTCCCGAGAGAAAGACACAACTTTTAATATATTCCCTGTGACAAATGAAACGACAATTTCAATTATCCTCGCTTGCCAACGACATTAGCATCTATGTCGAAACGTCTCCTTTTTACAGAATAAAGAAGTTCTAAATCCATAAAAATTGTTCTTATTCTATACATGATATTTTACAAAAAATATTTATGAAATATGGTTTAAACATTATGCTTTGTCATTGTGAGCGATATTTTGACCTTGTCCGTCATATACCACACCTCCTGCTTGAGATTTCGAAATACGCAATGATAAAAATCCCGACAAGGGCTTTAACGATGGCAAATAATCTGTCTCATAGTCCCTGAACCACATTATTTTCCCTACTGCCTTGTCCTCCCTGTAATGCTAAAGCCCTAAATGAAGTAAGTCTAGATCCCCTTGGGTTCATTATCTCCCACCTCACTGGGACTTAAATGGGAATACTACTAGTTGTTATTATCAAACCGTGAAGATCCGAGTTAGAATTGATTTCCAGTAATCGATACTTGTCGAAAGAGGTGACTAACGGGATCGGGTGGTCAGGCTCGCTGACTTCGTTGACACATGTCATCGGTTCCCAATTGCGTAAAACGATGCTCATGCTGTTGATCACTGGATTGTCTGGTCCAGACTCGTTTATTTACAGACCGCCGCCATATAGATGGAATATTGCTGAGTGCGGCGTAAAACTAAACTCACTCATTTACTACTATCAAAATTACATATATTCAGAGACTGGCATACAGTGGAAATGAGTCTCAAAGCGACAAAACCACCCAAACCTAATTAAGGCCAGCTGGGAAGTATAATGAAACACATGCTAGAAATATTAATACATTATTCATCATTACACTGAGTCGCATTTATAAAAATAGTGTAACATACTTGAAATACATTAATCTATATTTTTCACACATGTAGGTTAGGTTAAGTTGTCATCTGGTAATTCATAAATTACCATTTGTGACATACCCTGTTGCCTTACATTAGATTATGATATCGGGAGATCTGACGTGTCCTACATGTTGCCCTTGAGTAGAGCCACAATCAGTAGTGTCATTAAATAGCCTAAAGAATGCCTCAGTTTCTACTGTCACGAGTGTCACTATTGGTTGAACTATGGGCGTCTAATTAGCCGTCACAGAGTGATGAGTGAGTATTGTTTTACGCCGCTTTTTAGAGATATTCCAGCAATATCACGGCGGGGGTTACCAGCAATGGGCTTCACACATTGTACCCATGTGGGGATTCGAACCCGCGTTTTCAGCGTGACGAGTGAAAGCTTTAATCACTACCCTACCCCACCGCCCCAGAGAGAGAGAGAGAGAGAGAGAGAGAGAGAGAGAGAGAGAGAGAGAGAGAGAGAGAGAGAGAGAGAGAGAGAGAGAGAGAGAGAGAGAGAGAGAGAGAGAGAGAGAGAGAGAGAGAGAGAGAGAGAGAGAGAGAGAGAGAGAGAGAGAGAGTTATTAGTAAGGCGGTTCTGGGATTCGAGCTAGCAAAGGGACGCAACTCTGACCAACAAAGTATGGCGTTTACAGCGTGGACACACGTACATCCGTCTATGCAATGGTTCGGTTGGGAAGGTCAGCGGCTGCTCGTCAGAGTCATGATCCGGGTTGGCCTGTCAACAACGTGTGAAACTCGTCGTGAGAAAGTGTAAGTCGCAGTGATCTCGCTGGACATTTGCCAAAAACGTACTCGCTCACATACCTGATGTAACGGGACCTGGATCGAGGGTCAATCCTTAAAATGACTTGCATTTCAGTCACGTATCTTATTGTACTTAGACCTTCATCAATATCTGGTATAGAATATACCATGGTCGATGTCTTCAAATGCTGGTGGGCGGTGGGGTAGCCTAGTTGTTAAAGCATTCGTTCGTCACGCGACTTTATGGAACATAATTATATAATGTGTGTATGAACAGCAAGACTTTATTTTCACGTCACAGATCTGATTTCTACGCCTGTAGAGGGGCGGTGGGGTAGCCTAGTGGTTAAAGCGTTCGCTAATCACGCCGAAGATCCGGGTTCGATTCCCCACATGGGCACAATGTGTGAAGCCCATTTGTGGTGTCCCCCGCCGTGATATTGCTGGAATATTGCTAAAAGCGGCGTAAAACTAAAACTCACTCTCTCACTCAAAAGGCTTGTTCAGATTTTGTGTTTAAAATGAAAAATATCGAAAATGGAAAAATAGACACATACAAGTCGTGCTGGTCAGTCATGCATACCCTGAAAGAAATATATCCAAGAAAGTCCACGCAAGTCTTAAATATGTGGCAAGTTTAGATGACCACAGTTTCATCTGAAAATGAAGAAAATCTCTGGGCTCCTTTTCATTATATTTTCTTCTTATTATTATTTAGGAACCGTTTTTATCAAATATGTTTATCTCAGAGACTAGATGTTACTCGTGTAGTCTGTCTCACAGTCCCTTAACCATATTATTTTCCTTACTATCTAGCCCTCCCTGCAATGCTAAAGCCTTAAATGAAGCAAGTCTAGATTTCGGGTTCTGAATCTCTAGTCGCCCTGGGGCTCCTTTTCAATTTAAATGGGTTTATTTGTTACAATCAAAATTATATATATTCAGAGGCTAAGCGTTAGTCTATTGGTCGTGCTACAACGGCGAAGACATGCTATACTTAAAGACAGACACACATGGTGGTGCTTACTTACAGTGACGCCTACGTCAGTCCTACAGCCGGAAGGACACACAGACAGCCGGACGGACACACAGACAGACGGACGGACACACAGACATACATGAACATACACCGTCATTCTGACAGTTACATATTTCACACTAGATTTGCACAAGTCTCTAAGGTAAAAACTAATTGTTTAAATGATAATTTCTAAAAAATAAATAAATAACAGACTTGGGTCCAGTACCGGGTACTTATATAGACTTGCTTGTTCGAAGGATAGAATTACTATACATCCATGGGCTTGGCATTCAGTACAGCCTTAGAGCAAAGATAGGGTTAGACTAACAACTAGTCTCTGAAATGAACATATTTTACAGAAAACAAAAGGCCACAGTAAAAAAATAACAGATAATGAACAGGAGCCCTGAGACTTTCTTCATTTTCAGAATCTATGGAAACTAGACTTGCCACATTTTCTAGACTTGCGTGGGCTTTCTTGGATGTATTTGATTCAGGGTCTGTATGACAGACTAGGCTAACGTCACACGTGCAGAGAATTAACATAGTCATGGCAGACTCACATAGTCGTGCTAAACAGCGCGAAGATACGCCACGCCTGACGACACTCAGACAGACAGACACACAGACACATTAATGTAGTTTGTATAGTATTGTCACTGTTTCTCCATGGCACGTTTGCGCAATAAATATTTTGTATCTTGTATCACACAGAGAGAGAGACACACACACACACAGAGAGAGAGACACACACACAGTCATACTAACATTCGCCAAACCTAAAGAGAAACAAACATAGTCATGCTAACATGATCATGACAGACACTCACGACAAATACACCGTTTTACAAAGACGTTAAGATACGACACACCCAAAGACAGATATGGTCATGGAAACAGAGTCCAAGACGGAACTACATTTACGTAAGGCCAGACGCATGACCACCCGCATAGACTATATGCGCATGCGCCACAAAACGGGAACATTTGAAAGTTAGGGCGTAGAGGACACGTGTTCGTGCGTGTTTTCATGTAGATTCCGCCCAGCATCTCTCAACAGAGCTATATCTGTGGAACGCGGGCTTGTATTTCTGGCTTCTCCCCTTCCCCCTCTCCTCCCACGTTCTGGAGTAAGTAGGTCAGGGTTACCTACCGTGTACTGACCTAGTTGACGGTATTATTTATGTTCTCCAATGCGTTTATCAACATGTTGCCCGTAACCTTGACTATACTTACGCTCAATAAAATGTAATGGCGTGCTGGGACATCAGAGTTTATTGTGTTATTTTCCTGCAAGTCTGGCTAGCGTGTCGAGACCTGTGAGGCGAGTGCCCCTCATTGTGTTACAAAAGTGGGTTAATTGAAGTTCGAGAAGCGATTTACCCTTGAGGTGCAACATACACTTGCGTATTTCATTGACCCGTCGTCTGAGATACCTTGGGCGTGTCAGAAAAATCTGTGAACGTGGGTTCGAATCCCAGATGTCATCTGATTTGGTTTGCCAGCACCACACCTGGATTTAATCAAACACTCAGATGGAAACGGAACTGGCAGGTGGGGTAGCATGGTGGTTAAAGCGTTCGCTGGCCACCCCTAAGATCCGAGTTCTAATCCCCACATGGGTACAATATGTGGAGCCCATTTCGGGTGTCCCCAGTGAGTGAGTGAGTGAGTTTTAGGTTTACGCCGCTTTTAGCAATATTCCAGCAATATCACGGAGGGGGACACCAGAAATGGGCTTGTACCCATATGGGGAATCGAACCAGGGTATTTGGCGTGACGAGCGAACGCTTTTCACCACGAGGCTACCCCGCCGCCCCCCGCAAAATTAAACCCACCCACCTTACCAAAATCAACTGGCACATATAATGAATTATGTGGTCAATGAGGCATCAAACTCAACTCACTCATTCCCTTCGTCACAATTCTCCTTGAATGATTTTGTATGTGCGTATGTGCGTGTGTACGCGTCCGTGGGCTTCATACCTATACCAGATCACATCAACCACAATACTGGCCAACAGTGAATTTAAGCAACATTGTATACATCCTATAATGTATATCTGATACCGATCGCAATGTACTTTTAACATGCATGAAAACGAATGAATATTCTCTCAACCATAGCGCTGGACACACACGAAACCCGAGATGATATCCCGCTGATGATCATTGAATGGCTTTTCCTCCTAATGGGGGAGAGATGTAATGTAATGGGGGAGAGATGTATATCTGATACCGATCGCAATGTACTTTTAGAGTTGTGGTCGTGACTTCCAACGAGGATGGTTACATGAACCTACATGAACAAATACAGTACAAATATTTATACATTACAGCAGGCGCCCATTTGAAAAGCCAAAGGATATATACTCTTAAACAATTAGGGAACTTCATTTTTTATTTACGATTAAATTTTTTTAATAAATGGGAGATATCAATCAATGTTGATATGATGATAATGAAAGCGTTGAAAGTGCATCACCACTTGCACTTCCTTGTGACCATAGTTATTTGTTTGTACAGTAATCGCTCTTGAAAGATGATTGGTGTATGACGTGAAATTTGCATGTGTACGATTTTCATTTTCCAAAAACAAAACAAAAAAACCCCAACAAATCAGCTAGCAACAAACAACTAACAAGTATGTGATGCAGATGATTGTCAAAATTATTGGTCTACAGTGATTTATCGACCTTCTTGAAAATCATCAAAATCAAGAATGACACCCCATGCACGTGTATGGGGATACTGCGTTGTGCACGTGCATGCATCCAATGCGTTGTGTTTATGGGTGGTGATAATGTTATCATGATATGTATGTGTTTGAAAAGTTTGTTAACGCTTACACTTCCTATCCAAACTTAAAATTCAGCTTTTACTTACTTTTAAAGAGTATATATACTAGTATATGATTATGATAATATTTCACAAATATTAACAAAATTCTGATAATAAATGAGCCCTTAACCCTTCCCTTGAATTGGTGAGTGAATGAGTGAGTTCAGTTTTACGCCGCACTCAGCAATATTCCAGCTATATGGCGGCGGTCTGTAAATAATCGAGTCTGGACCAGACAATCCAGTGATCAACAGCATGAGCATCGATCTGCGCAATTGGGAACCGATGACATGTGTCAACCAAGTCAGCGAGCCTGACCACCCGATCCTGTTAGTCGCCTCTTACGACAAGCATGAGTTACTGAAGATCAATATTCTAACCCAGATCTTCACGGGTTCCCTTGAATTGGTCGTCAGGAACCCATGCTTGTCGTTTGGACGACTAACAGGATCGGGTGGTCAGTCTTGCCAAGTGGGTTGCTACACGTCATCGTTATCCCTATAGTGATGGTGTCAATCACTGGATTGTAATATAGAGTGCTGCTTTAAACAGCCAGCCAGCCAACCACTCAACCCAGCCAACCACTCAACCCAGCTAACCAACCAACCAACCTATCAATCCAAGCCAATCATCCCAAACCAGCCAACAAACAATCCAGCCAAACCAACCAACAACAAACCAAACCAACCGATCAACCTTCAAACCCAGCCAATCGGCGAAACCAACCAACCAACCAAACCATTCTCGAACATCCTGGTGGCGAGGCTTAATCGCACTTGAAAGACAGGAATATACCTCAACCTGACGTAACGCTATCACAATTATGACTTTTACTCAGTATCACATAATCCCATTTACGTCAGAAGGAAACCTCGTTTGCGTTCAAAGTGAAATCAGCCATGATGTCGCCAGTAAAAGTATGCACGCACCCATACTTGTTACTAGGCCATCGTCATAACCAGTCACCGTGACCTTGAAGTACCACGTAAAGGTGATGCAGTACTCCTTCTGCCCCATGCCGGTTTGGGAATCTACCTCTCCGACATGTCTCACATATGCTATCCATTATAGGAACAAGGCTTATTGCTATCCAGCCCTGAATGTGTATTGTGAAATGTATGTTGCTCTACAAAAGGAAAGGTCAATGATGTATGATGCAACCGGGATCCAAAGATGTGGTATTCACGTGTCTACCATGTAACGAAATGGGGCGACATTGTCTAGCGTCCGTGAAGTTGGTATCAACTAGGCTACTACTCTGTTTCAACCTATCCATCGTCAACACTGACCTTTAGTACAAAGCAAATCACTTAGTAAACAAATTAATTCAATTAAACCATATGATGTTAATCACGGGATTGCTTTGTCTAAACCAGCCTATTTCCACACAGCCGATCTATACCCAAATGCTTGGGATTGTAAATGAAGCGGTAAATTTTTCTTGGTCAAATTTTGACCTTTCTGTCTGTTTTTTACGAACAGAAAGGAACCGTAGGCACGTTTCGTTTTGTTTTTGTTTTGATCTATATATCTTGTTCTGGGTTTAGGGGTGAGGGGCGGGAGCACATTGTGTGCCATTACTTCTATTTATATCGTTTACTTTATGACTTGAGAGGAGTCCGTATCCGTCTTTGCATATAACGTGTCTGTTTTGTTTGTCTCAAATAAACCAAATTGATAGCTTCCTGTCTAACATATTGATAACCCAAAACATGAAACTAAGTGTTCTGTCGACTCCACCTAATTATCTCTAAGCCAATTTATGTAATGGCAATGTAAGGATCAACCTTTGAGGACCAGTGGTGGTTGGGATATTTCTTAAGGACATTTAACGCCACGTTTTTACAGAAAGGAAATTACACATGCCTCACAATAGGAAAAAGCAATGAGCCCTTTCGTGCAGGCCATACTGACTTAAGCATCATATCTTTATTTTTTGTGTTTCGTTTTAAAAACACAAAACACGAAAACACTGATCACGAACATGACGAAAATGAGCAGATCATACAAAGATAATGATATCCCTTTCCTCTGAAAATTAACATTGCTCTTTATTCGTTTTGATAGCAATTATTCTAACGCATACAAAATATTAGTTTAAGATGTCTGTAATTCAATTATGCATGATTTATACATCCGCCTTGATACAACTGCATGCGCCATCGGGGCGGTCTGCTCCAGACACATTCGCCGACAATATGATCACTGAATTAAGGAAGGAATGCACATTCTTCAGAAACTAAGCCAGTTGACAACATCAGGCGATTGGAGGGTGAGCTGTTGAAGGCGAGTCGCGGTAGCTGAATGACTTTGCCCGTTCCGCGCCAGATGGTTCGTCGCACCACCGTCCCACTAACCCAATTACCTGGGTCGCCTGACATTCCATCGTCTGTTCGACGGCCTTGTTTATTTCCCGCCCAAATCAGGACCCCGCTGGTGTTTTCGTCTGCTCCACGAGACTGGCGCGTGACGAATATCGCTGCGTCGTCTGGCGAAAGGGTAACGTTCTGAAACAATGTTAAATGACTGATGGTGGGTGTCGTTGCAGTCATATTTAGAAGTTAGATTATATATTTACAAATGAATGATAGACGCTGCAGAAGAAATCTCCATAAACGGTATTATTCGTTTGAACAGAGACCATATAATAGATTATATGGTGTCTGGTTTGAATAATGCCACGAATGATTGTTTATTGTGTGTTCGTTTTTGTGAGAGATGAAGAAAATTAGTGTGTGACATTTTTGTCCGTGGTTGTTTAAGATAAGATAAGATAAGATAAGATGAGATAAGACTTTACCATCCCAAGGAAACTTCACATTGCACAGTCCGTTAACGCTTGATGGTATGAATGTTTTCAGGTCCCCGCTTGCTTAAGAGACTTGCTATTGAGAGAGTCTGAGCTAGACATCTGTTTGACATCATGAACAGGGATATATACACAAGCGATAGTGACGATGCATGCTCCATGTCAGACTGACGCTTTGTCCCTGAATACATATCATTTTGATAGTAACAAATAAGCCCATTTGAATTGAAAAGGAGCCCAAGTGAGTTGAGAGATTCCTGGGTAAATCTAGACTTGCTTCATTTAGGGCTTTAGCATTGCAGGGAGGGCTAGACAGTAGGGAAAATAATGTGGTTGAGGGACTGTGAGACTAGCTCAGCACAACTGACCACTCATACGACAAGCATTAACATTGATTGGGTGAATGAGTGAGTTTAGTTTTACGCCGCTCTCAGCAATATTCCAGCTATATGGCGGCGGTCTGTAAATAATCGAGTCTGGACCAGACAATCCAGTGATCAACAGCATGAGCATCGATCTGCGCAAGTGGGATACGATGACATGTGTCAACCCAGTCAGCGAGCCTGACCACCCGATCCCGTTAGTCGCCTCTTACAACAAGCATAGTCGCCTTTTGTGGTAAGCATGGGTTGCTGAAGACCTATTCTACCCCGGATCTTCAGGGGTCGGCATTGAGTGGGATATGATGATGTGCATCAACCAAGTCAACAGGCCTCACCACCCGCTCCGGCTAGTCGCCCCTCTTGCGACAAGCATTGGGGTACGATGACATTCATCAACCAAGTTAGACTAACCCTTAGTCTATAAATAGATATAATTTTGGCAGAAACAAACAGTCCCTTTTTAAACTGAAAAGGGGGCCCAGTGAGATGTGAGATTTCGAACCTGAGGAAATCTAGACTTGCTTTGTTTAGGGCTTTAGAACTGCAGAAAGGTGAGGTGAGGTGAAATTGGGTTTAACGTCGTGCATGAGAATATTTCGCTCATATGACGACGTGCATGCGGGTGTATGTGTATGTGCGGCTGCTTGTACTAGCCCAGACTGAAGCTTGTTTTATAGTGCTAGCCCACTGAGATACCATGCCGCAGTGAAGCATGAATACCCCACTCAGACACATTATACTGACTCCGAGCCGACCAGTCCTTGTTGTACCCATTAATACCGAGCGCCAGGCAGGGACCAACAAGTACCATATTTTAACGTCTTTTGGTATGACGCGGTCGGGAATCGAACCCGCGACCACGCAGGCGGTTACTGCAGAAAGGGCTTGGTAGAAGAGGAAATAATGTGGTTCAGGGCTGTGAGACAAACTACAACCAAGTCGATCACTCGGTCTCGTCAGTTGCCTTTTACGAGAAGCACGTCCGTGGCTAGTAAAAATCCAGTCGGGCCAGTAAATCTCCATAGTTACTGGCTCGACTGGCTAGTGAATTTTCATGGGGTCATTGTGTAAATATATCACTCTCTCCCGCTTGTTAAGTTATTATACAATTTAAAATTATGCAAGATTATGGCCTGATAAAAATGTTCATCATATTAGAAGCTTAATGGGCTGGTCAGGAATCTCTCAACTCACTTTTCAATTCAAATGGGTTTATTTGTTACTAATAAAATGATAGATATTAGGGCTGCGCAATATAACCGGTTTACTGGTATTTACCGGTGCAGACATGAAAACGATACGTATTGCAATACGCTGATCGAAAGCCGGTATTTGACTTGCATTCGGAAAACTTCGTAACACTCGGAAGTCTTCGGATATTTCCTTGTTTCATTTGTGCCAAATATTATTCACATTTTTATTTTGTCATGTTTAAAAGTTTTTATTAAAGCTTAATCAAGCATAGTGATTTTGTTGTGTTCATGCTTTATAAGTCAAGCATTAACTCGATTATAGTAGTTTTTTGTTTAAAAATACTTCTTGCAATATATTGCAAAACATATCGCAATATATGCTTTCAAATCGCAATATATCGCAATAAGAAAATACACACTTCTCTGCAATACCCACCCCTAATAGATATTCAGGGACTAAGCGTCAGTCTGACATGGAGCATGCATCGTCACTATCGCTTGTGTGTATATCCCTGTTCATGATGTCAAACAGATGCCTAGCTCAGACTCTCTCAATGGCTGTCTATATTTCGGGCTGGTGAATTATTTTGTGGGCTAGTAACTTTCAGGCATATCAAGCCCTAGTCTGTCGTACAGACCCTGAAGCAAATATATCCAAGAAAGCCCACGCAAGTCTAGAAAATGTGGCAAGTCTAGATTTCCTCAGCTTCAGTCTGAAAATGAAGAAAGTCTCAGGGCTCCTTTTCATTATATTATATATTTTTTTTACTATGAACTTTTTTCAGTAAAATATGTTCATTTCAGAGACTAGTTGTTAGTCTTAGCAAGCCCGACTGGCTAGAAAATTAGGAAACTATTTCGCACACTGAAAATTAGTCTCTCGTACAGACCCTGAAGCAAATATATCCAAGAAAGCCCACACAAGTCTAGATTTCTAGATTTCCTCAGCTTCAGCTTCTGAAAATGAAGAAAGTCTCAGGGCTCCTTTTCATTATATATATTTTTTTTACTATGAACTTTTTTCAGTATTATATGTTTTCATTTCAGAGACTAGTTGTAAGTCTAACTGAAAATATTCTGTATCTCTAACGCCATAAGAACTCACTGTGAGAAACAACACTCCTACAAGGCAACTCCGCACGTGTCAAAGCCAGAGTGTTCCGATGAAAAAAATAAATTGTTTTTGTTGGTTCCATGTTAAGATACATATAAACAATTACAAAATGGAAATAGAATCCATTATGCCTTATGGGAGCAAACTATATTTTCTAATAATAAACCCACGCCGAAACAAAGTAGCACGATTGACGTCACAAGGAGATCTAAAACAGAGGTTCCATCTTACGAGGTGGCATAATTATATTTCTACAAGAAGTATTTTGAACGAAATCATGATATTGAACGCTCGAGCGTCCGATTTGTTTATTGTTTAGATACTTCTGCATTCTGTCTGTAAATAATCCAATTTGTTTGGTTGTTTAATGTTGTTTAGTGTTTTGTCGCTTTGAGACTTATTTCCACTGTATGCCAGACTCTGAATATATGTAATTTTGATAGTAGTAAGTGAGTGAGTTTAGTTTTACGCCGCACTCAGCAATATTCCAGCTATATGGCGGCGGTCTGTTAGTAATCGAGTCTGGGCCAGACAATCCAGTGATCTACATGCATCCAAGTCAGCAAGCCTGACCAAACGATCCCGTTAGTACTGACTGACTGACTGAGTTTGGTTTTACGCCGCTTTTAGCAATATTCCAGCAACATCACGGCGGGGGACACCAGAAATGGGCTTCACACATTGTACCCATGTGGGGATTCGAACCCGGGTCTTCGGCGTGACGAGCCAACGCTTTAACCATTAGGCTACCCCGCCGCCCCGATCCCGTTAGTAGTCTGTTACGACTGCTATGGGGTGCTGAACACCGGTTCTGACTAGTCTTCACGAGTATCACATTGTGAGTGAGTGAGTTAAAATGTTATGTCTTAAGGGCATTAATTCGCCCATATAGCGACACATAATTCAGAGTGAGTGAGTTCAAATTTAAAGTCATAATTCAGAGACCATATACAGATATGTTATCTACAGACTACATTATCTTATCGTAACGAATGTTTATCAAATTCGCATATTTATAAAATAATAAACTGCGAAAAACGCGCTCTAACCATGCAGATAAAGCCATCAATGCTTTATGGCTGAAACCTACATCGGTGACAGCGTGAAGGGACCTCAGCAGCGGCAACTCCCTCATCTCTCACACCGCTCTGATATTAGACTTTGGATGACACTCATAGGTAAGAGTTGCCCCATTTGGGTACTTTGTTTCCAGAAATGGCCACATTTATCTCAATCATTGAAAATAAAGTATTCCCACAGGTGACACGTGTCTCTCAATGTCGCACGTGCCGTTCTAACCTTGACCTTGATATTTTTCTATTCTGTACGTGGGCCTTCTTTGAGTCAGACACGTGCGACTGTGGATCGATACAGGAAATCTTCTTTGATAAAATCTCGTTCAGGGCGCTGTTTTGTAACAGAACATCATCCAGTATGTATGCTGAATCTTCCGAGATTAGTCGGGCGATATCTGTGACATTGGACTGCTGGTATTTCCGACAGGTGATACTCTGAAGCAGGGCAATGACAAACGCTACAAGATATACATTATGACAATCTCCGCGACCAAAATAATACGTAAATCACGGTCAAACCTCAACCTCCCCACCCCACATTACACGTTAGAGGATATTATTTTCATTGGATCCATATTGTTAAACCTAAGAAACAGGTGTTCTCATTTACCTGTGATCTCATTATCAATTCCGATAGTTGAAGCATCAGTACGTGTGTTTTGAGGAGTACGACCTGATGTTCGTTCAATTCAAAGTCACAATTTGGATACGGATTGTGTTTTAAAGAATTGTTCGTTTGTTTGTTTAACGCCGCACGCAGCAATATTAGAGACAGCGGTCTGTAAATAATCGAGTCTGGATCAGACAATCCGGTGATCAACAGCATGAGCATCTGTACTATGACGTGTCAACCAAGTCTGCGAGCCTGACCACCAGATCCTGTTAGTCGCCTCTTACGACAAGCATGGGTTACTGAAGATCAATTCTAACGCGGATCTTCACGGGTAGTAAAAAAGCAAGTGTAATGAGTGAGATTGGTTTTACGCCAGTTTTAGCAATATTCCAGCAACATCACGGCGGGGGACACCAGAAATAGGCTTCACACATTGTGCCCATGTGGGGAATCGAACCTGGGTCTTCGGTGGGACGAACGGACGCTTTAACCACCAGGCTACGCCACCGCCTCCTATGAGATCTGAGCGGGCTAACACAATACAACCATACGTCCAGACTACTACAGGCTTTATGGGCTTTAGATATTGTACCCACGTGAGGAATAGACTGACTGACTGAGTTTGGTTTTACGCCGCTTTTAGCAATATTCCAGCAACATCACGGCGGGGACACCAGAAATGGGCTTCACACATTGTGCCCATGTGGGGATTCGAACCCGGGTCTTCGGCGTGACGAGCGAACGCTTTAACCATTAGGCTACCCCACCGCCCCGTGAGGAATAGAACCCGGGTTATTGGCATGATGAGCTAACGCTCTCAACTACTAGCTTATCCCACCGTCCTGAACCTCAGTAGGACTTTCTATAACTTCTGTTGAACATGAACATGAATGCAAACATTTTAGAACCAGTTGATATGTTTGATCGGAATAAAGAATGCAATAAAATATACTTAGGAGAAATGTGGATCGTTTTGGATTATGAAAGATGGATAAATTTCTTAAATATAACAAATTCATCGGGGAGACAAGATAATAATCTAAATAGTATTCATACCTATATAATTTTAAACATAAATGATATGAAAAGGAAACGACATTGACGTATCGTGTAATTGACATTCGTCTCAGACTCAGCTGATGAGGGAGACACGTGTGAATAGATTGCCTTATTATGAAACAGTAGATGGGGTCGTTTTGATGTCGGATGTATCAGATTAATCACACCGATTTTACATTTAGAGAAAGGGTAGAGTACCTACATTGCCAATTTGATCTTAGAAGTGTCCACTGTCTTGTCGCGCGAGTAGACAGTAGACGGTAATTAGAGACATAACTTGCCTCCCTGCCCACAACACAGGGCAGTATGCTGTTACTATGATGGGTATTGCAGTAACAGTGGAGACTGGCCTCGTCGTTATGAGGGTGTTCGATAGTTTTAATTATCACAGTAGACAGAGCAGAATCTCGTTGTTGTGTATTTTAGTTGGATTTAATAGAAAGGAATAGTGTGTCACAGACCTAGAGCTGACTGGCTGAGTATGGTTTTACGCCGTTTTCAGCAATATTCCAGCAATATCACGGCGGGGGACACCAGAAATGGGCTTCCCAAGTTGTACCCATGTGGGGAATCGAACCCGGGCCTTCGGCGTGACGAGCGAACGCTTTAACCACTATAGGCTACCCCACCGCCCCTCACAGACCTAGAGGTGAAGTGAAAGATTCGTCTTCGCTTTTAAGGTTACTGCACGTTGAGTGACGTGTGTATGTGTGTGTGCGTGCTTGTGTGTGTACTAGTCTAGTCTCTGAAAATATATAATTTTGAATGATACAAAGAACTCCATCTTCATTGGTTGGTTGTTGTTTAACGCCGCACTCAGAAGAAGAAATATTCCCGCTATATACAGCGACGGTCTGTAAATAATCGAGTTTGAACCAGACAATCCAGTGATCAACAGCATGGGTATACGATGACATGTGTCAACCAAGTCAGCGAGCTTGACCACCCGATCCCGTTAGTCGGCTCTTAGGACAAGCGTGAGTTACTGAAGGCCAGAAGAAGAAGAAATATTCCCGCTATATACGGCGACGGTCTGTAAATAATCGAGTTTGGACCAGACAATCCAGTGATCAACAGCATGGGTATACGATGACATGTGTCAACCAAGTCAGCGAGCTTGACCACCCGATCCCGTTAGTCGGCTCTTAGGACAAGCGTGAGTTACTGAAGGCCAATTCTAACCCGGATCTTCACGGGTCCATCTAAATTAAATTGAAAAGGACCCCACGTGAGCTCGGAGATTTAGAACCTGATTCTAGACTTGCTTCCTTTGGAGTTTTGGCGTTGAAGTAAGGCTGGGTTAACGTGCAATAATATAGACCTTGCCTGAACTACGGTTTGTTTGAATGTCCTGCCTCTCGTGCACTTACTCCAGTCCTTGTCCCCTTTCAAAATCGCGACGTCCAGGCAGGGAAACAAACAGTTACATCTATTAACGTCTTTCGGTGTGACGAGGCCGAGGATCGACCTACCTACCTCCTGCTCCCAGGGCAGACGCTCTATCCACTAGACTACAGGGACGTTCTACAGACTTAAGGTAAGTAAGTATGGTTTTACGCCGCTTTTAGCAATATTCTTGCAATATCACGGCAGGGGACACCAGGAATGGGCTTCAAACATTGTACCCATGTGGGGAATCGAACCTGGGTCTTCGGCGTGATTAGCGAACGCTTTAACCACTAGGCTACCCCACCGCACCTCTACAGGCGTAGAAATCAGATCTGTGACGTGAAAATAAATACTTGCTGATCATACACACATTATATAATGATGTTCCATAAAGTTGCGAGAACACAGTTGCCTGGTCTGTCATACAGAGAGGTTGGAACAAATACGTCAAAAATTCAGCCAATGCAAGTCTAGAATATGTGCTAAGTCTAGATTCCTACGGTTTCAAGTCTGAAAATGGAGAAAGTTCCCGGGCTCCTATTTATTATATCTATTAAAAGTAATGCACGAACTGTTTTCTTCTGTAAATTATGTTCATTTCGGAGACTAGACGTTAGTCTAACCGCGGCCACAATATATATCATCACTTTGGACTAATTCCCCTAAATCAGTTCATTCTCCATGATATGACCTTGAATAGTAGTCGCATTTATTACAAAAAGGGTAAACGAGAAACGGAAAGACATCTTTCAAAAGCAATTTAATTGATTTACAATTTTCCGACCAACATTTGTTTCTTGCAATGGCAATGGCGGCTGTATGGTTGAAGCGTTCACTCGTCACGTCGAAGAGCCGGGTTCAATTCCCCACATGGGGACCGCCTCCGTGGTGTTGTGGTGAGAGCGTCCGCCCGGAGAGCGGAAGGTCGCGGGTTCGATCCCCGACCGCATCATACCAAAATACGTTAAAATATGGTACTTGTTGGTCCCTGCCTGGCGCTCGGCATTAATGGGTACAACAAGGACTGGTCGGCTCGGAGTCAGTATAATGTGTCTGAGAGGGGTATTCATGCTTCACTGCGGCATGGTATCTCAGTGGGCTAGCACTATAAAACCAGCTTAAGTCTGGGCTAGTACAAGCAGCCGCACATACACATACACCCGCATGGACGTCGTCATATGAGCGAAATATTCTCAAGCACGACGTTAAACCCCATTTCACCTCACTTCACCCAACATGGGTACAATGTGCGAAGCCCATTTCTGGTGTCCCCTGCTGTCATATTTCTGGAATATTGCTAAAAGCGGCGTAAAACTAAATACACTCACTCACTATCAGGGCGATGGGGCAGCCTGGCGAAAGCATTCGATTATATACATAATATATATAATTCCCCATGTGGGTACAATGTGTGAAGCCCATTTCTGGTGCCCCTCGGCGTGATATTGCTGGAATATTGCTAAAAGCGGCGTAAAACCCACTCACTCACCTAATGATGACGCTATTTTAACAACGACCAACGCGTAGGTTTCAGTTATGTAATATATTTCACAGCACAAACTTATCAGTTACAAATATCACGGTATTTCTGCATTGAGAAGTTTAGATTATATAACATTCTGAAGTGTTATCTGCCCCTCGGGCAACAAAGGATGACGTCACCTCGCATTGTATCAAACGTTACAACGGTAATTTAATACTTGTCGTTCTTACCAAATAGTACGTTGATCTCATCGAGTGATGTGACAATTAAACTCCCTTCTCTCGTGGCGGTCATTAAAGGCCTATTGCTGGTGCCATAAAGCGTAGGCACGTAAAAATAACAACTTTGTGACGTCATCGATTGAAACAAACATATTTATATATATCATTGCTGTTTTCTTATTGATTTTGACGATCTTAATCTGAAAACAGCAGCGTCGATCAACGGAGATATCGATATCATTTTTTTTCCGAGAAAGATAACAATTATATTTTTTCATGTAAAACAGTTTTTTCTCTAATAAAATAAAATATTGTATTTTCCGTGGTCACATAACATATAAAAAACCCTGAATAACCTTGCTTTTCATTTCGCCGACTAGATTTACAAAAAAATCACTCTTGCTATTAATATGAATTGTGCATAATACTACAACTAAATTCTTTCCATCCAAGTCAATTTAAAACATCCTTCAGATTTGTTTCTTTATTTCATTCTACCCGCCCACAACACAAAACAAAATCCGTAAACGAAACAAAAAGGAAACAAAAAAACCCGTCTGCCTTATTCATCTTAAACAATGTTTGCGAGGTGTTTATTTCATCTGCCGAAAACTATAAAACGCCCGCGCGCACGCACGCACGCAAAACCCGTCTGCCTTATTCATCTTAAACAATGTTTGCGAGGTGTTTATTTCATCTGCCGAAACACAAAACGCCCGCGCGCACGCACCCACGCACACAAACACAAAAAAACAAAACAAAACAAACAAACAAACAAACAAAACAAACTTGTTTTTGAGATAACACTCAACTCCCAGTAGGAGGTCACTGGTTACCTCCCTTGCATCAGAAATCCCTGTCAATGTTCGGATGAGAATTCTAACTTCAGCGGTACATCCGGGGACTAAATCAGCTGTTGCGTTGACTATTGTAAGTAAGGAAGTGTCTTAACTGGGGAATATGTAAACTTGCGTAATAATCAACTGAAATGTGTAGATGCTTAACAATTATAGACTAACAATGTAAAGTTTGAAAACTATATTTATCTCCGAACCTATTGTAATCTATACAAAACTGTTATCTGTATACGGCCGTATACAGATATAAGCGTCATCTCTGTATACTACACAAACTCTCTCGTTGCATTTATTTATGATATTGATTATTTTTTTTCTGATACCTTTGGTACAGGGTACCTAATACGGATATAGTAACAGTCATACATTCATACAAAATGGCGTCATCAGAAACAACTCAACAAAACATTGCTTTAAACATCAACAACATAGAATTAAAACGTATGTAAATAAGACATGGTGATATTTCCAAATGTTTCTGTGATGAATATTGTAAATATTTTGCCAGGGTGCCTCAATGTCTTGATGAATAAGATTTGAAATAAAGGGAGGTAACTCGTGAAAGCTTAGCTCTCCCTTGTGTCTTTACCATTTCGAAAATTGCCATATCAATGATGCATTTGGAAATATGAATTAACGCATTTGAAAGGTTTGGAGTGAAAATTTGTGACAAAAACATTATGTGCAAATGTAATATCGTGTTTTTTAATTGAAAAAGACATGTTAACATTCAGTGGTAAATAACCCATTGTTTGGTATTATTTGGAACTAATTCTGTCTCGGAAGAGTTTTCTCCCTTTGACTGTGGCTTTCCCAGACTCGCTAGGTGTCGCCCTAATTGGTTCCCGTCGAGCGGCACATAGCCGTAGAGGTCAATGACTGGGAGTTTGCGTTCGTTGTGGCCCCGCCAGGTCATTGTGCAAATTCATCACAAAGGGCGGATTTTTTTCTGTGAATTAAAACAAAATCCCCCAATCATTTAAAATTCAAGGAGCCATTGTGAAACAAAGCTCTCTTTGTTCGATCAGCAAGATGCACCTATATTTAAACCAACTGGAATGTCTATTGATATTTTACTGGGTCATACACTTATTTTCACATACTTCATCGTCACTTGCTTGTAATTTTGGGGGGTTTGTCAGTGTAATGAAGTAACAAAATGAGGATATTCCTCGAAAATGACCAACAGCTAGACAGAAAATTCTCTCGGGCGAGATGGTAAATAGGTCATTTCCACACGTGTGTTTGTTTGACAATCCAAGGCCACTGACGTCACGGGCTATATTTAGCAAGCTCCGCCCCTTACTCTATGCTTTCCCAATGGCTGACAATTTCATTGACCCATATTTCGGGGTAAAAACACTGACGCATTTAATAAAACCAGACCACACGAAGTGAATTTCTTCACAGAATATGAACCGTTCGTAAGGAAAACACTCTCTTGCCTATTTGTTTGCTGGAAACGGCCATTCGTTGTGACACACAGCAGAACTGACCCGCTTGAAGGAAGTAAAAAAGTCAAGGTCGAATCCTCGTACGTAATAGCGAGGAGGGCGATTGTACTTTGCATACATATTTCTACGCACGGCTCTCCGAGTACAGCGAGGGGAGGACTCATAAGAGCTTTGTCTGTCGTTGGCTGAACACGGTGTCAGTGCGCGCTGGTTATAAGCTTATCACTGTGAACCACTCTCGGACGTTCGTCTACGGAATTATCGGACCATATTACTATTGGTATGTTGAATTTGATTTTATTGAAATTATTTTTTTATTTTTGTGAAATTTAATTCAATTTATTTAACGTTGATTCTTTGTCCCAGTTAGAGAATTATGACTCAGTTTCGTCGTGTATGCATGTACATGCCACACCCGGTCTTTGTGCGGTTCTTGTAATTTCTTCTCCGTTTCTAGCTGATTCTTTTATGCATAATTCGAGTGAATTTTCACGTTTGGAATATTCAGTTTGTTTAAAAAAAGTTGATATTGAATCTCTCTTTACTTGACTAGTCAAGTCCAAAGTTACAATGTAAGTTTTCATCTTTTAATTAAAAAAAATATTAAAATCTAATATTCAAATTTTCAAAGGATTCAGAAATTTATTGGTTTTTTTATTTTGTAATATAACACCTTTTTCACCTTTATGTGGTCTTTAAAAGTACGGACTGAATATAAATAAGTTCAATGTGTAGTTATTAGGGACGTGGGAATATTAAAATACATATATGTAAAATTTAATTTAAAACCAATTTAAGAAGTATTTATCACACAGGAAAGATAGACATCCATCAACTATTTCTTTCCAGCAACAAGTTAACAAAAGAGCAGGCGAATGTCGTTAAGCGTTAGGGCGAGTCGGAATCATGCACACACGACTGCTGTTGTTGATAGAGGTTGCCAGTCGATTCATACAGTCGTGACGTAATGTGTACTCTCGAGGCTCGTGCGCTTTCGGCCAGTCAGTCAGTGCGAGAGAGGTCGTCCGCTGCCGCTATATATAACCGCCTCTATCAACAACAACAAACAGTCGAAGCATTCCTTTCTCGAGAGCGGACCTACATTGCGAGCGCGCACTGCCTCACTATAGAGATACAGCATACTTAGGTGAATAGAACTTGGATTCTTGTGCTTTGGTATTTCATTGCAACTGGTGTTAGCAATTATTTTTTTTATTTCTCATTTTGATTTTATTTAATTGTTGAATTCTTTTTTTGAATTTGAAATTTATTTTCTGTTTTAAGATCTCGTTTGAATTGTATATTTGTATTAATTTTGATATTTATTTTCAGATCTGATTATAAAACCATGGAGGTTTTATACCAACCGGAGCCACTGTACCCCCATCAGACTTCAATGATTCACCACCAGGGGCATATGCAGAGATTGTATGTGTCTCCCAAAGACATATACACGTGCTACTCTTATGATGCATCACCTTCCCGGACCCCAACCCCAGAACAGCCCGCCAAGTCCTACAGCCCCCCTGTCCCCACCCAAGGGAGGACTCTTCAGTCTGTTCTTATGGGGGAGGTCCCAGCAGCATATTCTCATCTCACAAGCCAAAGGTGCTCCTCAGCTAATGTTATGAGCGAGGGTCAACTCCAGACAGAACCCATGGATCTATCCTGTAAAAGGAGTCCTAACCCTCACACGGACTATTCGTCTGATGATTCTCAAAGCAGTTCACAGGGCGAGTTTTCTCTGCTGAGGAACTTGTTGAGTGTTGGCAAATCTTCCCACGAAGCAGTACCCAGGAATTGTGAATCTCCGTGTGACTATTACTCTCGTCAGCCTGTATCAGGATCCACACGAGTCACACTAGCAAAGAAAAACATGTTCCCAGTGTGTTCTAGAGTGTCTGACTGGCTCCTCAAAGTTGTCAACTTTGCTAAATCTATTCCCGAGTTTCTCAACCTCTCACACAATGACAAAGTTACGCTCATTCTTAATTCCTGGAGTCGTCTGCTTCTTTTGTACATGGCTGAGAGCAACTTCCAGTTCGCCGTCACCCCAATCATCAACATGTCCGATGTGGAACTGGCCGACAGCCCTGCTTCCGATGAACCCACCATGAAAGCAGTTGAGGGAATCCAAACCTTTATCCGGAAGTGCCAACACATGAATGTCGAAGGAAAGGAATATGCTTTCCTCAGAATGCTCGTGCTGTTCAATGCAGGTAGGTTAACGCCCTGTTGTTACATCTGTTTATATTTCCTTGAAGTGTTTCAGAGGGGAAATTTTGTGTAAAGATCGTCCTGTCCTTCCTAGTGACCTGTTATCGCATAATGCGGAGGATGACATTAAATAAGTTTTTTAATCAGAAGTTAAAATTTCCTTGTATGGTTAGAGTTTGACAAACTGGTATCACCTCAGTAATTTACAAGTGTAACATGAGAAATCTGGGGGGGAAAGGGGCTTTCCTGAAGCACTTAACGACAGATGTCCACGCGCTTTAGACAAAGCAAACTGTAGTCTAGTTAGGTGAAAGGCCAAAGCTGTTGACCGGTGACCGCATTAGCTGAGGTTTCCGTTGTGGTCAGTTGGGATGGACAAAGGCGGTAGGGTTCATTGGCCAGGTCTTGCCGCGGACTCAGATGACCGCTGCTCGTGCAAAGGTCACGCGCGAGGTGACCTCTCCGAAGCGGGAAGTGGGTTACGATTCGGTGTTTGTCGGTCAGGCGCGAGCCTCGCCGTCTGCTGATGTTGGGGCTGATCGATCAGTGGAAAGGAGAGTGGATCGCAGCACATTTGAGCTACGGTGGTCGCTAGGTGATCAATAGTCACTTGTTGGGTTCTTAAATGTATTTTTGGCCTGGGCAATGGATTGACTGGGCAAGCCCGGACTCATTAATACCCGCGCAGTATTTTAAGGACGACGCGGTCAATAAGGAGACTATCTGCTGTAAATCTCCCGGAAATGCAAATCCAGTTCGCAGGAATTTTCACTCAGTGAGATTATTAAGCCTATTATGTCGAATAAAAACCTCAGTATTTCCGTCTTTAAAGCCATTTAGCCCATGACCTACATTGTCATCCCTGCAGTCTTCTCTTCCTAGTAAACAAAGGAAGTTTGCTTGCCTGGATGTGTGTTGACTGGTTCTCAGCGGCCAGCTATTTTTGGCAACTCGGCGCAGGGATGTTGACCCGCACGCGCTCCTCCAAAGCTTTCCCCGAACGCCAAAGCGAGAGTAAATATCATGGCAGCTTTAAAACACCAATCCACCAAACGGGCAAATAATCGTTCCGCGGTGAAGTTCGTTTCCTCTTTTTGTTGCATACACTTTGAAATAAAGATGATTCATCATCGAACCAAACCGTTACAGCATCGCGACCGAGACCTGTGGAAGTGGGTCTGATAGGGCTTATTAATAGCCAGCTGGAAGTCTGGTAAAAGTACGGTTTTACGGAGAGTGTCGGAGTACTATTAGTGACGCTTACTAGGTCATGGATGAATTATGAATGAGCTGTGTTTCACACACGAGATAGCATTGATTGTCTGATGCTTATGTATATGGCTGACACACGCGTTCCGATAAACAGAAGGGCTAACGTACCGCGCTACTTAGTGTAGCTCCGTCTTAATAGGTTTAGTATCTCAACGCCTTTCCGTAACGAATATGTTTAGCATCCCAACGCCTTTCCGTAACATAGATCAGGCTTATCGGTAAGAGATAAGATGGGGATTCATATTTATGTACTTATTCTCATTTTTTAAATAATAATGAACGTGCAAATTTATTTTTTAATGTAAAACATTTCTGACCATCTCCTTTTTGTTTGCAGGATATATTGGGCTTGACCGATCTGAGATAGTGGACCAGTTGAATCTGACAGTTCAACAGATGCTGCAGCAGCACGTGCGAGTCACGCGACCTGATGACGTCATGCACTACTCTCGTCTCTTGTTGTGTCTGCCATCTCTCTATGGACAGAATAGCAAAATGATTGAAAATCTTTTTTGCCGTCACATTACGCAAAAAATGGACATGGAAGTTTTACTGAAGGAGATGTTGCAGAACATTTAAAAGGGAGATAAATACTGTGGACTCAAAAGTGATGATGTCATCGTAATTTATACTTCATTATGAGTACATTCCCTGTCACGTGACATTTGGTCACTTGAGAGACTGCTTCGAAAGCAAACTGTCCATCCATTTCATAATTTATTATTTTTCACTCAATTGCAGCATTTTAGGACCACGTGCAATTTCATTTGCATCTCTGATATCATTTACTTGAGCTATTTATAACTGGTTGACAACTGAGAACTACGAGTATCTCACTGGATGAAGATGTATAGGATTCGCCATTCGCATCAACTTGCCATATGTTCGAGAGATCAGCGCGTGCGAGTGGTGAAGCTTTGTGAAACGATGTGAGACATGTCAATTTCATTCTTTATGGGAGAGAATGTAGCGAGCCGATGTGTGTAATTTATTTATATCCAATGTTAGAGCTCTAGATTAGTAATAAGTTTATTATGTGAGTGAATGTGGTGACTGATGTTGCTGAACAAAGTGCTGTACTGCTAAACGCTGATATTTCCTGGTCATTTTTCTATTAGCGGTCTCTCTTGTCTGAGGCAAGTACGTTCAAGACCGGCTTATGTATGTATCACATGACACTTGAAACGTTTATTTCGCCCCAATCCATCTCACCGCAGGAACGGTAGTGACGTCATGCTCACTGTGCTGCGCGCGCATCACCCCCCACGATCCCAAATCATATGCACTCATTTCATGATTTTATGCATACATTTTTCTTATGCAGTGTGACGTATGCCCTGTGTGTGTCTGATGTTAAAGCGTATCTTGTAACAAAACTTATATTTTCATACTCAAAATTCATATTTTGCATAATAAGATGTGACAGTTCCAACGAGTTTGAAAGTTTAAGGATCCTTGCTAAGAGCTACTCCTTTTTGGAAGCCAGTCAAGAATTTCAACTATTTAATAATTTTGCCAACTATACCACGAGGGTCAGTGAATTGTATTTTGTTGTAAATGGAGTTTAACAAGGTTACGCTCTTGGTCCGTATGATTTAATGTAAGATGCGTGAATGTAAAGAGTGATGACTGCTATGGTGGTATGTTTGACTCGGTAGTTCAGCATATACATGTATTTACTTTAGTTGTGAATGTAGACTTAATTTATTAAAAAATAAATTATTTTTGAAGAGACAAAATGTGTTTGTTTTGAGAATGTTCGTGAGGTGACAAATACATTTGGAATCCGCATGGGCGAATTCGGTCACAGAAAAGATGGGGATATTTCGTTCAGTTACCCAGGATCTGTTCTTACTATCAGGGTTGATGGGGTAGCCCAATGGTTAAAGCGTTCGCTCGTCACGCCGAAGACCCGGGTTCGATTCCCAACATGGGTACAATGGGTGTCCCCCGACGTGATATTGCTGGAATATTGCTAAAAGCGGCGTAAAGCCTAACTCACTCACTATTTCTATCAGGATCCACCTAACTGAGGGTTAATACTTATACCGGTTAAATCTTTACCTACTCGAAGCCAGTGAGAGGATGTCGTTCTGAGTACATGAACTCTGTATATGACTGGCTCAAGCTGAGCAGGAGCCTCCTGGTTTACATCCTTAACAGGACTTAGTCTAGATGCTGATTCACACACGAGACTAACGTTTACAGTCCGTTTGAGTCAAAATGGACCGATGAATTGCAAATGTTATCATTGTACAAACTTGCCACATAAATATAAATAGTACACATGTTTATCATTTACTAATACCTAACAGCTTTCTTATATTTGAAAATTTTCTGGACTCCACCAAAAAGGTTCTTTAAGAAACTATCATTAAAATTTTGACACAGTTCACTACTTGTTACGAGGGAGGAGTGCAGAGAAAGGGACAGCCAGGTGTGCGAGAAAGGATGGAGACGGCACAGCACAGGCTAATGAATCAATAACTTGGTGGGCACTTGTGCACGTGCTTCTCTAACACCTGGCTGTCCCTTTCTCTGGTCCGACAAATCAGAGGCTAACCACACATTGTTCGATTCTCCTCTGGAATCCGCTTAAGAAACCAGAGCCAATATCTGTCCCTTCCACCCAGCCCGTTCTGTAATTCTACTTAAGCAAGTCTAGCTTTAACCCTTTAAAGCTCCCATCTCAGTGGGATGTGTCTTTCTCTCGAAATTATTTGTTTTCAGAGACTAAGAGTCAGTCTATGTCAGGCACGGTTTACCCACTTCTCCTGAAGCTCACATATTGTAGTCCACCTCATGGAGATAGTCATCGAGTAAGGCCGGAAGGCTGGAAGACTTACATTAACACGTGATCTCAGTACACCACAACTGAAAATCCTTTCGACAAAACCCAAGAGTAAAACTTGAAGAGAATTACACCACATAACACAGTCAATGCTAATGAATATTGTAGTGCCTCATTCCACTTAGCCGACACCCAAACCGATTAAAAAGTGCCCACTCCTTGACTCCTCAGCCATTGCAGCATTGTACGCCGTAGACTTAATTTACGTAACTCGATCTTCTAGAGTTCGCTGTTGAAAATGGGCTTCACCCAATGTACCCATGTGGAGAATCGAACCCGGGTCTCTGGCGTGACGAGCGAACGCTTTAACCGCTGAGCTACCATACCGCCCGTGTCGCGGGAAGAATATCGTTATCAAATTTGATCTCAACGATAGTTTTTGGAAACATCTGTCACACCGATATGCCTAGTCTGTCTCACAGTCCCTGAACCACATTAATTTCCCTACTGCCAAGCCCTCTCTGCAGTGCTAAAGCCCTAAATAAAGCAAGTCTAGATTTCCTCAGGTTCTGAATCTCTGGTCTCCCTAGGGCTCCTTTTCAATATAAATGGGCTTGTTTGTTACTATCAAAATTATATATATTCAGAGACTAAGCGTTAGTCTACGATATGCCGTGAACAGAACGCTCCAGGAAGTAAAATTCATATCATTTCGATCATATACAGTTCGACCTAAGGCACCACCATTCACTGTGTCTCGTTGCGTCCTGAGTCCTGAGTCCTGAGTCAGTATGCTTTTTATATCTTGCATGAAAACATTCCAGCAATATCATGGCGGGAGACACAAGAATAAGTTTCTGAGTCATGGTAATTTTTGATGATCGAATTCAACGGTCGCCTCGATATCCCCATGAAAGTGTACATTGAATTTTAGTTTCATTGTCCACGATTCGTGTCACGTCATATTTCGCTTTATTTTCATTAATGACATGCCATTATTCAAATTTTTTGGTCTAATTATTCAAAGAGCGAGTGCTACCTGTAGATCAGAAACGAATACCCTTTTCGCGAACATTGCTCTTGTGCACCCAATAGAGTGTGTTTGGGTGGGAACCCGTGAAGATCCGGGTTAGAATTGATCTTCAGTAACCCTTGCTTGTCGTAAGAGGCGACTAACGGGACTGGGTGGTCAGGCTCGCTGACTTGGTTGACACATGTCATCGTGTCCCAATTGCGTAGATCGATGCTCATGCTGTTGATCACTGGATTGTCTGGTCCAGACTCGATTATTTACAGACCGCCACCATATGGATGGAATATTGCTGAGTGCGGCGTAAAACTACACTCACTCAATCACTCACTCCTTTAGTGTCCCAGGCACATACTGTATGTATTATCGAAATAAGTATCGGTTCAAAAGAAATAATTTAGTGGAGTTCGTAATAACCGTAGTTAACTGTACCTGGGGCGGTGGGGTAGCCCAGTGGTTAAAGCGTTCGCTCGTCACGCCGAAGGCCCGGGTTCGATTCCCCACATGGGTACAACTTGTGAAGCCCATTTCTGGTGTCCCCCGCCGTGATATTGCTGGAATATTGCTAAAAACGGCGCAATACCATACTCGGTCAGTCAGTCAGTTCACTGTACCTGTACATGGAATACCTGTTCACATCGTTGGTCTAAATACATCGAACCACCGACAGATCTCATCTGGAAAAAAAGATTTGTTTAATAATGCATGCCATCAATACAGGGTGAATAATTGCAAAACACAAAAATATCTCCGACACTGCAGACCACTTATAACAGAACTATATATAACATGTCCTTGATCATCTATGGAAACCAAAAGTCTTTTGCATAATACTAGTTGCAAAGCGATTGTGTATAACGAGAAAAAAAGCCCGTACGCGTTGTAGAATCCAATCAAACTACTTGCGTCATCACCGCGCTGGAACACGGCTAACAACGGGCCAGGCTCTCTGTACATGCTTTAATCAATACAGATAGAGGTTTCAACTGACTCATTTTCCAGGGCTTAATCTGACATTTTATGTCGATGACGTCATCAGATCTTTATGGAATATTTCAGGGACTTGACTGAGTGTCGGTGCGAACGGGCCTGCGTACTTTGTAATTAAGTACACCAAACGCTCAGTTCCTTACAACATAGGCAGCTTCTATTTCTGACGCTGATTTCTTTAAAAAGATCCCGGGTGAAGAAAACTGCCGTTTTGGCATTGTGAAAGCGCCTTATACAGACTTTGGTCACGTGGCATTGGAAAGTGTTTTTTTAGAAAAGTATTCCTGATTCCTGAATCGGGATAGGTGTTCATTTATATGTGCTCAGTGATGGAAATAAAATGCGTATCAGTTAAATTAATTAAGGTAGGGTCTAGAGATTATGCAACTTCTATAAGTTAATAGGTTCGAGGGCTATTAGTGGATTTGCCATCGTTTTCGGTACAATGAGTCGAAATAGCTGCAATCACCGCATGATAGAAGTGGACGACGCTAATGATGTACTTATCTTGGGTAGGGTTTTGTCTTAAAGTCGTTACATAGTTTATTTAAGGGACCTCTAAAATATTGTGTTTTATTTTGTCGGGTTCATCAGAATGATGACACTCTCAATATAGACCTGTGTATGTGATAATTTTAGTTGTGTCTTTTTATGGACGACTTATGATAAGAAAACCTTTGCTTTCAAAAGTATATGTGTCTTTGTATATTACATTTTCTGTTTTCTCGAGAACGTCGTTTGTGAGGATTTACTCTATATTATCAGGGGTAATAATGCATCTGGTGTGGTCCGGTCGTTTATGGAGAAACAACAAATCATGTGCAGAGTTGCGTCCCTTGGGCACACCAGGAATCTACAATTCTGGGCTCGAATCCTAGTTCGACTGTATTATGTGTCTAAACCCGCACTCGATGGTTTCATAGTGGTACACATGAGACCTTCAACCGTATGTGCTTGTCCCAGAGTAAACAGACAGAAATATTTAAGCCACCCGGTTCCTGGAAAACTGTTGCTTCGTTGAATTAAACTCACACGGGTTAATAATATAAGTGGGCTTCAGGAACATCGGACATGGCGATCGAAGGCTTTAACCTTTTGGCTAATCTTTCACTGTTAGTCCTAAAACCATAGTGTTTCCTTTTCCGCCCAACACCAGTGAAGATCCGGGTTAGAATTGATCTTCAGCAACCCATGCTTGTCGTAGAGGCGACTAACGGGTTCGGGTGGTCATTCTCGCTGACTTGGTTGGCACATGTTATCGTATCCCAATTGCGTAGATCAGTGTTCATGATGTAGATCACCGTATTGTCAGGTCCAGACTCGAACACATATATATGTGGCGTAAAACTAGACTCTCTCAGCCACTTCCGCCCAACCTTGTATACTCCAATGCAGGAGGTCGAAAACTTGAAAGTCAGAATTCCCCGTGTGGGGCTGAACTTTTAGATTACACATAGATATGAGTGTGTATGTTTGTGTGTGGGGGGTGGGGTTGTTGTTGTTGTTGTCAGAATTCTCAATTTGCGTCACAATTCAGCTTTTCTGAGAAATACACTGTGTCTATGTGATATGAACTTCACAGTATGAGCCGGACTTCTTTGTCATACGCATATGGGCGTCCTCCAGCATAAACATTCCATGCATTGTAGGATGTAAAGTCGCAGCAGGATATCATAGCCCGAGACACGTCATCTTCCACTGCTGAATGAAAACAGTACCAAGGTCAAGAAAGATAACGTTATGACTATTTATTCGATAATTATTCACCCGTTTTAATAATACAAAGGCAATTTACCAAATGCTTCAGAAAACACCCAGAGGGAAAGGGAAAACATGGCGTACGAAGACATGGATGTATTGTTTGATGCCCATTGACGTTATCCGGGCTAAGAACGTTTAACGGTACAGCGTCTTCACATGCATGCTCGATCTGAGTGAGTGAGTGGGTGGGTTGAGTGAATGAGAATGGTTTTACGCCGCTTTTAGCAATATTCAAGCAATATCACGGCAGGGGACACAAGAAATGGGCTTCACACATTGTACTCATGTGGGGAATCGAACCGGGTCTTCGGTGTGACGAGCGAACACTTCACCACTAGGCTACCCAACCGCCCCAGTGAGTGAATGAGTGAGTGAGTGAGTAAGTGCGATTTGAGCGATAAAATATTACTATTTGAAGGGCAGTATAAGAACTGCATAGTTAATACAAAAATATATTATAAATAACAATCAGTGCTACATATAACTAGGGAATGTATTATTCTGTTCGTTCATGGTATTATTACATGCTCACGTGACCCCAATGACATGATTAATGTGATATATACATCATTGTCAACATCCGGGTTAGAAACACATACATGTCGCGTGAACATTTGCTTTACATGGAGGTTAGCGGGATACGGAAACAAAAAATAGTCTGTGGACATTACCCAGGTTATCGTGTTGGAGTAAAAAATATCAGATTGTTTGATTGTTTGATTGTTTGATGGTGCTCATTAGTTAATAAGTTTGTTGGACGTCGCTGGGGAAAAATGAATTGATTAACCATTGAGCCCCATGCACTCTACCACCCGTCCCTCTCTTTCAGGGTCGGTGGGGTAGCCTAGTGGTTAAAGCGTTCGCTCGTCACGCCGAAGACCCGGGTTCGATTCCCCACATGGGCACAATGTGTAAAGCCCATTTGTGGTGTCCCCCGCCGTGATATTGCTGGAATAATGCTAAAAGCGGCGTAAAACCAAACTCACTCACTCACTCTATTCTTTGAAATAAAATGGTTGCTCACTTTGAGCCGACTAACATGATCGGGTGGTCAGACTAGCTGACCCGGTTTGTGCGTGTGTAGATCAATGTTTATTGTAGCACTCACTGGGTTGTCTGGTCCAGATTCAGGGGTGGTGGGGTAGCCCCGTGGTTAAAGCGTTCAATAGTCACGCCGAAGGTCCGGGTTCGATTCCCCACATGGGTACAATGTGTGAAGCCCATTTCTGGTGCCCCCGTGATATTGCTGGAATATTGCTAAAACCGGCGTAAAACCTCACTCACTCACTCAATTTCAGGCTGCCGTCACAGGTGCATCGATAAACAACGAACACATATAATGCATATATTTTCCAGTAAATTTCAAATGCTTGACTGACTGGTTTAATAGGAGCACTTATGATGCGCATCACGATCAACTCTGCAGATGTTTTTTTCAAAGCCATGACGCATCAAGCCACGCTGATTCCTCGTCTGGGTGAACGAATTCAGCATGTTCAGACACAGAAATATGTTCAGCAGGGCTTATAATTAGGCTCGTTCTTCCGACACATAACCTGTGATCTCTAAAAATAGTTCTTAGCGCAATGTTATGACATCCTGCATGCGTTCAGGTCATGTGGCGAGTGGAAAGTTTGCGTTGGCAGAGAAGATCCTGTATGAACGGGCGATAAGGCTAGACGATATGTTTTACTGACGTACAACATTTTTACGTACCTGTTTAGCCAACGGCAGTTGAACAATAAATATTTCCCTATAAAGTAGACGCTTTAAATATTAGTATTTTTTATCGATGTCACTAACAGATATGTTTCATGCAGAAATCGCCTTATCAGTATATGTCTAGTTGATTTAAACATGAGTGAGTGAGTTTATATTTGAAGTCACATCGGCAGTATTTCAGCCATATCGTGACTAAAACAAGTTCTAAATACATGATACATATACTTAAATTATTAAAACCTGTCAACGAAGGACAGTAAAATCAACTAGAATATCACAGAACCGGATTATTAAACTGGCCACTCTAAAATTGGATTTCTGTACAGTACAACGTAAACGGGCTGCACTGAAGGTAGCTCACTATACTAGAGACCAAAGGGACTTACAGCACATTTGCTACCCGTGTCGACCCTAGTTTGATTTATATCACCTTCTCATCAGCTGGAGATTGATTGTCAAATGTATATAAAATCGCAAATATACAACGTTTAAATATCTGGATATCTTAAATTCTTCGTGAATGTGTTAAGACCTACGTGTATCAGCACGTGGTGTAAACATGTTTTGAAAAAGTCAAAATTGAGTGAGTGAGTGAGTTTAGTTTTACGTCGCAGTCAGCAATATTCAAGCTACATGGCGGCGGTCTGTAAATAATCCAGTCTGGGCCAGACAATCCAATGACCCACAGCATAAGCATCGATCTACGCAAATGGGACAGTGTGCGAAATAGCCACTGACCCGCTAGCCCGTGGCTAGAAAGAAAACCCAGTCGGGCCAGTAAATCTCCACAGTCCCTGGCCCGACTGGCTATGGAATTTTCATAGGGTCATTTTGTCTGCACTACTGTATTATGATTCCTGTATGATTTATCTAAGCACTTTAAGCATAAACACAATATTTCAGAACATCAGACATGTCTTTTCTTATTTGTTTTTGATGGTATTTTACCTTCTTGTAATCTTTTTACTTAGTTTCTGCATTCAGATTTCGGGCTGGTGAATTATTTTGTGGGCTTGTAACTTTGAGGCATAGCTAGTCCAACTGGCTAGCAAAATTTGGAAACTATTTCGCACACTGAAATGGGATACGATGACGTGTGTCAACCAAATCAGTGAGCCGGACCACCCGATCCCGGTAGTCGCCTCTTACGACATGCATGGGTTATTGAAGATAAATTCTAACCCGGATCTTCACTGGTCGAAAAAGGATTGGACAAAGAAGATTATTTTCTGCTGGCGCTCTTATTCCACATTATACATTGTTTTACAAGGCAATACAAGGATAATCGGGGGTGATGGATAACAGAGATGTCTAAAGAGTGACGTCCCTTTTTCACGCATAGTGGGTTCGAATTCAGGTTCACGCCGACTATGATTTTAGGTTTGCTCGTACCTGTTTCACCTATTATATGTGGTAAGGCCAGCGTCAGTTGGGGTACAATGACATATGTCAACCGAGTCCACTCGATCCCGTTAGTCGCCTCTTACGACAAGCATGGGTTGCTGAAGACCAATTCTAACCCGGATCTTCACGGGTTGAAACATTATGAACGATGATGTGTGAGGCTAATTTTGAAAGCTAAAACATTGTATTCATGAACTGAACTTAGCCACCCCGTTGTCGTGGACGCTTGTGTATTGTGAGGCGTGGCGGGGGCGTTAGGGGAGTGGCGGGTGTTTGCTGTAGACATGGTTAACAGAAGCTTTAACGGGAAGTGTTGTGGGAAGACGAATATAGAGACGTTTGATGTTAGGACGGGAAGTGTTGTTTGAAGACAAATATAGAGACCTTTGAAGACAGCACAGGTAACACCCAATAAGCACGATCATCCACACGCTACGGTGAAGGGTTTGGGACGAGGTTTGGGGAATTGGGGTGAGAAGGTAGAGGGATTAGATGGAAGGAATGGGGTACACCTTTGACAGCTTTGAAATTTATAAATTTCAATGTATTCCATTCTTGTGCATTTCACACTAATCCAAGTTTAAAGTAGTTTAGTTTACTTTTATTTTTCAGTACGTCCCATTAACAAAGAACTAAATGACATTCGTGAGTGAGTGAGTGAGTGAGTTTGGTTTTTCGCCGCTTTTGCCAATATTTCAGCAATATCACGGCGGGGTACACCAGAAATGGGCGTCACACATTGTGCCCATGTGGGGAATCGAACCCGGGTCTTCGGCGTGACGAGCCAACGCTTTAACCACTAGACTACCCCACCGCCCAAATGACATTCGTGTATGGTGAACATTTGCAAATCACAGGAAATATGTCCTTTAAAGGGAACATATTGATTTTCCTTATAAAAGGTCAAACTCTCACAACATTAAACTCGTGGTCATTTGCGCGTCATTTTTATCAATATCGGATTGACAGTGAGAATTGGCTTCAATCACTAATCCATTGGCTTGGCATCATCGTATCTCAGTTGCGTAGATCGATGCTCATGATGTCAATCACTGAATATTTGGGTCAGACTCGATTACGTCAACTGGCTTGACTCTTGTTGAGTGCGTCGTTAAAAACAAATAGATTATAGCGTAATGTCGGATCATGTATAAAACAGAAATAAGATTGGATACTGATGAGTTCTGCGTTCATCCTGATGAAAACTTGATACCTCGGCGCGATAGTAAGTGCGCATTTCCTGGCTTATCTGTCAATAACTTAATGACCTACAACATCGGCCGTATTGATCAGACGCTCGTTGTGAATGGAGGGAGATAGCAACCATTCCGTGCGAAAACAACACGAGAGGCTGCATTAGTACGTTAAGGATATAGCCAAGCCCCACAGAATACACAGGCTGAACACCGCAGTACTTGAACTTGAATGACGCGGTTGGCGAGGTGATGAGGACGATCGCTACATCGCAGTAGACATCAGCGTATTAATTTATTCTTAAAAATAGTTCCGTTCAATCGCTTTCAGTGACGTGGTTGCAACGTGTGAAGCACATTTCTGGTGTCCCCTGCTGTGATATTGCTGGAATATTGCTAAAAGCGGCGAAAAACCATATTCACTTTACACTGATACACTGAAGTCCATGTGATGTACCCGCCCTGTTGGTCAAGTGGATGGAGTGTCTGCCAGGAGAGCTGGCGGTCGGTGGTTCGACTCCCGGCCGAGTTGTAATGAATGAGTGATTATGGTTTTACGCCGCTTTTAGCAATATTCCAGCAATATCACGGCGGGGAACACCAGAAATGGGCTTCACACATTGTACCCATGTAGGGGATCGAACCCGGGTCTTCGGCGTGACAAGCGGACGCTTTAACCACTATGCTCAAAACACACACACACACACGCACGCACGCACGCACGCACACACACACACACACACACACACACACACGAGTTTTAATGGAAAAGGTTGCAAGATGGCACCTGTCGTTACCCTGTCAGGGTGCCGTTACACAAAGCGATCTCAACGCTAAGGTGACCGTAACTCCCATACCTCCCATAGACGGTAGTCTTAGCGCTAAGGTTGTTTTGTACAACAGGACCCTGGTGTTTACATTAGGAGATGAAACAAGTACAGCTCGGTTCGGATTTAATAAGATGGGTCCGACAGTATATCAAGGCGGGTGACAAATTGAAATTGGGTGTTTGACATGGCAAGCCAATGCCTCAGTTACAAACCTCACCCATCACGGTGACATGGTACAAGATACGTTAAAGTTGTGTATGATTAATGACAACATCTCTGGAGTGGATTGTCCTGTTCATTTCCCAAAGACTATTTTTTTTCGTCAGTGTTTGGAACCCGTGAAGATCCGCATTAGAATTGATCTTCAGCAACCCATGCTTGTCGTTAGACGCAACTAACGGGATGGAGTGGTCTGCTCGCTGACTTGGTTGACACATGTCATCGTATCCCAATTGCGTAGATCGATACTCATGCTGTTGATCATTGGATTGTCTGGTCCAGACTCGACTATTCCCATATCGCTGTCATATAGCTGGACGGCAAACAACAAACAAACAAACAAACAAAATCAAGCGTTTGACATTTGCATGGAGCTGCACCGTAACAGATGATGTCAATTTTGGGAAACACAAGGTGAGGTAAACTGGGGTTTAACGTTGAAGTCAAGTGAGTGAGTGAGTTGACTTTTACGCCGCACTCAGCAATATTCCAGCTATATGGCGGCTGTTGAAGTCAAGATTATTACATGTCAAGAGCAACGCAAGTGTATGTTCATACGTTCATGCGTTCATGCATTCATGCATACATGCATGTGCGTAACTGCTAGTACTGATAAGTCCAGATTAATGCTCGGATGACGGTGCTATTGTTTTGTACTCTAATTCTGAGCTCCAGGTAAAAAAATCCGAATCCAGGAACTTTGCCCACAAGGAACATTCCCCACAGGAACTTTGCCCACAACAATTGTTACAGGGGAGGAACTTTGCCCACAATATAAATTTTGATACTCACCCACCTTAATACCAGAATGCGATCCATCGTTTGGTATCCATGAGCGACACTTCTATATACATAGAAATAGTTAGCGATTTTGTTATGGATGGGGTCTGCCATAAATTCCTCGAAGTCGGCTAAGGAATTGGTTGAATACGGGTTAGGGCGGTCTCTTATCTCGAGGCTATAATCGACTAAAGCATCCATGAGACGTTGAAACCGTTCGGTTCCCATCAAACCTAAACTACCGTACAGGGCCCCTTTTCACAAACCTCTCGTAAGCCTAAGATCTCGTAGCTTTCCTCGTAGTAATCCTACCTCCTATACTGTAACATTGACTTACGATAGTCAGAGTGCTACGAGAGCTTTGTAAAACGGGGCCCAGGGTGGTAAATTGACCTCGACTAATCACGTAGGATGGATAAATATCGAGGCCATCGACGTCCTCTCCAACGCGATGGAACAACCGTTTCTCGATCAATGTCCACATGATAATAATATACTGTAAAGGGTTCATTTATATCATGTTGTATTATTGTTGTGAACAAAGTTCCTGTGGGGAAAGTTCCTTGTGGGCAAAGTTCGTGTGGGCAAAGTTCCGTACACCGAAAAATCCAAATCGTTTAACGTCTTTTGGACTGAAGACACCACGATCGAACAGACTAGCGTTTTGTCTCTGAAAACAGTAACCTACGTTTATACCGAACACGCTTATAACGATCTAACGGATGTAACGAAGCGTGAGTTTATTGCCTCTGCTACTTGCTGTATACTTTATTAAAAATGCGTATAACGAACGACTGTTATACCGAGGTACCTTTGAGTTAGTCACACAAGTAGCTTACCGTTACATGCATATTTTTAGCAGATCAAATAATTACATTTAACTTTTACAGAGCCCCTGTGAGCCGGGAGAGTGGGTGAATTTGGTTTTACGCCGCTTTTAGCAATATTCCAGCAACGTTACGGCGGGGGACACCAGAAATTGGCTTCACATATCATACATGTAGGGAATTGAACCCGCGTCTTCGGTGTGACGAGCGGACGCTTTAACCGCTAGGCTACCCCACCGCCCCTAAGCCTGGTGATATCGACTGAATTATAGAAAGGGTTCGGAGGAAGGACTGTGGTTCAGAGATTGTGAGGCAAACTTAGGATTGAATCACGACCTTCTGTTGTGAGGCCTCTGTAAACTGAAACACGAAACAATTCAAGAGAAGGCAATTAATTAAACTTATGCACCATACACTGTTTCTTGTTTCATCGTTGATTACATTAACCGAAAAAATGTGTCATAAAATCTTTTGACTATCATGTTGATGGTTCTGTATTACCCTCCGTGGCAAACCAAGTAGGTAGACACATGCCAGTTTGACTGTCGAAAAAAGAGGTCACGACCTTTTATTGTCCGTCCACGTGCCACCGGTGTCAAAGGTCGAACATATTGGGTTTGACGTCACAAAGACTGCAAGCGTCGCCTAATTATAATTATATTCACCTCAATTGTTCGGTTGGGCATGGGAACGCGTGGCTTTAGCGGCTTGTGTTGATGTCCAATACTAACGCTTCGATTGGCCGTTGTGGCTGACCGGGGTCAGGTGTAGCGTCTGACCTTGGACAGAGCCAACCCTCCCCCTCCCCACTTAACCTGCCACTTTGTTTACGAGGGTATGGCCTCGCAACTTCCGCGACCTTCAACGAGAATGTCTTACATGGACTTCCTTCTTGAATCTTTTGACAGTAAATTATCAACCTTGTCGAAATATATTTGGGTTCACTGTACTCGTTCTTGTTAACTCATGGTTTTACAGGACTTATAAATAATAGAAAGGGATAATAGGCGACATACTCTCTTCTTTGAGTGTGTGGGTTTCGTAAAATTCTGTTTGAACATTTTTGTTTTCTCGTAACTTGTCAGCGTAAATAAACTGTGAAGCATGAAACGTCAAGCCAGTGAATAAAGAGTAGCTGACGGAAACGTTGCGTAAAAAGTGAAAATGCTAATGAAAAGTATACTATCAATAAAAAAAGAGCATTGAAACCAGGTGTTGCTGTGAAAGGTATTAAGAATGAAGTCCTAAGAAACGCTGGATTGAACGCCGATGTGAACACGATTTAAGTTATATCACGGTGGGTCGGCTTAACCCTGAAGGAAAACCTAAATAATGTTGGTCTTAATCATAACCACCTTTATGCGTGAGTGAGTTCGGTTTTACTCTGCTATAAGCAACACTCCTGGGGTGGTGGGGTAGCCTAGTGGGTAAAGCGTCCGCTTGTCACGCCGAAGATCCGGGTTCGAATCCCCACATGGGTACAATGTGTGAAGCCCATTTCTGGTGTCCCCCGCCGTGATGTTGCTGGAATATTGCTAAAAGCGGCGTAAAACTAAACTCAGTCAGTCAGTCAGCAACACTCCAGCAACATTGTACTCATGTGAGGAATCGAATCCGGGTCTTTGGCGTGACGAGCGTTTTCACCATTTGGCTATACCACCGCCCCGTCACTTTCAAAGAAACCCACGAGCGAATGAGTGGGGTTGGTTTAATTGAATCTTGGATGTGAGTGGGTGAGTGAGGGAGTTTAGTTTTAGTCACATAAACAATATTTCAAAAGCCCACAAAAAGTTTGAATATGCAACCCAAACAACATTCTGTTTCAAACTCAGTACATCATCAGTTGTATACTCCCCAGGGAGTTGAGTTTGATAATATGATGTGCCGTTGAGATTGACATCCAGTGATCGAGGGAAAACATACCAGCGCCTTGAGCAAGCACTAGTTGCCTGGATATGTGCGCTATATAAATAATATACATATATAATAATAATAATCATCATCATTAGCAGCAGTCAACCATCATCAAAGCTTTTCGTTACTTTGTAAATGGGTGGTGGGGTAGCCTAGTGGGTAAAGCGTTCGCTCGTCACGCTGAAGACCCGGGTTCGATTCCCCACATGGGTACAATGTGTTAAGCCCATTTCCGGTGTCCCCCGCCGTGATATTGCTGGAAAATTGCTAAGAGCGGCCTAAAACCCACACTCACTCATACACCCTGTGAACGAAATTCATTACAAGTTTACACGTTGAATTAACACTGACACCTAGACTATAACTGTCGTGCATAACACAATCTAATTCATTGCTCTGCTTTTCCAGTATCAACCATCACAGGATAGTTTCTACAGTTTATATAAAGCTGTCACAGGAGGAGGGAGTCAGTTGTTGACCCTGTGGGTTACAGAGGCACGTTATATAAGCAGTGAGAAATATCTCGGGCAAAGCAAGGCCAAGCAGCAATCAACCTGTTGCATAATCTACGCTTCGTTCTGAAGGTCACGCTATTATCCAATAAGTACTTAATCATGATTGGTTGCTTATACGACTGAGCTTGAAGCTGATTGACTGATTGACAGCTGTTGATATGTACAAGGAACTCATTTAACACCAGGGTTGCTAGAATGAGGAAGTCAAAAAGCACGTACACAAATGTGGATACCGCTGATTGGTCAGTTTGGGCATCCTGTTACAGCTGGGACAATACATTCAATAGATGTGTATGTCAATACTGTTTTGCAACGGAACACGGTGCTTTTATTGATTTGATCTGTTCAGTGAAGTAAAGAGTGTATATTGAAATAGTAGAGTTGCAATAAAAAAATAAATTAGAAAAAAAGATTGCCATTGTATTCAGTGATTCGATTAGTTTTCGACCCAATACGGCAATGCGGGTCAAGGTGAGTGAGTAACTATTATAGCGATGTGCGTGCATACGTGTTAGTACGGATGCATCATCATTATTATTATTTTTTTAATTTTTTTTTATCATACCGTGTCACTGGTAACATGGTTACTTCATTGTCGCCATTCGACCCGTGAAGACCCGGGTTAGAATTGGTCTGCAGTAACCCTTGCTGTAAGAACCGACTAACGGGATCGGGTGGTCAGACTCACTGATTTGGTTGTCACATGCCATCGTATCCCGATTACGTAGATCGATGCTCATAATGTTGATCACTGGATTGTCTGCCATATAGCTGGAATATTGCTGAGTGCGGCGTAAAACAACAGACACGCGAACATTTACACACACATCGTACCTGATCCAGACACAAAATACTGGCTCCAGACACAAAATACAGGCTCCAGACACAAAATACTGGCTCCAGACACTAAATATTGGCTCCAGACACTAAATACAGGCTCCAGACACAAAATACTGGCTCCAGACACTAAATACTGGCTCCAGACACTAAATACTGGCTCCAGACACTAAATACTGGCTCCAGACACTAAATACTGGCTCCAGACACTAAATACTGGCTCCAGACACTAAATACTGGCTCCAGACACTAAATACTGGCTCCAGACACAAAATACTGGCTCCAGACACTAAATACTGGCTCCAGACACTAAATACTGGCTCCAGACACTAAATACTGGCTCCACTCCAGACACAAAATACTGGCAACACTATATATGGCTCCAGACACTAAATACAGGCTCCAGACACAAAATACTGGCTCCAGACACTAAATATTGGCTCCAGACACTAAATACTGGCTCCAGACACTAAATACTGGCTCCACTCCAGACACTAAATATTGGCTCCAGACACTAAATACACAAATGCTCCAGACACAAAATACTGGCTCCAGACACAAAATACTGGCTCCAGATCCCAACTAATATTGACTCCAGACACAAAATACTGGCTCCAGACACTAAATACCAGGCTCAGTGTAGATACTGATCCAGGAATATTGGCTCCAGACAATATACTGACTCCAGGACACAATATACTGATCTGGCTCCAGACACAATATACTGATCCAGGACACATACTGATCCACTTACAATATACTGACTCAGACACACTAAATATAATGATTCTAGACACAAAATACTAATCAAAGACACAATATACTGATCCAGGACACATGCTGATCCCACTTACAATATACTGACCCAAGACACATACTGATCCCATACACAATATACTGACCCAGGAAAATACTGATCCCAGACACAATATGGTGATCCAGGACACATACTGATCCCAGACACAATATGCTGATCCAGGACACATACTGATCCCAGACACAATATGCTGATCCAGGACAGATACTGATCCCAGACACAATATGCTGATCCAGGACACATATTGATCCCAGACACAATATGCTGATCCAGGACAGATACTGATCCCAGACACAATATGCTGATCCAGGACACATAGACACAATATGCTGATCCAGGACAGATCACAATATGCTGATCCAGGATACTGATCCCAGACACAATATGATCCCACATACTGATCCCAGACACAATATGCTGATCCAGGACACATACCTATCCAAGACACAATATGCTGATCCAGGACACATACTGATCCCAGACACAATATGCTGATCCAGGACACATACTGATCCCAGACACAATATGCTGATCCAGGACACATACTGATCCCAGACACAATATGCTGATCCAGGACACATACTGATCCCAGACACAATATGCTGATCCAGGACAGATACTGATCCCAGACACAATATGCTGATCCAGGACACATACTGATCCCAGACACAATATGCTGATCCAGGACACATACTGATCCCAGAGGACACACACATGCTGATCCAGGACAGACATCAACACATACTGCTGATCCAGGACACATACTGATCCCAGACACAATATGCTGATCCAGCTGATCCAGGACACATACTGATCCCAGACACAATATGCTGATCCAGGACACATAATGATCCCAGACACAATATGCTGATCCAGGACACATACTGGACACATACTGATCCAGGACACATATTGATCCAGACACACAATATGCTGATCCAGGACACATACTGATCCCAGACACAATATGCTGATCCAGGACACATACTGATCCCAGACACAATATGACACTGATCCAGGACACATATGCTGATCCAGGACACATATTGATCCAAGACACAATATGCTGATCCAGGACACATACTGATCCCAGACACAATATGCTGATCCAGGACACATACTGATCCAAGACACAATATGCTGATACAGGACACATATTGATCCAAGACACAATATGCTGATCCGGGAGACAAATTGATTCCAGACACAATATGCTGATCCCAAACACAATATATTCACCCAGGACACATGTTGATTCAAGACACATTATACAGCCCATGACACATACCAATCCAGGACACAAACTGACCCGTGACACAAAATGATCCAAGACACTTTATACTGAAACCATGACACAAACTGACACGGGGCACACACTGATCCCAGACCCTTGTTTCTGATTCCGAGCCGGCCAATCCTTGTTTCTTCCTAGTGTCAATATATAACTATTTGAGAGACATTCTGGAAGTTTGGAGCAATAGGAATGACAAGTCTTTATAGGTGACCGCAACATGATCAATACGTGACGTACGTGTGGTTCTGCCAACATCAACGACAGAGACCATGCATCCACATACAAAATATTTGATTATCATTGTTATTCACAGAGAACAAGTGTACCAGTCGCCTGAGGCCATGCAGTTAGGTTCACAGGGTTAGGTCCCTTGGGCGTGTCAGGATCCTATGACCGCAGATGTGTTACTTTATTTACAATACGAGTAATAAGTGTGTTTGAGGGTGAATATAGTGGAGTGGAGTGAGTGGAGTGAGTGAGTGAGTGAGTGAGTGAGTGAGTGAGTGAGTGAGTGAGTGAGTGAGTGAGTGAGTGAGTGAGTGAGTGAGTGAGTGAGTGAGTGAGTGAGTACGGTTTTACGCCGCTTTTAACAATATTCCAGCAATATCACTGCGAGGGACACCAGAAATTGTCTTTGCACATTGTACCTATGTGGAGAATCGAACCCATCTAGGCTTTAACCATTGGGCTACCCCGCCGCCCCCTGAGCCAAATAGGAAACAAACCCAGACACTCGGTGTGAAGAGCTAAACTAAACCATCAACATGACAAAAAGGCCCCGGTTTATGTTTTGTGATCCGGGGCGGTGAGGTAGCCTAGTGGTTAAAGCGTTCGCTTGACACGGCGAAGACCCGACTTCGAGTCCCAACATGGGTACAACTTGTGAAGCACGTTTCTGGTAGTTTCCGCTGGAATATTGCTAAAAGCGGCGTAAAACTAAACACACACTTTTGGTGATCCAGAAGTAGTACATGGGTCGTGAAGTATTCATAACAAGGTGCCGTTGTACAAAGCGATCTTAATTAGCGCTAAGGTGACCCATACTTTAACATAGACTTAAGGTAGTCTTAGCGCTAAGGCTGTTTTGTACATCAGCACCCAGGGCCTCGTTTCACAAAGCGCTAAGGTGATCGTAAGTCACTAAGGTCACCTTAGTGTAGTCTCTCGTACTGACCCTGAAGCAATGTTAAAGAATGGGAGTTAAGGTTAACCTTTTCCTTTTCATTAAAATTGAACTGCTTCGTGAAGAGAGGTTAGTCCCTTAGTGCAATGTTAAAGCCGTAAAAATGTACAAAAAACAACCTTAGCGCTAAGACTACCTTAAGTCTATGTTAAAGTATGGGAGTTACGGTCACCTTAGCGCTAAGATCGCTTTGTACAACGGCACCCTGGTCATTAAATATATACCTATCGTCCCTGAAAGATATACTAGATATCAACTGCCTTTTATTGTACACGTAACACCCAGTATGCAGGTACAAATTCATTATAACACGCTAACAATTCCCAAGACGCATTATCAATCAATTGCTAATACCCTAGTCGGTGATTATGTAAAGGCCGTCAACATCCAACTGATTCTCGAACAAGGATGTCATTGCGACAGTGAGTAATATGTTTGTAGCTTTCTAATTACGAATGTCTGGAAAATACCGATAAAGACTCTCGATTTCCCGTCCTGGCAAGCACGTGTTCCAAACTGAACATGCTGTGAGTGAGTGAGTATGAGTGAGGAGTGAGTGAGTGAGTGAGTGTGAGTGAGTGTGTGAGTGTGTGTGAGTGAGTGTGTGTGTGTGAGTGGTGAGTGTGAGTGTGTGAGTGAGTGAGTGAGTGAGTGAGTGAGTGAGTGAGTGAGTGAGTGAGTGAGTGAGTGAGTATTGTTTTACGCCGCCTTTAGCAATATTCCAGCAATATCACGGCGGGGGACACCCCAAATGGGCTTCACACATTGTACCCATGTAGGGAATCGAACCCGGGTCTTTGGCGTGACAAGAGGACGCTTTAACATCCAGGCTACCCCACCGCCCCTGTAACTATATGAAATCATCAATACTTGCGACAGGGTTGGGTTTAATTCCAATTCATAAATACCACAGATAATAATCAACAAAACATTTCTTTAAATGTAAAAGGCAATAGCGGTGAAAAGTATTGGAATGATCGCAGATCTTGGTTAACGTCCATCTACGTGGCAGTCTACGTTGTTGATATTCTTGAATGACTCGCCTCAATCACAATGACTCAGCACAAATGAAGCACCACTGATAGCATAGTCTCGCCCTATCGCCTGCGTGACAAGGTACTTTTGAAATGAATAGGATATAAATGACTGCTATAAAGTATTTTGTTGCGTAGAGGAATTCTTTGTTGGGTCATTATGACTGTACTTTTTAGATAAACCACGTGAGTCGCACATGTCAACGTTGTACTTATTGCTATGAAGGTCATTTGGTGCGGTTTGGTTAATATTAACGAGATCGCTATAACTATTTATATTTCATTGCAGGGATTGGAGAATATTAGCTAATGGTGTCACTTGAGAAAAAATCTGGGATTGAACCAGGAGCGTCATTGGTAATATATCGGATATGAAGGCTTGGTCTGCGTTGTTGTAGAAAACGAATCAGCCATGGAGTTATAAAATACTTTCAATGTTTAGAACCTTTCTGTTGCGTCTTTTGTTGAGGACTTGGTGAGACATTTTACCCAAAGGAGGGTTGATTGGTTTACAACATATGTAGTCGTATGTATTGGTGATTTCAATTGACTATTTTGTATGGGTATATCTCATACCGGATATATAAATCAGTAGGCCTACTTAAATTTGAGGGATGGGGGAAGTGTTTCACGTGTTGTGCTGTGTTGTGTTGTGGTGTTCGTGTGTTACATAAGAACTACCTTCATGAACATAAACATAATTAACAATTTTATAGCAGTTTTTAAGCTTGTCAGAATATGTTTCACTGATTTAAAAAACCCAGTCGAGAGGCAGACGCCATTTTGTTTACATGTCATATACATGTAGTCGGTGGCGATCTTTAACATAAAATAAAATGATGTTTTGTACATTTAACATGGCGGTAAGATAAATTCGTTGTATGCATCTCCCTCGGGTAATACGGTCTGATGTACGCCTTTTTGTAGCAGTGCCATCCCTCGCCTACCGGCTTGGGTGACACTGCTACATAGAGGCGTACATCAGACCGTATTACCCTCGAGAGAAGCATACAACTTATAGAGTATGGTTTTACGACGCTTTAAGCAATATTCCAGCAATATCACGGCGGGGGACACCAGAAATGGGCTTCACACATTGTACCCATGTGGGGAATCGAACCCGGGTCTTCAGCGTGACGAGCGGACGCTTTAACCACTAGGCTACCCACCGCCCCGTATACATAACTGGATCATAGGAACAGAGTTAGATAAGTTGTCGTTTCACATTTATACTGTATGGTATTTCGTTGTGTACTGTGGTGTGGTGTGGTGTGGTGTGGTGTGTGGTGTGTTTTACTGTTATTATATGTATTTTGACCCCTTTTAAGTTATGAATAGATAATAGTGTCTCATATAAAGCCTGTGAGTGAGTGAGTGAGTGATTGAGTGAGTGAGTGAGTTAATATGTAACGTCACATCGGCATAAGCCAGTTAAGGCTGGGTGTATGTAAACATTTATGTATTTATTGTATATGTACTTTTTATCTTGTTTACATTCATGTGACACTTAAATAAACTAATGTCTGTATTCTGTATGACGATAACTTTGCATCCGGGCATATCATTTCTCGCCTCGATGGACACACGGCCACGCCCAGATACATGTAAACAACACGACCTTCATCGTCTAAATACCAACGCTGACTTATAAAAATGAAATGTGTCTACATCAAAGTGGCATTGAGTCGTATATAATTAATTTTTCAAACTGATCCCTTTTAAATGGGTTGTGTACTTACCCTTGTTGTTTGTTCTTAGTTAAACGAAGCCGGATTTACGTCATGCACAAAGGGATCGGACACACAGGCTCCCTCCTACGAGGTGGCATGCATTCCTAAAGGAGAGTATGTTCAAACATCAATAAACAACAACCGTCACCCGTTTTGTTTGTTTGTTACACCCCTTGTGTACAGTACACAACCCTGTGCACTTTAATGAATCCACGAATCCGTTGGTATATGACCAGATGGTGGCCACATGAATACGTGCAAACACCTAGTTGCGGGTACAGCAACGTGCAGTAAACTTGGACAAAGTACTGTGACAATGTGTCCCAGTCCACCCAGCTGTGAATGGGTACCTCGTAACTCGGTGCGCCTAGTGGCTGCAGGAGTTGTATGATCCCCAGGGAGTTGAGATTGAAAATACGATGTGCCTTTGAGATTGACATCCAATGATCGAGGGAAAAACAAAACGCCTTTGAGCAGCTGAGCTGGATATTGGCGCTATATTAATATTAGCATATATGTAGTTTTCTTGTTTTTAGTTGCGGATAACGCCTCAGGTAGCAATATTCAAGCTACATGACAGCTGTCTGTGAATGTTCGTGTCTGGACAGCACAATCCTGTGATTGATATCATGAACACACGCCATTAGAATACGATGACAAAAACCAACAGGTTCAGCCTCTCGTTGGTCGCCTGACAAAACAGCGTGGATTTCTCGGTGCTGTTGTACAAACCAATCTCACCGCTAAGACTACCTTACGTCTGTGTTAAGGTATGGGAGTTACGGTCACCTTAGCGCTTTGACTACCTTAAGTCTATGTTAAGGTATGGGAGTTACGGTCACCTTAGCGCTAAGACTACCTTAAGTCTGTGTTAAGGTATGGGAGTTACGGTCACCTTAGCGCTAAGACTACCTTAAGTCTGTGTTAAGGTATGGGAGTTACGGTCCCCTTGAACGCTAAGATCCCTTTGTACAACGGTACCCTTGTGACATGCTGTACTTTCAAGGGGTGCGGTGGGGTAGCCTATAGTCTGTCATACAGACCCTGAAGTCTAAAAAATATGGCAAGTCTAGATTTGCACAAATGACGAAAGTCTCAGGGCTCCTTTTCATTATAGTTTTATTTTTTACTATGAGCTTTTTTTCAGTATTTCTACATAGCCTAGTGGTTAAAGCGTTCGCTCGTCACGCCAAAGACGCAGGTTCGATTCCCTACATGGGTACAATGTGTGAAGCTCTTTTCTGGTGTCCCCCGCCGTGATATTGCTGGAATATTGCTTAAAGCGGCGTAAAACCACACTCACTCACTCACTTCAAAGGTCTTACATTCGTACAGGAAAAGTTCGTCACGGACAAACTTCTAATCACGGGATGCCACGAATATCAGCCTTCCTCCTAGACCAAAATACAACAAACCCATTGTTTATCTTAAGAAACGACAAGCTTAAACAAATATAATTTTACATATCATATGTAGATTGATAATTCTAGTCTAGACGTAGAATTAGGAATAACATAACTTTGTCAAGTAATCCATCACTTGCTACAGCCTGTGCTACCGGTCATGGCAATAGTGGGGCATTCGTGCAGGCTATTCAAGATGTCCTTCCTGTTTGGTTTGAGGTGTGCAGCATCCGTTGTACGAGATGACCTCCCAGCATATCGTGGGATGAAACCGAGTCTAGGTCGTTTTGCGAGGTGGAAGCAAAGTTCAGTCTGAATATCTGGCAACTGAGAAGGACAAGTTAATCAAACATTTTCACATTTCTTGTTGAATTAATTAAATATTTTCCATCGTCTCAATCAATTATTTGGTCAAATTTTAATAAATATTATTGTAATAATAAATAGTTTGTTTGTTTGTTTTTTAACGCCTCGCAAAATTCCAGCTATATGGCCCTGGTCTGTAAAATATTGGACCAGTCAATCCAATGATCAACAGCATGAGCATCGATCTACATGCAAATAGAATTGCGTATATGCAAATTTGTATTAATGACATCACCATAACCTTATCTGTTAAGATCGAATGATAATCAGCGTTGAATTAACTTATTGTTGTTTTTCGTAAGTATTTCAAAGTAATGTCTGTTACAATATATTATTGAATGTACACACGAATCCAGGATCCCTTGACAGAAGACGAAATATTTGACCAGAGAGTGGGGTACATCGCTTGCAACATACGCTATTTGGCTTTTCTGTCCTTACCCGTGAAGAATATTGATCTTCAGTAACCCATGCTTGTCGTAAGAGGCGACTAACGGGATCAGGTGGTCAGGCTCACTGACTTGGTTGACACATGTCATCGGTTCCCAATTGCGCAGATCGATGCTCATGTTGTTGATCACTGTATTGTCTGGTCCAGACTCGATTATTTACAGACCGCCGCCATATGGCTGGAATATATATTTTTTTCTCCACATTTTTTCCACATTTTTTATTCACATCAGTAGGTACATTCATTTTTTGCAAAAGTCATATATGTTGACAGGAAACATATCTTGTTACAATCGTTTTATACGAATATCATCCAAACAAAGTTGTATAATTGCGGATCGTCTAAGTTTGAACAATTAGGTAAGTCGGTGTTATGAGTAATATTGCTTGTTTGCTCCTGGGTTCATTTGGTTCGTTTTCATAACAGCACCGTATCCTGCTGGGTAACCAAGGGGTAGAAACATTTATACATTATTATACAGATGTCATGCCTAATACAAGCTTGTACATGTTGACAGTTCACAACACATCAGTCTTCAAACATGAGTAGATACATTCAAGTATTACTGCACAAAGATCATACGTTTTACACATTGAAGAGTCATAACACATCAGACCATGTTGTGTAATGGGCGCCGTTTACTCCACATTCGTCTGGCTGGTTTTTCATTTTGGCAACATATCTTTCAAAGCTGGAATATTGCTGAGTGCGGCGTAAAACCAAACTCACTCACTCACTCACTCACTCACTCACTTTTCTGTCCTCTGCCCCTATAATCTGCTAATATAATTATTCATCCTCTGTCTGTTCAATAGATATGATAAAAACAAAGACAGGAAGCTATATCCCCAATGATTGGCAGGTATTAACCAACAGCTGATAGATAAGTACCGTTAAGAGTCTTAGTCCTATCACGTCGTCCACCCAAAGTAGGACGCTAGACCCTTCACCTGGTCCCGGAGACATATGATATATCAGACGTATGACAAAACAGCTGATTAAATAAAACTTCCTGGTTCGCTCAAGGTTGTTTGCGGAATATATCTGCATGTATATTATGCTAAACGGTAAATTTTAATTAATAACGGTGAACATCTAGGTTCAGTAACGCTATAACGGCGTTAGTGCTTACCGCAGTCGATACACCGTGGACGGCATTTATAAGTGCAATAAACATGAACGTGACGACATGTTATTTCACTCACCGGGGTCAAAGTTTATGTTGAGAGTTATTTTTATGCGAACAACGACCGTCGCTTTCAGGTTCGTGGTAACCTGTGGATATTGGTCACGTCTAAGTATAGTTTTAACTGGGCAAATCTGATAGGGGAGAATTTCAAGGTGACATAAGGGTGTCTGTACTGCAGAAGACAGGTCACCGCCTGTACTTCACTTACGTAAATGAGTGAATGATTTTTTACGCCGCTTTTAGCACTATTCCAGCAATATCACGGCGGGGAACACCAGAAATGGCCTTCACACATTGTACCCATTTCGGGAATCGAACCCGGGTATTCGGCGTGACGAGCGAAGGCTTTAACCACTAGGCTACCCCACGCCCCTGCACTTACATAAATTCACCATTCCAATCAGAAGCCCTTTAGCGATTTAGACAACGACTGTAGAATCACACCGAGTACAAACCATGTTTATTTTCAGACATTTCCGACGCCATTGTTCGGAGTGCGCACGTGTATGCAAATTAGCTGTCAACGTATTCGGTTTTATTAAATGTATTATTCTTTATCTTCCGAAACCGAGCAGGTGGGATGTAACAGGGTTACTCCTCAATAGACAGCGGTAGGAGTCTCATCTTCCGAGGGGAGCCTTGTTTGGGCATGTGCCCGTGACACCGAATCATGTGTTAGTGTGAGGTTGGGGTCATCGAAGCGTGTCATTGAAGGTAACCTTACTCGGGGACATCTGAGGGGAATGACCGCGAGTGCACAAAACCCGGGCCACTGGATACGCCGTTTCTTTCAACTCGCTTCACGAGAAATTACGCTCCAAGCCTGATTGTACATGCGCAGAGTGTCACCTGTTTGAGGTTTGATACACTTTTAACTCATATTTTGATCCCTGTATTATTCCGTTTGGGTCAAATTGGTTTTGATTATGTTAGTCGTTGTGTGGTGCACGTGTTTTTGTCATCAACATCGCAGTCACCATCATCACACCCGTCATCGCAATCGACGTCATCATCATGATCATCATCGTCGTCGTCGTCATTGCCATCGTCGTTGCCATCATCCTCATCATCATCCTTAGTCTGTCATACAGACCCTGAAGCACATACACCTAAAAAATCCCACGCAAGTCTAGAAAATGTGGCAAGTCTGGTTTTCCACAGCTTCTGAAAATAAAGAAAGTCTCAGGGCTCCTTTTCATTATATTTTATTTTTTTCACTATGAGACTTTTTCCTGTAAAATATGTTCATTTCAGAGACCAGTTGATCACAATCATCATCATCATCATCATCATCACAATCACAATCATCATCATCAATATATTGCATGTTTTCTATTGTCTTTGTCTCTACTAAGTTGTATCAATAGTTATCTCTATGTAATTTGTTAACATTATTTAATTTAATAAAAAACCCACAGTCAATACTATACTTCATACTTATCACTTTGTGTTAAATAAACACATCTCAGCCCAAAAATGACAGTGAATGACAGGATCTTTCCTAAACTCAATACAGACACATCTACAATAAAAAAAAGTATGTTTTAAATAACTGACGCTGTTATGGATTTAACCTGAGTCATCCTCCAGCGATGACCACCCCCACTACCTGCTGTCTTTGCGCAGGTGACACGGTGACGTTTCCATGTCTACAGCTGCGGCATTTCACCCCCAACGTCACCCCCAACGTCACCATCTGCTCGCTTCTGGTTGCCACATGGCTTTACACCAAGATCATCTGTCGACCCAGCTATATCGGGACAAAGGAATTAAGGTCAGCGTGGATTTAACGGGCCGACATTAACACATTTATCGCCAAGTTTATACTCGATACCGTCTTTGAAGTCAGGTACAACATACCCGGGGGACCTAAATTATTTACGTACTTATTAACCCCGTCAACAGGCAGGAAGCGCGTATGTACGTTGTTTATGTTTTTTATTGGTCCAAATACGGCCCAAGCGTGACGTATAAGTAATACGGATTATACGTCTTAACGTATATACCGTAAGTCGATTGTGATCTTACGTGCGTGACCGTAAAGGCTGTGGGAACGGATCGATCAAATATTGGTATATTCTTTTGTAACTGATACACATGAATACGTTTTTTTGTGAAAAAAGTATTTTAAACAATTATTACACACATTCGTGATGAGATCAAGCGATTGTTTATCGGACACACGCGAATGTCTTGTGACACCGGTCTACGTGCACGGTTCTCAACTGCGCACCTATTTGCCCTTGACTGTTGGGCGTTTCAAATGGCCACCCGTCTCGAAGGACAGTTCTGATTTTGTTGACTTTACCCGTTGCTACGTGATGACGTCACCAGGCCACTTCATTCTTCGTCCTTACCAGGTGTTGGTGAGGAGTGGCGACTACCGAGGAGACTGAAACGTGACCGTGAAGCAGGTGTGGTCATGGCGGTCGAAATACGCGACACAATTGTGACAAACAGGATGTATACTATGGACGTGTGTTATAAATGCAAGTACTTAAAGGGTACCCGGATTATAGTTACTGCTAGTTTATAGAGCTAACTTTTATATAGGACATTAATTTTGCGTGATAAAGAATAATCGATATCTGTTCCACAAATTGCACGTAGTGAAGCTGTGATTCAGTGAACATTGTAACTCTAACTTCAATATTAACTGGATACGGTATGGCTGTCCACTTCTTAATGAGACTCAAACACCTCCCCATTTTTGCAGTAGAAATTTAAATTAAAGACACAAAACAATTAGAAAAATAATAAAAAGTCTCCTTTGTACCATTTCGATTATATATTATGAGCAACTTCTTATGAATCAGTGAATTTTATGAAACAGTGGTGATACCAGCAATCAGGAAAAGGTTATAGTTTCCAGCATCACTTGTTGAACCTGTCAGAAACACATGCAAGGGCAAGTCAATCATTCATCTGAATATGCAAGCGGATGTATTGTTTTACGTGTCAAAGGAGGGAATCGCATGGGGCATGATTTTTGTTACATGGGGACAATTTTTAATTTTCCCCCAAATGTCCCTCATAAAAGCTTTTGAAAGTTATTTGTGTGTTAACGACATGACATGATACGCTTACGATTTCGCGGGCAGCTGGTGTCACGGATTACCAGTGATCCATTCATAGATGGAATCTAAATGGGTGCTGTTGAATGGTTTAAAATTATTTTATTAGTTTTGGGTGGAAGAAATACTAAAAAGGAATAATTTATTTAACCAGGTTTCACTAAAGAGATTGTACGGTGGATATCTAGCTCTCATTAGCAACAACAACAACAACAACAACAACAAAAAAAACCCACCCCCCCCCCGCTCCTTTTCAGTCGCACCCCAACCCTCCCTTACCCCCAATGCCTATCCTTATTTCCATTCAGAAAGCAAAAAACGCCCATGCATTTGTATACTCACCACATCGATTCCTCAAATTAAACTCCCGCAGTATACAAAAGCAAATTACATTGATTGGGAAAAACCTCAAACATATACACATTGTTAAACCATCGAGGCGAAGCGATACATTACCGATAGGTCAAGGTCATTGTTGAGACCCTGTCTTTTATAATTAAATACAGTCTCTAATTGACCTTGGATGTGACTGGAAGTCGATTTGAACCACAACGGTTGGCCTTGAGCAGTGTAGCCGGGCCTAGCTGTCGATACAGCAACATGAAGCAAATCATTATCCGGAGTCTTGATGGGACACGCTCTGACGCCACATCTTTGACATTTTAAGCCCCTGAAAGAATATGAAAAGCCATTTAACAAAAACGCTCAAACGCGTGATCGTTTGATCTGTGAACGACCTCGCGTTGATCAGATATCGATATCTGATGTCTTTCGTTTGGGGTCCCTTGTCACAGAAATATGTGAAGATAAGTGACTGAAACATCAAAGGAACCACTTGAGACACAATCGGAACAATCGCGCACAATTAATGCAAGTAATTTCGTGCCCAAATTCTTTGGACACCGGGTGTTTGAGTGGCGTCTGGGGATCTTTGAGGATTTATTACCTGAACATTCCCGCTTACGTTCCAAACATTTTGTCTTGTGTAAACCCATATCGACACGCCGCCATTTTGAGGTGAGGTGAGGTGAAATTGGGTTTAACGTCGTGCTTGAGAATATTTCGCTCATATGACGACGTGCATGCGTGTGTATGTGTATGTGCGGCTGCTTGTACTAGCCCAGACTGAAGCTGGTTTTATAGTGCTAGCCCACTGAGATACCATGCCGCAGTGAAGCATGAATACCCCACTCAGACACATTATACTGACTCTGAGCCGACCAGTCCTTGTTGTACCCATTAATGCCGAGCGCCAGACAGGGACCAACAAGTACCATATTTTAACGTCTTTTGGTATGACGCGGTCGGGGATCGAACCCGTGACCTTCCGCTCTCCGGGCGGACGCTCTAACCACTACACCACGGAGGCGGTCGCCGCCATTTTGAACACATTGTTCGAGAGCAATAACTGTTACATTTTTTACGAATACATTTGCATGCGTGATATTCACACGAGCTGTAGAGAATGAATATCTGCCCATCAGCATTGACATACCATATGAAGATCGGTACCACTCATATACCGTCAATTGATACCAAGCATTGACCCTTAACATGGTAGGGGTTGACGTTGGCGTGCGACAAGGTCGCTGTGAAATATATCCACTAGTGTTTTTCAGAAGCAACACCAGATGGCGCTTCTCTGTCAAGTGGAAATCCGAGGTATAGCTGTAACAGATTCATAAAACTCGTGTTCATGTTGCGTTGTTTGTACAGTCACCATATGCTTGTGTGCATGAAGCATCGTTAAAGTTTATATAATAAAATAGATTTTAAGTGACATGTATTTTACTATGCAGGTTTGTCAGTTAATTTATAAAACAGTTCATATGTCTAATTGTTTGATCGGCATTCTAGAAGTTGGTGAATCCATAACGAAGCATATAACGTTTTGGATAGTCTGTCCACAGGCAAACTGTAGCGCAAATAGGGTTGCGCAACAAAGAGAAAATATGTATATCTTGCTATATGCGATGAAAGCGAATACTGGTAATTTTTCTCTCTGTTGCGCAGCGCTATTTGCGCTATAGTTTGCCTGTGGTCTATCTCACAGTTTCTGAACTGCATTATTTTCCTTACTGCCTAGCCCTACCTGCAATTCGAAAGTCCTAAATGAAACAAGTCTAGATTTCCTCAGATTATTTCACTGGGGCTCCTTTTCAGTTTAAAAGGGATTAACAAAATTATATACATTCAGAGGCTAAGCGTTAGTCTACTTTAAGGAAAACAACTTCTTATTTATTGCACAGTCGTTTCAGTGTAGATTCTTATACCGTTACCAAGCTAAAAGCCTATATGTCTGTTTTCTTTACATATTCCACCTTTGAAAACACAATATCATCACTTCTAACCACAATCAAGTATTATTGGCAATAAGCGTTTCCAGGGTAACGACGTTCATAAATGTCACACAACATCTGTGTTGACAGATTCTGCCCAGTCGGCAATTGTTAAAACCATTGTACCACACATAAACCAACGCCCATGTTAGTGAATAGCTTCCCAAACCTTCAGATGTGATTAGCCAAGGCAGAAGATTCGAAGGGCGATAGTTTTCCCGTAACCTTGAATACGAAACCTAACACCTACACGGTGAGGTTGACCTTATCTTCGTATAGTAATTTCAGGTAAGGACAAGGCTGCTTCTGATATGCTAGAAATGCGGATCGTGTTTCTGTGAGTTGGCATTATTATTGTCCATGTTTTTCGACTCATGGAATTGTATCTTTGTTTCAGCGTTTGAGTGACATATTAGTGTGTGCCGCTTACAGCATTGTATTGTCTACGTGGAAACGCGTGGACAGCTTTGACCTTGACGAATACTATACGTTTTAACCACGAGAGAATATACGAGTGAGCTATACTTTATATGTAAATTGTGAATATATTGACAAAGTGCTTGTATCGATATTTCAATCCCATTCTTTTATCGGGAGCTATGTGAAACAGGTTGTCATGTCGTCGCCGGAGATGACGTCATGAGTTACTGGAGGTCGTATACTGACATAAACACATACTGTAACCATGACAAACACGTTTATAACGCAATGACGGATTTAACGAATGGTGTCGGGTTCCCGACCACATTCTGTGCATTTAAGTCGAAATACGTATAACGAACTATATTATAATAAACTAAAATTGGAGGTCGCTTTGTGTTCTTCATATCAGTTTACCGTCTATGTTTATGTCTATTTGTTGTTTATCTGAATATGTGACGTGTTGTACGAGGTTTTGGTTATGTCGCTGACATTTGTTACGTGTGTGTTGTTTGTGACACACCGTACATTTATCTCGCCAACGTGGGGAGGATGCGGGATATCACGTCATGAGAGCAAGTGAGTAAGTGAGTGAGTTTAGTTTTACGCCATTCTCAGCAATATTCCTGCTATATGGCGGCGGTCTGTAAATAATCGAGTCTGGACCAGACAATTCAGTGATCGACAGCATGAGCATCGATCTGCGCAATTCGGAACCGATGACATGTGTCAACCAAGTCAGTGAGCCTGACCACCTGATCCCGTTAGTCGCCTCTTACGACAAGCATAGTCGCCTTTTGTGGCAAGCATGGGTTGCTGAAGACCTATTCTACCCCGGATCTTCACGGGTCATGAGAGCAAGAGTAGAGGGAGTGGGAAGGGGTAGGGGAGTGGGAGACTAGGAAGTGATCTGGGGTTTGGACACTGTATATATAATTCAAACCACACTATCGTTCAGTGAAAATAAAATGTCTAATTAAACTTTCCTTCAAAGGGATTTTTTTTTATGCGGCAAAGCCCGATGACAAATATTTTCCAGTTTCTTCAGATTTCGATTTCATTCAAAGGCTTTCCCCAGAATATCATACCGAGATTCCATTTAGTTACACGTGTAGTCAGTCATAAAGCATGATATCATTGTAGCTCCGCTTTATACCACCGAGTCAGTTACATCATTTCCTGTCAGGCAGTTAAAAGTACCTTTGATCGTGTTGACCTTGGGTCGCTACGTGAAGGTCAACTCAAGATGGATGCTGAATCAGACAGCTATGTAAACTACTCCATCATCTTCTGATTAATAATTCCAAGATTAGTTGAACAGCACATTTTGAAAATCATTGTTTAGTTAATATGTTTATTGACAATCTATTGCTCTTATAAAAAAAAACACACATAGTAAAAGTATCAATGTAGTGAAGAAGAATTGTAATCGATAGCATTGAATAACTTTCTTACATAAGAATAAATGTCTCTGGCGACTTGACACCGTAATAGGACACGACTAGATTGTGGCTTAAAATATCTACTTAAGTAATCGTGTCTCCTCGTGTGTCATTAAATCCATAAAACCATTACTGTTTTATAGACATCTTGACAATCCATTTCATCAAGCCATCTATTCATAAACCATCAATGCTAAGTTAAATTGTCGCTTAAACTGGCTTCATCAGTGGTAGCATCGACCCCCACTCCCACAACCTGCTATAAATATTCGTGATTAAATCCAATTTCTACCGCAGGATTGGGCTTTCTGTCAAAGCTATACGTCTATCGTTTGAAGCCCATGATTCTGCCACGATAAGACCCGAGGCTAGAAATGACATTTATAACTTGAAGGACATAGTATTGATCGGCAGACAGAAAGCAGCGTATTTTTAACATAGATTAGAAGCAGTATCGATCCAGCTCACCCAAAGGTGATGGAGAAATACGCAAGCGTTGACTGCGACCTTCGCTCCAGTGACGTCGGCTTCACATTTGTCCTCAAAGGGATTGCGAGTCTTAGCGCCAGTTGTTCAGGAAGTTTAAATATGGCCGGCCTATTTTGGGCGTCACAAATCACAGGAACAACGACATCTCACTCGTCTGAAGATTTTAGGCGAGAAATTGGGAGGGAATTTTTGTTCTCTTTGAGGTCGTTATTTTAAGATTCCGGAAGCTCTTCTGTAGAGATTAGAGTTACGGTATGATAAGCTTCCTTTAAACTGATACTACATACATCTTTGAATTGTTACATAAACAGTTTCCCTCAAACAAACTAACCTAAAACAAGGCAGTTGAAAATAGAAATCAGAGAAACTCAAAGGAATATGATAAAAAACTTTTCTTGTCATTATTCAACGAATTTAACAAAATATAACACAACTGTATCAAATTATGCCCTCAAAATACTTTATCATGGAATAAATACACACAGAAATTCCCCCCACAAATTTGCATCTTATTTTTATATCAGTGATTCAGTGTAAGGCAGTGTGTGGCTGACCCGGAACTGGTGGGTAACAATAGTGTTAATTCGACTCCTAGAATGGGTGAGTTGGTTTGGTCTACTCCCATTTGTGAGAACTCCCAGTTGTGAGACAGTGGAGTAGGTACTTAGCAAAGAAAACACACCTTACTCCTCTATCTGATAGAATGGATTAACCCCAGCTAATTATGGATTAGCTATTTAACTGAATCTTGTGGAGGTAACTTAATGAGACTCTAAAAGATAAAGTAGTTAACCTACTCAGATAAATGGCTTTAAAAAAATAAATATTTTGTGTAGGTAACTTCGTGATCATTTGAAAGAGAAATTAATTTACCTACTCAGATTTACGTGTTTGAAATATCTAGCAATAACTGTTGTAACTATAATTAATCCAAATGTATTTATTAACCTTTGACTGCTCTTTCCCATCACCATTATGGCAGGCCTTCAACAAGTAGAATATATCACCAGTTCAGGATAATCTTTTTCAGTATTTCAGTATCTATTGAAAACAATAAATGCTCTTCAACGAACAATGTCTTCTGTGGATCATTCGAGCAATAATATATTCATGCCAATAATGGTTGTCACCCCTTCAATTTTTTTAATTAGAGAGGTGTGGGGTGGGTGTGTGAGGTGTGTTGGGGTTGGGGTGGGGAGGGGTGACAACCATTATTGGCATGAGTATATATCACGGCGAGGGACAATAGAAGTATACGTTTCTTTTTCTCTTCTTATATTTTCCAAAATGTAAACATCAGTGAATATTAATACAGATACAAATGACAGGCTGAAGCTATTCATGACGACATGATTCAGACATATCAATAACTACATAAATATCAGAAGATTATATCCAGTTATATGACATGAATTTTGAAAGATATTTTGGGTGGATCAGAATACAGCACAATCATAAATTACAAGTTAAAAAACATTAGGTTCTTTTAAATAAATCGTGGAATGATGACGAGAACGCATAAAACTGTACTTTTCAACTGTATATATCGAATCTGGATCGAACCTGGATCTTCGGCATGACGAGTGAACGCTTTAACAAAAAGACATCCTCAGTTCTTCTTCAGGATTTCGGAACCGATTATCGTAATTACTGGTGGAAGCGACGCTTAATACATCTCTCTCATTCCACCTGTAGATACAATTTAACGCAGTATTCGTGCTCAGGATTATGTGGGTGTGTCCTCCCTGGAATGTTAGGGAAGAGGAGTAAGTGAGTGAGTTTAGTTTTACGCCGCACTCAGCAATATTCCAGCTATATGGCGGCGGTCTGTAAATAATCGAGTCTGGACCAGACAATCCAGTGATCAACAGCATGAGCATCGATCTGCACAATTGGGAACCGATGACAGGTGTCAACCAAGTCAGCGAAACTGACCACCCGATCCCGTTAGTCGCCTCTTACGACAAGATAGTCGCCTTTTTATGGCAAGCACATGGGTTGCTGAAGACCTATTCTACCCCGGATCTTCACGGGTCTAGGGAAGAGGCTATTCTTGTAGGTAATGCGTTCACTGGGCACACCCATGGGCCGGGTAAGATTATCTAACAGGGTACAAGGTGCGGTGCCCGTATCTGGTGCCACCCACCGTGATGTTGCTGGAATATTGCTAAAAGCGGCGTAAAACTATAATCACTCACCCACTCGTGGAAGTGATGAAACACCCCACCCCATGAATAAGTTAAATACAATGTACTGACCATACGTTTTATGTGCCATAAAGCATGAGTTTATAATGTAATATATTTTTGGTGAAATCACGTTACATTAAAATCATCACCTGATTTAAATTCATCGTTAAAATATCGTAATCATAAGACAAACAAAATAAATCACAAAAGTGTAAAACTGTCAATTTCATAACAAACTGGCAGCTAATCTCCAACCAGCACCATATAGCATAGTCCAATCAACCGTTATACAATTTAAATTTATTTCTCCCGACTGGCTAGTAACAGTAAACATCTGTTCCCACGAGCCACTCTGTACCGTTTTGTCCCGCCCAAGTGGACGGAGCATGCTCGTCGTGCATTTCTCGGCTAATTTTAGATTCCAACAACACGTCTACTGAGGTCCCGTTGGTTTCTTGCAGTCAGTCACCTTGCCTAACTCTGACTCATAAGATTTTTTTGGTCCAACCTCTTGCGATCTACGTGCTCTCGGCAGATATCTGGTCACCGTGGTCCGTACGATGAACGTCATTGTTTTGGCAACGGTCGCCATAGCAACGCAGATGGCGCGTGTGCGTTAGTGACGTAAAACAGGAAATTCCTTTTGGCACACCTAGATAATACCGAAGGGAGACGTTTTCAGCATAGCTCGCTCTCCCATTGGCTCGGCTACTGTGGCCTTATTTGTGTACATTTTCCGTTTGGATTATATATAGAATTTCGTTCAAGGGCGTCGACCAAGGTCTCGCGTCTAATTTGCATGCACGCATATTGTTGCGACATATATATGTACCACGTCATGATGTGGAACATCTACTTCGACGGTGCACTGAGTACAGTTTGGATCCGGGTCCACGTTGGTCACGTAAAAACTATGACATATTGTTTGGACTTTGATATAGGAGTACCCGCAGCTTAAAACAGATTTGGTTTCAGCTAAAAATATATTTATATAAGTTTTAGGAATTTATATAACTTTTTGGTCATATTGTCTGAATTTTTAGGGGTTGGTTACTTGGATTTGAATGTATTTATTTTATTTATTTTGTGAATAATAATTACGTTTCGTATATTGGTAAATAGTCTCGATAGCATCTTGATTCAATTGTTCTGATGACATTCCTTAATCTACAGTCGGACTTTATATGTAAACAACATTGGTAGTAAACACAACTAAGGTCTGAACTTTATTGATGTAGGTCTGATGTCAACACTATTCCGATTACATGGAGCGGTGGGGTAGCCTAGTGGTTAAAGTGTTTGCTCGTCACGCCGAAGGCCCGTGTTCGATTTCACACATAGGTATAATGTGTGAAGCTCATATGTGATGTCCCCCATGGTGGAATATTGCTAAAACCAGCGTTAAACCATACTCACTCTCCCCAGGTATACCACTGGTCAATATAGAAACTAATGATTGATATTATGAATATTATCCCATACCGTCGGGTCACGATGACATGTAATCAACCAACACACCGAACCCGACAGCTCAATTAATCGCCTCCTACGGCAAGCACCGGTTGTAGGGACCTGTGTTCATTCACTCTGTATCTCGACTGACTGACTGAGTATGGTTTTGCACCGTTTTTAGCAATATTCCAGCAATATCACGGCGGCGGACACCAGAAATGTGCTTCACAAATTGTACCCATGTGGGGAATCGAAAGCCGCTCGGTCTTCGGCGTGACGAGCGAACGCTTTAACCACTAGGCTACCCCGTTACCACGCTGATGAAACATTATTTCTGAGTGTTCCCGCCGTGACGGCATAAAGTCTATGTAGTCCCACAACAACAACAACATCAACCATAGCGAGGTGACAAGCTTACAACGATTCAAACCCAACCAGCAACCATCATGCACAAATCCGAAAATGTTCATGAATTGGTATTTATTCTGTATTTTGTTGCATAATGAATGACAAACAATAAGCCTTAATGTAATGATTAATCTTTTCGGCAACCATCATGCACAAATCCGTCTGCAGATGACACTATATAATGATTAATCTTTTGTCTGCAGATGACACTATATTAGTCCATTCCCGAACACTGCATGAAACTGGTTATGTAACCAACACGTTTTGAAAACGTGCAGCAGCTATCAGGCCTGCCTGTGTTATGAAACTACCCCGAGTTCGGTGTGTTAAGAACAGCAGTCACGATTTCCACGTTAATAGGTAGATTCACACACACACACACACACACATCATCATCATCCCCCTCGCCATAAATTATGAATGGTTAGCTCGTCACGCCGAATACCCGGGTTCGATTCCCCACATGGGTACAATTTGTGAAGCCCATTTCTGGTGTCCCCGCCGTGATATTGCTGGAATAATGCTAAAAACGGGGTAAAACCATACTCAGTCAGCCAGTCCACGTGTCATCCCCCTTATCTTCTACCATAACCTACCATGTTACCCTGCCTGCCTTGGTATTTACGTTAAACTGAGACACGATATCTTAGAGGTCTGGAACTGTTTCACTTCGACATTAGTCTGGCACACATAAGACAGATGACCTTGCACGCGGCGTTAGGCACCATTTCGGGGCAGGTAGTCTAGCGGTTACAGCGTTCGCTCTTCACGCCGAACACCCTGGTTCGGATCCCCACACTTTGTGATGCCCATATCTGGCGTCCCCCGCCATCATGTTGGTGGAATATTGCTAAAAGAGGCGGAAATTAATATAATTAAATTTTAAAAGAGCCAAGAGACTTTCTTCATTTCCAGACCCGGTAATTTAGACAAGCCACATATATATTATAGACGTGCATGGACTTTTGGGGGTGTATTTCTTTCAGGGTCTGTATGGGGGCGCTGGGGTAGACTAGTGGTTAAAGTGTTCGCTCGTCACGTCTAAGGCCCGGGTTCGATTCCCCACATGGGTACAATGTGTGAATCCCATATTTGGTGTCCCCGCCTTGATGTTGCTGGAATATTGCTAAAAGCGACGTAAAACCACACTCACTCACAGACTCAGGGTATGTATAACAGATAACGCTACGACTACCTATTTCAAAGTTTTAGAGTTAATATCATCTTAGCGCTACACTTTAAGGAACAGGGCTCAGATAATTCTCTCTTAGCATGCCCTCAATGACATAATTCATCCTCTGTCACCTTCTTCAACCCCACGATCCATGAAGCTGCACCAAGGTTATTTTTCGACTGAAAATAAACGTTGTCATTGATGCTAATCCCCGTGCATGCAGTTTGTTTTGTTTTGAACGTGGTTCAAACACGGAACGCCAATCGGTTAAATATTGATTGACCCTGGGCAATGCGGAAGTCAAACAGCCTCCTTAGATTTGCAGAAAGAGCTTTTAGCTTGTCTCCTGTTAACGCAGTTTTCTCTTTTAAAGGAAACGAAGGACGGTTTATTTCAACAAAGCCGCATGACCCAATTTGAGTTTTGAATATCCTACCAAAACGACATTAAAATATTTAACGAAATACATTTAAAAAGAAGACTTTTTTGGTGTTGGAAAAATGTTTTATATTAGAAATTGCATGAAATCTCAAACGAAATACATTTTGAAGAGGAGTTTTGTTGGTCGCTGTAGTATTATTCGTAAAGATCAAAGAGATATTTTGGTGCTGGCTTTGGAATTTATCGAAAAAATGTATTATATCATAAATTGCATGAAAAAAATATACTCATACTTTGGAGAAAAAACTTACGCCACATGTATCTCACAAAACTTACATCGTGACAGGGTGCGTATGTTTTAAACATTTTTTTCAGGCTGATAGATTAAGTTATTAAAATCGTCCGGCTAAAAAATGCGTTCACCCATGTTGGCGAAAAAAGAAGAAATTGTATTCCATGGTGATGCATATGAACGGGTATGTTAGCAGTGTGTGGTCCTTCAGTTTGCAGGGGCGGTGGGTTAATCAAGTGATTAAAGCAATCGCTCGTCATCCCGAAGACCCGGGTTCTATTCCCCGCATGGATACAATGCATGAAGCCCATTTCTGGTGTCCCACGCCGTGATATTGCTGTAATATTGCTAAAAGCGGCGTAAAACCATACTCACTCATTCCTTTAGTTTGCATTTTTTCGACTGTTCTCAACGTAGTAACGTTTGGTAGCGTATCCAATTTTTCATCCAGTTTTTAAAAGTGTACTTTCTTCAGCTCTGAAGTTCAGTTTGTTAACAATTTAATTTAAAAAAAACCGTATTTTGATTCTTGTTCAAGAAGTGTGTATTGCCAGAGAAGAGAGTAAGGGCAATGGTAGCAAGTAAACATTACCTAACGAAACATGATGGCGACATTCCACCGCTTTGCACTCATACGAACGCCATGAAGCTGAAAGGGAAAGGAAATCCTTTAAACGTCTCTAGCAGTTTTCTGAGAAAGCGAGACCACCTAATTCTGAAGTTAAGCCGGATTCGATCCCCGGACAAACGCCGCTGTAATTCTCTTCCTGATAGACGTAAGCACGCATGCTTGTTCTGGGCCATGAATGGAAGACACCGCCAGCTCCCAGGTGAATTGTTAGTTTTCAGCAATGTACACATCCAGCCAAGAAAAAGCAACTGAGCTAAATTTGGCTGTGCGTGGCATTCCTCACAGTGCAGCCATGTCGGATGTACGCCGTGTTTACGCCGTATGTTGACACAGACGTAGTTTCATCGTTCCCTGCAATGATTCACCCCCGCTATGACGTAAAGAGCGACCTTGACACCTTTGGAGGTATGCTGGTCCATACAAGGAACACGCGGGAGGCGACGGACAACGCCCAACTAACGTCTGGGAGTTGAAGGTTGTCTTTCGAAATTTTGCTGGCGTTTGGCCTTGCAGTAAACATATATTCAAATATCATTGCTTTCGAATGCGTTTGGACTACACGGCTTCGCATCTGCTGGGATCTTCTCCCGCATTGAATATAACGGTTTAACACCCATGTCACCGATGAGATACATCCTTTGTCTAAAAGCATCTTATGTTTATGTATACAATTTTATGTTTGCAGTATCAGTGAGTGAGTGTGTGAGGTTAGCTTTACGTCGATTTTAGCAATATTCCAGCAATATCACGGCGGGGGACACCAGAAATGGGCTTCACACATTGTACCCATGTGGGGAATCTCATCCAGGCCTTCGGCGTGACGAGCGGACGCTTTAACCACTAGTCTACCCCACCGCCCCAATGAAACCCACGAACGATGGTATGGTGCTGACAAACTTAAAAATAACCAGAGCGAATTCGAACCCATAGTCACGCACTCGCTCACTCCACCAGTCCCCCCCCCCCCCCGCCTCCCATGACACACCACTCCTCCTTGTTTCCTGCTTATTATGTAATGATATATAACGAAATATAGCGAGTGAGTTTAGTTTTACGCTGCTTTTAGCAATATTCCTGTAATATAACGGATCCGAGAAATTGGCTTCACACACTACACCCATTCCTAACTTGTGTGAGTGAGTTTAGTTTTACGCCTCCCGGATAACGTCAATCCGTATCAAGGAATACATGTCTTCGTACGACAGGTTCTCTCTTTCTATCAAGGTGTTTTCTTAAACATTTCATTTCTGGTGTCCCCGCCGTGATATTGCTGGAATGTTGCTAAAAGCGGCGTTAAACTATACTCACTCACTCACTCTTAAGCATTTGGTAAAATTGCCCTTGTTTTATCAATACGGGTGAATAATTATAGAATATATTGTTCCAACGTGTTTCAGTCTTGACTTAGATACTGTTTTCATTCGGAAGTGGAAGATGACGTGTCTCGGGCTATGATATACAAACTGCTACTTCACATTCTACTAGACATGGAATGTGTATGCTGGAGGACCCCCACATAGGTAGGCCTAAATACCATGACGAGGAAGTCCGGCTCAAAGTGTGAACTTCATATCACAAATACACAGTGTATTTCACAGAAATGCTGAATTGTGACGTAAATGTTGCCCCCACCCCCCTCCCTCCTACGTACAATCTAAAAGTTCAACCCCACGTGGTGAATCTTAACGACCTCCAGCATTGGAATAAGGTTGGGCGGATGTTCAATAACTGTCACTCTCCTGCAAGGTGAGAAATTGTTCACAATATCACACACACACACACACACACACACACACACACACACACACACACACACACACACACACACACACACACACACACACACACACACACACACACACACACACACACACACACACACACACACACACACACACACACACACACACACCAGAGGGAACTGAGTATGATCCGTCCACAGTGAAAGACAACATCCGGTATTGCTGCTTAGCAAAACCCCGATAATCCGGACAACCTTAACCTGATCACTGATGAAATACTCCATGTTAAACTAATACGGTTTTACAAGATAGCTGTGACTCGTTCATCCAGACATAGGTTAATCTGGACAATTTAATTTGGATAAGTAACCGGATTAAAGGGGTCAACCTTTTAATTCACGTTTTTACTTATCCAAGCTTTACATTTTAACAGCATAAAGGTATATTTTCAAAAATATGCTATTGATTCCTCTACAGTTATAAGTATGTTCAAGAGGGTGAGGACCATATTACGCCGCTTTTAGCAATATTCCAGCTATATGACGGCTGTGGACACCAGAAATGGGCTTCACACATTGTACCTATGAAGTATGGTAAAGGTTCGAAGAGACTGCTTCGAAGTGAGTGAATTTAGTTTTACGCCACACTCAGCAATATTCCAGCTATATGGCGGCGGTCTGTACATAATCAAGTCTGGACCAGACAATCCAGTGATCAAACTGCATCGATCTACGCAATTGGGATACGATGACACGTGTCAACCAAGTCAGTGAGCCCAACCACCCGATCCCGACAAGCATGGGTGGCTTACGACAAGCATGGGTGGCTGAAGATCAATTCTAACCCGGATTTTCACGGGTCTTCCTAACTTGAACCCATAAATGTGACGGCTAGTTGCTGCGACAGCTAATAACAAAACGTGGTGCAAGGGATTAGGAAGCGATAGCAGGTACCCACGTGTGGGAATCGAACCCGGTACTTCGGCGTGACGAGCGAACGCTTTAACCACTAGGCTACCCCACTGCCCCATAACGATATATATATCGATGTATAACATTTTTATAGACTTCATACAAAACAATAATAATATTTTACGTTATTAACATTATAATGAACAATTAGAAGTTGAACTATATTCTAGAGTAAATACAAATGTATTGTCAACCGTATATATCCAACAAAAGAATTTTGTATCGTGTGGGAATGGTGTCAATACTATGTTCCAACGACAATGTGTGTGAGAGGGATTGTTATAAGTTTTCAAGCAATATCACAGGAGGGGCTACCAAAGCTGGGGGGTCAGGCATAGCACAAATCAAACCCAAAACGTCAGTGTCACGTACGACCACGTGAACCACTACAGCCTTTCTTGTTAGAACCCGTGACACGTGTTGGAATTGGTCTTCAGCAATCCACGTTTGTCATAATCCTGTGAAGATCCGGGATTAGATTGGTCATCAGCAATCCATGCTGATCCATGTCGCAAGAGGTGATCAACAGGATCGGCTGACTTGGTTGACACATGTCATAGTATCCCAATTGTGTAGATCGATGCTCATAATGTTGATCACTGGATTGCCTGGTCCAGACTCGATTATTTACAGACCTGTCGCCATATAGCTGGAATATTGTTGAGTGCGGCGTTAAACAACCAACCAACCAAACAAACAAACAAACAAACAAACACACAGACTAACAAGTTCTTTTTAGAACCTGTATGAACAGGGGCCCAAACCTTCATTTCCTTTTCGTCAATCGGCGTTCACATACGTACTAAGGAAAGATAACCGACTTTTATGATAGGTACTTGGAGGTGTATTGACCTTGAAACGCACTGCTACCAAATCACTGCTGTTGTTTTGAAACCAGCGATAAAGACATTCCTATCCACCATATGGATATGTAGGCTGAAATTCTTTGGGGTGTGGCACTAAGAGACTTTTGTGTCGCCTTGAAAGAGTCAATTAATATCGTGGTGAGTCAAACGCAGAGATTATGAATTTATATTTAGTGTGTTCTCGTTATCTCTGTTGCTGTCTTTCCTTCACATGCTGTTGATTGTCGGTTAATACGTCTCAGCTGATCCACTTTTAGTTATAAATAATTTTATACATTTCGTTGCTTCTGACTTTGGGGCTCCAGTAGGCTAATCCCTACACCATTTTAATGAATAATATGGACAAAATATATTAAAAATCTATGTTAAGAGCTGTCCTTTCTACGATTCTGACTTGTACGAGCATGCGTTTGTGAATCAGCATGGAAAATCGACCAGGTGTTCTCAGATAGGTTTACATTTCCTGCCGAACCGGTTGCTCCAGTCACAAAATCACTCCCTGGTTCAATTCCATGTATATATTACAACACTGGGGTTCAATTCCATGTATATAATACAACACCGGGCCTCAATTCCCTGTATATAATCATACACTGGGGTTCAATAGCATGTATTTATTACAACACTGGGGTTCAATTCCATGTATATATTACAACACTTGGGTTAAATTCCATGTATATAATCATACACTGGGGTTCACTTCCATGTATATAGTACAACACTGGGGTTCAATTCCATGTATATAATACAACACCGGGCTTCAATTCCATGTATATAATCATACACTTGGGTTCAATTCCATGTATATAGTACAACACTGGGGTTCAATTCCATGTATACTAGGGTTCCATTCCGTGTATATAGTACAACACTGAGGTTCAATTCCATGTATATAGTACAACACTTGGGTTCAATTCCATGTATACTAGGGTTCCATTCCGTGTATATAGTACAACACTGAGGTTCAATTCCATGTATGCAGTTCAACATTGCGGTTCAATGTTGCGTCTGTAGTACAATATTTGGCTTCATTGAAACCTATGTTGCACAAATATGAGGTTCAATCCCACGTATATAACACAACACTGAGGTTCAATTCCATGTATATAGTACAACACTTGGGTTCAATTCCATGTATACTAGGGTTCCATTCCGTGTATACAGTTCAACACTTGGGTTCAATTCCATGTATACTAGGGTTCCATTCCGTGTATATAGTACAACACTGAGGTTCAATTCCATGTATGCAGTTCAACATTGCGGTTCAATGTTGCGTCTGTAGTACAATATTTGGCTTCATTGAAACCTATGTTGCACAAATATGAGGTTCAATCCCACGTATATAACACAACACTGGGGTTCAATTCCATGTATATAGTACAACACTTGGGTTCAATTCCATGTGTATAGTACAACACTGAGGTTCAATTCCTTGTATATAGTACAACACTGATATTCAATTCCATATATATAGTACAACGCTTGGGTTCAATTCCATGTATATAGTACAACACTGAGGTTCAATCCCACGTATATAACACAACACTGAGGTTTAATTCCACATATGCATTAACATGTAAATAATTGCAATATGAAAATACCCTCGAGTGATGCCTGTCTTCTTTCTGCACATCAAACAAACAAACATTCGAGGTGACTATGCTCTACATATATATAAATAATTATATATATTCATGAATTATACACTGAGACAACACGACTTGGGAGAAACAGTGCGTTATTGCATGTCACACGGAAATGTCACATGCATAAAAAATACCAGACTACATCCTGACCTGTTTAGCACAAAATAACAATGATGTAGGCATTTGTTCACCAGCCCGCGCACGACCATATCACCAGATTGAAAGCAGTAATTGACAAACAAACCCACTGGCGCGTAAACCAGTTTATTTAACACTATGCATTTTCCACTGCAGGCGAAATTAGTCGCCGTCGATTGCACAGGCGAGGGGCTGTACTAGTTTGTCAGAGATCAGGATCTATAGCATGATCACTTGTGGATGAATAAGTGAGTTCAGACTTACGCTGCGTTTAGCAATATTCCAGCAATATCACGGCAGGGGACACCAGAATTGGGCTTCACATATTGTACACACTGATGAATCGAACCCGGGTCTTCAGCGTGACGAGCGAACGCTTCAACCACTAGGCTACCCCACTGCCCCATTTGCGGATAAAGACTCCATTTTCCAACTCAACTCTTGTCTATCTGTATCAAGTTTATCAAGTTCATATATCCTCCAAAGTTGTAAGGTCATATAGCAGTCTAAACAAATGTACCTCAAGGTACACTTCAAAGTTTCCTTCTTGACGCTTCAAAGCAGATCCCGTGAAGATCCGGGTTAGAACTGATCTTCAGTAGCCCATGCTTGTCGTATGAGGCGACTAATGCAATCTGAATTTACACTGATACGCTTTTATCATCATCATCATCATCATCATCATCATCATCATCACTTCAGCTTGCTCCTCCAACATCACGCTTACACGTCAGCACGCCATTATACCGCATTATTCCCAAAGAAAATGCGAAAAGATATAACTTTTTGTTGCCCTGCAATACCTCACAATAGATCAGCTAGTCTACTTATATATGTACTTTAAGGGAATATAGAAGACCGGGACATGTCAGTGAGGAGTCAGTACATTGTGTGTGGGTGGGGTATCCGTGTGAGGTATCCATGCATGGAATCTCGGTGGGCGAGCACAATAACACCGGCTTTGGTCTCGACAACAACAAACAATCTTCCTCCTCCCTTCATTTCCCTTCTCCCCCGCGTGAAGATCCGGATTGTAATTGGTCTTCAGCCACCCATGCTTGTCGTAAAAGTCGACTAACAGGATCGGGTGGTCAGGCTCGCTGATTTGGTTCACACGTCATCGTATCCCAGTTGCGTATATGCTCATGCTGTTGATCACTGGACTGTGAGTTCCAGACTCGATTATTTACAGACCACCGCCATATAGCTGGAATATGAGAGCGGCGTAAAACTAAATTCACTCACTTCGAAGTAGTCTCTTAGAACCTTTACCATACTTTATGGGTACAATGTGTGAAGCCCATTTCTGGTGTCCACAGCCGTGATATAGCTGGAATATTGCTAAAAGCGGCGTAATATGGTCCTCACCCCCTTGAACATACTTATAACTGTAGTGGGATCAGTTGTGTATTAAAATGTAAAGCTGGGATAAGTAAAGACGTGAATTTAAAAGTTGACCCCTTTAATCCGGTATACGTATCTAAACTGAATTGTCCAGATTAACCTATGTCTGGACAAACGAGTCACAGCTATCTTGTAAAACCGTGTTAGTTTAACATGGAGTTTTTCATCAGTGATCAGGTCAAGGTTGTTCGGATTATCGGGGTTTTACTTTAGCAGCAATACCGGATGTTGTCTTTCACTGCGGGCGGATCATGTGAATTTCTTTCTGGGGATAAACTTATTATTGTGAGAACAATTTCTCATCTGGCAGGAGATTGACAATTGTTGAACATCCGGCTCGATGGCTGTTCCGGATGTGTTGTTTTTTAAAAAGGAGTTTAGAAAACATCGTTTCGTAGAAACATGTTTCATGTTTTAAAGAAGAGAAAAAATATATGTCTGAAAATACATCACAACCCCTAACACGTGCAATAACCGGTCCAGAAAAGGGTTAGAATTAGTGCCATTTATGTCGATCTCTTACTTATTACCTTCACTATGGTGGAGACTAGGTGGATGCTTAATGAATTGTTTGTGGATAAATGTTTAAAGTACAGTTGTTTATTCATACTCTGCTGTGTACTTTTACAAACCCGTAGTGACATGAGATGCGCTAGATATTCGCCCCAAACAGCATCTTTATCAATGGAAGGAGACTGAAAAATCAATACGTTCCATTGTATTGTGAAAATAAACGTGCGTATATTATAACAGAGTTACTCGGCTTGTGAGACAATAAGTGAGAGTCGATCACGTGTTGTAAACCGTGATAAAATTAACCTGACGGATCGTTTCCTGTTTTAGCCCAAAACATCTCATGTCTCAAGAATCCCGCGCGTACGTGACAGAGATTAGGATGCTTGTGTGAGTGAGTGAATGAGTGAGTGAATTTAGTTTTACGCCGCACTCAGCAATATTCCAGCAATGTGGCGGCGGTCTGTAAACAATCGAGTCTGGACCAGACAATCCAGTGATCAGGATCCGTATGTAGATGCCCTTACTTCCGAAACCCGTTAGGATTAACAAAGCGAGGTGAGGTGAGGTGAGGTGAGGTGAGGTGAGGTGAGGTGAGGTGAAATTGGGTTTAACGTCGTGCTTGAGAATATTTCGCTCATATGACGACATGCATGCGTGTGTTGTGTATGTGCGGCTGCTTGTACTAGCCTAGACTTAAGCTGGTTTTATAGTGCTAGCCCACTGAGATACCATGCCGCAGTGAAGCATGAATACCCCACTCAGACACATTATACTGACTCCGAGCCGACCAGTCCTTAATGTACCCATTAATGCAGGGACCAACAAGTACCATATTTTAACGTCTTTTGGTATGACGCGGTCGGGGATCGAACCCGCGACCTTCCGCTCTCCGGGATTAACAAAGCGAATGTCACAATATCACATACGTGTATTGTATTTTTTGCAAAACTACCATGTACCATTCCATTAGCGTGCGTCGTCAAACAATAAGACGAGAATATGACGTGAGTGAGTGAGTTGAGTTTTACGCCGCACTCAGCAATATTCCGGCTATATTGTTTTGGTCTGTAAATAATCGAGTCTGGACCAGACAATCCAGTGATCAACAGCATGAGCATTGATCTACGCGACTGGGAGATGACATGTGTCAACCAAGTCAGCGAAACTGACCACCCGATCCCGTTAGTCGCCTCTTCAGCCACCCATGATCGTCATAAAAGTCGACAAACAGGATCGGGTGGTCAGGCTCGCTGACTTGTCATCGTATCCCAATTACATAGATCGATGCTCATGATGTCAGTCACTGGATTGTCTGTTCCAGACTTGATTATTTACAGACCGCTGCAATATAGCAGGAATATTGCTGAGTGCGGCGTAAAACAACATTCAACTATAGTGAGTGAGTTGAGTTTTACGCCGCTTTTAGCAATATTCCAGCAACATCAAGGCGAGGGACACCAAAAATGGGCTTCACACATTGTACCCATGTGGGGAATCGAACCCGGGTCTTCGGCGTGACGAGCGAACGCTTTAACCACTAGGCTACCCCGCCTCCCCTCACGTCCAACTGTAACAACAGCATACTCCTGCGTGAACGCACAAGGCTGAACTTCGCCTCATAAAACAAACATATTGTTTACTGAGTTGTAAAGCCCAACTCCCCCAGTTTTAAGCATTATTCTTAATTTCTTCAACGACTTTCGATTTTTCTGACGTAATACTACAATCTTGATAGGAACCTTAAAAAACCCGCGACGTGGCATGTCAATTAATTCCAAATGACTTCGTTGTTTTAAAAGGCGTGGCATTGGTTTGATATCATTGCTGGTTTAGAATGTCGAGAACTAGTGGACAGCCGATATTTACGACGTCAACCACTGGGGGTTTCTAATCCCAAGGACTTACTACCTGATCACGTTTAGAAAATATTGGCCGCACATGTTGACTGACGTCTTTTTTGTCATGAAAATGGAATAATTATGCTGAGGAGCACGATTCGTCATGTGATCGTACAGGACACGTGGTTTGACATACGTTGAGCCCAGTTTCCATTCACATGGCTCTACATTCAGGCCGGATGTGTCACTTGGCATCTATGGAAATGTCAAAGATCTATTTGATAAGTGATTAAGTTACGTAACCAAACCAGCTTAGCAATGTTTTAGATAGGATCCAATAAGATATAGCAAATGATCTGTTATTTTTTTAGAAAGCAATTTTGTAAGCGTTTTTGAGAAAAGGTCGTTGAAAGAATCGGTTTGGATATGGGGAGTACTTGAGTACTGGTTGGTATATTGGTTGGCTGGGGGGCTTGTTGTTCAACGCCGTACGCAGACTGACTGACTGAGTTTGGTTTTACGCCGCTTTTAGCAATATTCCAGCAACATCACGGCGGGGGACACCAGAAATGGGCTTCACATATTGTGCCCATGTGGGGATTCGAACCCGGGTCTTCGGCGTGACGAGCCAACGCTTTAACCATTAGGCTACCCCACCGCCCCCCGTACGCAGAAATATTAGAGTTATACGACGGCGGTCGGTAAATAATCAGTCTGGACCAGACATTCCAGTGATCAACAGCATGAGCATCGATATTCACACTTGGATACAATGACACGTGTCAACGATGTCAGCGAACCTGACCACGTGATTCCTTCAGTCGGCTCTTACGATGGGTTGCTGAAGATCAATTCTGACCCGGATCTTGCCAGGTGCATTGGTGATTGAGTTACAGTGAGTGAGTGAGTTTAGTTTTACGCCGCACTCAGCAATATCCCAGCTATATGGCGGCGGTCTGTAAATAATCGTGTCTGGACCAGACAATCCAGTGATCAACAGCATGAGCACCGATCTGCGCAATTGGGAACCGATGACATGTGTCAACCAAGTCAGCGAAACTGACCACCCGATCCCGTTAGTCGCTTCTTACGACAAGCATAGTCGCCTTTTATGGCAAGCACATGGGTTGCTGAAGACCAATTCTACCCCGGATCTTCACGGGTCACACCATGGAAGGGGTGTGGTTTTATTGAGTGAGTGAGTGAGTTGTAGTTACAGTAGGGTACCGGTGAATGGGCGTGAGACTGGGGAATGAACGAGTTTGCTTTCCGCAGTTTTAAAGATATAGTTATGTCACGTCGTGCGAGTTTGATTGGCAAGGAAAGGCCGTCGCGATGCCCACGAGCACGGGCACAGTGCTGGCAGAACTATAAACACAATTAAAGCGTATCTGGGTTTGGAACCCACGACAATAAGTGTAATATAGAAACACGCAAGTATGTTAATTATAAAGGTAAAAACACTATTAGACTAACAACTAGTCTCTGAAATGAACATATTTTACTGAAAAAAGTTCATAGTAAGAAAATATAAAACATAATGAAAAGGAGCCCTGAGACTTTCTTCATAAGCTGAGGAAATCTAGACTTGCCACATTTTCTAGACTTGTGTGGGCTTTCTTGGATATATTTGCTTCAGGGTCTGTACGACAGACTACAACACTATGTCTATTGTGAGTAATTTTTACGCCGTTTCAGCAATATTATAGCGGGGACACCAGGAATGGGCTTCACACATCGAACCGGGGTCTTTGGCGTGACGAGCGAACGCTTTATCTACTGGGCTACCCCACCGCCCTTACACTTACACGTTTTATAATCATAAGAAAGAGTGTGAGTGAGTATAATTTTACGCCGCTTTAGCAATATTCCAGCAATATCATGGTGGGGGACACCAGAAATGGGCTTCACACATTGTACCCATGTCTTTGGCGTGAAGAGCGAACGATCAAAGGCTACCCCCTTCCCTTATAAGACAGAGGCCACTGCGTGATGTCAACTATATCATGAACATGTGTTTATAAATTACTATGAAATAGTGATGATACCGGGTGTTCACAGAAAGGTACGCGTTCCCCAATGATGGCACCCGTCACAAACACATTCAAAGCCAAGTCAAATACTCTTGTTCAAACATAGATATAGCACCTCACCACCCCCTTACTGACTGAGTGAGTTTAGTTTTAAGCCGCACTCAGCAATATTCCTGCTATATGGCGGCGGTCTGTAAATAATCGAGCATCGATCTGCGCAATTGGGAACCGATGACATGTGTCAACCAAGTCAGCGAGCCTGACCACCCGATCCCGTTAGTCGCCTCTTACGACAAGCATGGGTGGCTGAAGATCAATATTCTAACACGGATCTTCACGGGTCCCCCCTTACTGAACCTACAGGTACAGTTAAAAACAGTTGAAACATTTCTACAACATGTAACACTGCTTCTTAACATAGTGAGTGAGTGAGTTGGGTTTTACGCCGAATTCCGCAATATTCCAGCAATACCACGGCGGGGGACACCAGAAATGGGCAAACTGTGCCCATGTTCGGGAATGGAACCTGAGCCTTCGACGTGACGAGCGAACGCTTTAGCCATTAGACAACGTCACTGCTCTCATAACATAGTATTTTTCAAAGGTTATCTTTAACTTCTAAACATCGTTACTCAAATCCTGATATAATCCAAATATACGCGACCCAAGGTTTGATTATTACCACGCCGTTTTGATACGTTTTTGAATCCGACGCAAAAAAGGATGAAAACAATATGTACTCACTCACTCACTCACAACCACCAACCCACTCACTCACATACTCACCCACCCACTCAATCAGGTTCTCTTCTCTGTAAATAGACTCCCCTCCTACAGCATTACTACATCTGAGAGTCAAGCATGTCAACTAGTTTTCCAAGCTACGTTACATAACCGACCTACCTTCACGTTGTGACGAGTGTGAGCTCTGTGATTTCGCTCACAAGCGTGATTACACAACGTCCGACTTGAAAGGCCTTTTATGTTTGCAGTGCTCTTTAATTTCCTTATTGAAGGGCATTTGGAGATTCTATCTGCTCGGTAGTATTATGGAATTGTCACTGGAATAGTCAAAAGCTCCATGTCAGTGTATCAGGTATACGGTAAAGCTTCCCTGTGAGGAGTTTAATGGATATTCATAAGTCAAATTTAACCGAGCGACATCAAACGGCTGTTATCGTTTTTGCAATGAATTGCTGATTTGGTTGTGTGATGTTTATCGCTGCATTCGACAATATTGTTTTTGACGACGGGTTGTAGATAATCTGTAGGTAATCGGGTCAGGACTACATGATAATTCGATGGTGCATTGATCTAATCAAGACGATTACCTGTGCCAAATTAATAAGTCAGCGAAACTGACCACCCGATCCCGTTGGTCACCTAACACAACAATCGTGGCTTGCTGAAGATCAGTTCTCATCAGTGAGTGATTGTGTGATCGATTCTTTGATTGATTGATCGATTCTTCGATCGAATCTTCGATCGATTGATTAATTGATTGAATCTTCGATTGAATGAATGAATGATTGAATGATTGATTGATTGATTGATTGATTGATTGATTGCTTGCTTGCTTGGGTGGGTGGGTGAGTGAGTGAGTGAGTGAGTGAGTGAGTGAGTGAGCGAGCGAGCGAGCGAGCGTGTGATTTACGCGGTCTTTGGTAGTTTCAGTTAGGAGACGGGAGTCGAACCCAGGCCTTCGGCAATCTACGACTATGTCCTAGAAATTGGCCAATACGTATTTTTCCTGTCGTACTCTTTCTGTCTTCCACATGGATGGCCGTACCACATTTCACGGTTAGAAACCCAGAACAACCATTCGGGCAATTTCTGAACGGAAAGAGGCTAGATATAATTACTTGAATAGATACCGATAGATATCGATATCAGCATCCTGGAAAGCCAGAGGAGACCACGCGTCCATCCACTGGTCAGTGACCACTTCAGTGAGGCTATTTCCAGCGGATCAATGCGGATCTTCAGATCCGTTGCATAAGCATGATACACACGTGTGTCGACATGGGACGACTGCAGCGTGGTGTGTGGGCGTCAAGCGTTCTCCTCAAGGACTGCTTAGAGCACGCATTTATACACGTTGTGAACATTGGAAAACAGGTGTTTGCTGGCACCATGGGTATGTAATTTCATACTTCTTTAATGGCTTTTTGGAACTGTTAGCAACTTCCACTTCGACCATGAACAAAAAGCACGTTTGTTGTTTTAAGATAAAAGTTTGTTTGTTGTTTAAACCCACCCACAGCATTATTTCAGCTATATGGCCGCGGTCTGTAAATAATCGAGTCTAGACAAGACAATCCAGTGATCAAGAGCATGAGCAACGATCTACGCAGTTGTAATACGATGACATGTGTCAACCTAGTCAGCGAGCCTGAAGACTCGACTATAATGGTAAAAACATAAATCAAGTACAGTCTAATCCCGATGAGTCGAATGCCGGTGTCTCGAATATTATGCATAACTCGAAGTACCTGTCGGTCCCGACCATTCCCTGTTATAGTTGTCATCATTTGAATACCGGTTACACGAATTCGTCTCATAAATACACACGATGACTCGAAAAGAAAATTTGTATACCTTTTCATTACACGATATCGATTGTTGTCATGGGAGGATTGAGTGCTTTGAGTTTAAGGCTGTGTTCATTATATTTTCTGTTGTCACGCCGAATCAGCGGGAGGTAAGCCCTCAAACTGGGTGCAATCTACAAACACTGGCAAAAAAGGTTTATTAGACGGAACGAATCTGAGTTCGAACCCTGAATCAGCTGAACCTGGCATTTTCGAATCTAACATTAGTCTGCTTACAGATGGGACTGTCGCACTAAGTGATGATTTAGGTGAGGTGAAATGGGGTTTAACCTTGTACTTAAGAGAATATTCCGCTCACATGACGACGTGCATGCGTGTGCATGTGTGGCTGCTTGTACTAGTCCAGACTTAAGCTGGTTTTATATTGCTAGCTCACTGCGATACCATGCCCCAGTTAAACATGAATACCCCACACAGACACATATACTGACTTGTTGTACCCATCTATGCCAAGCGCCAGGCAGGACCAACAAGTAATATGTTTTAAAGTCTTTTGGTATGACGCGGTCGGGGATCGAACCCGCGACCTTCCGCTCTCCGGGCGGACGCAAATTAACACTTGTTTTGTCAATGTGTCATTTTTGAGATGTTTCAAATTTGGATTGTAACGCCTCTGCAAGAGAATACAGCTTACTCGCCAAAATATCTGTCGCAAACATCTATCGCCCCAGACAACCACATATCACCAAGAGACTGGCAGGGTGTAATTGAGAACTCATTCATGAATATATTCAGAATATTCCAAACTCAATGTAGAAGATGTTCGTATAATTATAGTCGTATGAATGTCCTAGGGTCCTAGAGCTAAGATTGCCATGGGGACCAGGCCCCGGGATCACTTCGGCCGGACCACACCCATCACTTGGGTAAAAGCCAAAGCACATTTGTATCTCTCTCTCTTTCTCTCTATATAAACGTGCTCTCTATCTCTGTATTTCTCTGTCACACTCTGTATCTCCTTGTCTCTCTATCTGTCTCTCCCACTCTCTGTCTCTCTCTCTCCCTCTCACTTTCTCTCTCTCTCTTTGTCTCTCCCTCTCCATGTCTCTCTCCTCTCTCTCTCAGCATTAAATCATCCATCTCTGTCTTTCTCACCCTATCTCTCTCGCTCTCTCTCTCTCTCTCTCTCAACATTAAATCACCCAGCGGGAAAATCCCCGAGTCAGCAATACACATATTGTACTGTATATATTTGGCGTTCATGAGACAGTGCAATATGTCGTATGATAGCCTGGATCTTGATAGCAGTATGGCCATGAACAGAGGCCTGAAACTAGGTTTTCGTGTTAATGTAGTGCTTTACTTAATGCTGTGCTGTTCATGTAACAATTATAATAATAATATCGTGTACTTCTACAGCGTCGAATTCCATACACCAAGTGTTTGCTCGAAGCGCGTACAAACACAGTTCATTATTACCCCGATAATCCAAGCTGCCTGTGAGGCGCTAGAAGGGTATAGTCACATGAGTTATCCCACCGGGTACCCATTTTCTGCTGGGTGAACAGAAGCTTGTTTGAACAAACTCACTTGGCTAAGGTGAGATCACATGTATCACGTATTCTTCGTTGTGGGGCAGGACTGAAGTCCTAGAACCTATGACGAGTCAAGCTGCCGAACACGATCACCCATCCAAAGACTCTCCGCGCCCAACGTTGCTTAACTTCAACTGATTTGTGACCTGAACACTATGCGCAGGACCACATGCCGACATATATACATGTCTCCTGACCTTTTGTTTCCATCACTATGACACTGTGTTATGTAGATTCATTAATAATAGACCGCCTCCGTGGTGTAGTGGTTAGAGCGTCCGCCCGGAGAGCGGAAGGTCGCGGGTTCGATCCCCGACCGCATCATACCAAAAGACGTTAAAATATGGTACTTGTTGGTCCCTGCCTGGCGCTCGGCATTAATGGGTACAACAAGGACTGGTCGGCTCGGAGTCAGTATAATGTGTCTGAGTGGGGTATTCATGCTTCACTGCGGCATGGTATCTCAGTGAGCTAGCACTATAAAACCAGCTTAAGTCTAGGCTAGTACAAGCAGCCGCACATGCACATACACACGCATGCACGTCGTCATATGAGCGAAATATTCTCAAGCACGACGTTAAACCCAATTTCACCTCACCTCATTAATAATATTCTCATTCTATCCTGAGACACATACATCTAGGCGTGCCGACAATTAACAGTGAGTGAGTGAGGTTACTTTCACGCCGCAATATTCCAGCAATATCACGGAGGGGACACCAGAAAATAGACTCACATGTTAGCGCCTTTCAAATCCCTTTTGCGCCAAATGAAAGGGATCAATTTAGAATAGTTGTTACTGTTAATATGACACTAACCAGTTCGGTGTTTTCCATTTCTTGTATTTTCAAAAGTACGAATAAAGTCAAAGGGTGTACAATCTGTGAAATGGTATATTCCCATGCTGTGGCACTCAATACTATACGTGAGTTCGAATCTCAGATTCGCCACAGTTGTGATCCAGGGTTTCTGAGCACCACACGTGTGCACCTGGGTGTAAAAGATCCGTAACACTGATCAGCAGCAACTCAACACCATTAAACTGATGGATCCTCATAATTACTTTTAACCGTGAGGTCCTCTTAACGTCGTTTGTAACAGTGATCCAGCCGTACCATCATTATTGCGTGCGCGCGTGCGGATGCGCGTGTATGTGTTTGTACTGACTATTCGGTAAATGCTGGCTTAATAGTTCTGCCGGAATACCATTCCGCGATTTAATGGGTACCCGATCCAAAGTACACTGACTCCGAACCGATAGGTCCTTGTTTTGTCCCCTTAATGCCCATCACCAGACAGGGAAACAACAAGTACCATCCTTTTACGGAGGTTGGTGTGACGCGTCGGGGGATAAGAACTACCGACCTTTCGCTCTCGCTCACCCACTACACCACAGTGTGCATCCATCCAATAAACCAAGGAGATTGAATCCATCCAGTAAACTAGAAGTGTGGATCCATCCAATAAACCAAGGAGATTGGATCCATCCAATAAACCAGAAGAGTGGATCCATCCACTAAATCACGGAGATTGGATCCATCCACTAAACCCTGGAGATTGGATCCACTAAACCCTGAAGATTGAATCCATCCACTAAACCGAGAAGTGTGGATCCATCCACTAAACCAAGAAGAGTGGATCCATCCACTAAACCAAGAAGTGTGGATCCATCCACTAAACCAAGAAGAGTGGATCCATCCACTAAACCAAGAAGTGTGGATCCATCCACTAAACCAAGAAAAGTGGATCCATCCACTTAACCCCGGAGATTGGATCCATCCACTAAACCAAGAAAAGTGGATCCATCCACTAAACCAGGAGATTGGATCCTAAACCAAGAAAAGTGGATCCATCCACTTAACCCTGGAGATTGGATCCATCCACTAAACCAAGAAAAGTGGATCCATCCACTAAACCCTGGAGATTGGATCCATCCACTAAACCAAGAAGTGTGGATCCATCCACTAAACCAAGAAAAGTGGATCCATCCACTAAACCAAGAAGTGTGGATCCATCCACTAAACCAAGAAGTGTGGATCCATCCACTAAACCAAGAAAAGAGGATCCACCCACTAAACCAAGAAGTGTGGATCCATCCACTAAACCAAGAAAAGAGGATCCATCCACTTAACCAAGAAAAGAGGATCCACCCACTAAACCAAGAAGTGTGGATCCATCCACTAAACCAAGAAAAGAGGATCCATCCACTAAACGACGGAGAGCGGAATCTTCAGACAACCCTCTGAGGTTAATGGAATCATTTGAAGGTATATCCATCTTAGCGATAGACGCAGCAAAACATCGTCAGAAACTATCTGACAATCACACCGTCCCCGGATCCTCCCAGAGGGCCAATTTAACCGTTTCCTCCAGACTGGAAGTTATGGCTCACGATGAACAACGAGCAAGGTTTCTGCCCGACAGTGCGCCCCACCAACCTACATACCTGACCCAAGCTTAGGACCGTGACATTTCATTACATCCCAATCCTCCTGCTAGTCTGGGCCAAGGTCTAGACGTGGCTTCACTACATTGTCGGGTGAGGGTATTGTTTAACGGTACTTTTTTCATTGAGCGAATAATACAATTGTCTGGCGGTCTTGGAACGAATTATGCAGGCGACTTCCCTACGTATGTAGACAGGATGAAGTATATAAAAAGTTGGTTCGGTTTGTTATTAGTCTGGCCCGTCATGGAAGATGGGAAAAATTTAAAACGAATTAAGGCTTCTCCCTGACCTTTCAGCGTGTCTGGGCAGATGGGGGTTATGACGTGCATGTGGGTGACGGATCCGTTGTCTTTGAACGCTATTAAATACTTGTAAAGCTCTGATAGGAATCGCCCACGGGAACAGGATCTCCTCTGTTGAGACAGTTGTTTTGCTGTGCATTGAAAGGGAGATGATGTTAACAGCATGTATAGATCTGCAGTGGAATACTTACAGACATTGAAATAAAAATAGTTTTTTCGACTCACTGTCCCTTGGACGTGTCTCATGTCATGGTCTTCTATTTGGCACTGAAAGCAGGATGCGACACGGCTGTTGAGTGGGTGGTGTGATCTCCCCGTGTTCGAAGACTTAGTTTATTCCCCTGATAGAACAGAACGTCAAATCACGTTGGATTGACGCAAAAGGGTTGGGAGAAAGCTTTAAGACCACTCTACCAATAATCCGGTTTATTGCGATATTTGGCACCAAGTATGAATTTAGTGGATTTCTTCCAACACTTCAAATGTAAATCTCTGAGGTACTGAAGCTCACTTGAATTTTATTGGAATATTTGCAGCAAGGCCATAATAGAAGCGTGGAAAAATATATGTTAAAAGAAAATAAAGAAATACATATTGTATGATATGATGATATAAAATAGGGTCACTAATTATGTGAGGCAACTGGATCAAGATGCTGGTATTCTTTCCCTCGAACATTGGATGTCAATCTCAAACGGCACATCGTATTATCAATCTCAACTCCCTGGGAAGTATACAACTCTTGCAGCCACTAGCCGCACGTACCGAGTTATTGTGGCTTTCTCATCCTAACGAGGTACCCATTCACAGCTGGGTGGACTGGGACATATAGTCACAGTACTTTGCTGTACATGCAACTAGGTGTTTGCACGTATTCATGTGGCCACCATCTGGTCATATACCAACGGATTCGTGGGTTCTTTTAAGTTCACAGGGTTGTGTACTGTACACTAGGGGTTGTGACAACACTGAAAGAGTCTGCACACAAAGCTGACTCCAAGGTTTTTACACCCGGTCACAGGTGGGCTCGATCCCGACACCTCAACCTTGCTGGATCACTAGCCTGGCGCCTTAGCCAGCTCGCCCACCGCGCCTAATAATGGAAAAACACGGACTCGTTGGCTCCAAGTCAGTAAACCGTCTCATGATTTGGCATTCATTTTGAAATGGTTTCATGGTACTTCAGTGGGGTAGCGTAAAAAACGAGATTATCTTGTATAATGTACATGTATTATGACTGAACAGACCTCATTAATTCTTGTAAATGACGATTTAAATCTATATTACTAAAAAGACGCTATAGAATCAGATTCTTTCAGATTACTCTGGTAACTCCGTCACGACATCTCCTTTGGTTCTAAATTGTGAACTGGGTTCAGCTAATCTCTGAAACGAACACGTTGGAAGGTTGTCTTCGACCATGACCACAGCGGGCGACGCTCTCGCATTAAATTTACCCCTGAATAAAGCTTAAAGCAGTTTTAAAAGCGTATGAAGTTGGAGGAGGATGGTGTAGCCACTCTGTAACCCCGTTCGCGGATTTCACAGTCCAGGGTTCGAGTCCCCATTTCTGGAACGTCACGCATTGTTATCGCTGGATTTACTGGATTTAGTGGAGAAGACGAAAGTTTGTCGACAAAGTCCAGGAAAAGCCAAGCTGCTTATTAGCGCCTATGATGTACCCTTTTGACCACGTAGAAAGGATACATATAGACCTTTGCAGTTCATATGACCACAACTAGCTCTTTTGTTATCCAGTTCCTGTATCTTCAAAAGTAGATATAAAGTACAAGGATGTCTTTGGAAAGATTTGTGAAATGGTATATTTTTGAACTTCAGGTGACAACACTCTGGGAGCAATTCCATGACCCAACATTTGTTAGAAATGTTTGAGCTTTGTTCGTGAAACCCACGATCACGAGTGAAGTGGTGACAACCATGGATGATAAACGGGACAAAACTGTGAATCGAACCACGAAAAAACCAACAAACCAACAAAATCCAAACAAAACAGAAACAAATACATAAGAATATTGCACAAAAGAGTGAGTGAGTGAGTGTGGTTTTGCGCCGCTTTTAGCAATATTCCAGCAACCACTAGGCTACCCCACCGACCCTGTAGAAAAGAAAATGAAACCATTCAGATCTCACGCGATGGTATTCTTAATAACGATTTATTACAATATCTTGAAAACCAGCGTGTTCCGTTCCTGATCATATTAAACATCCCAAGCACATAACCTCTAATCGTGTCTACAAACATAAACGTTTAAGTGAATAGTGCTACGTCAGCACAAGCAATATTACAGCGATCCAAGGCAAGACGCTGATGTGCCCCACAGACGAACAAAGGGTGATATTACTTTATTGTTACCAAGTCTTGCATAGATCAGAAGGGGACAGTGTCTATCAACTGTGCGGGATGGACAAAAGGCTCAAGTGGCTTCACGCTGTAAGTGTTTAGTCTGTGGAAAGGACTGTAGTTAGCCCGACAGAATCTTTTATCGATTAGTCTAGCCTATGTCCTCCCGGACACATTATCTAATTAACCCTTGATAAGAGAGCTTTACCTGTTATTCTCATATCGATAAAACAGTCTACTCGTAAGTGAGAATGTCAGAAGTCACAGAGCGCCAGACGTCTAAATCAAGATTAGCTAGACAGCGTGGAATATGTAATGCTGACCAGTCTAAAACCAAATAATTACAAACAGTTTATTGTCGGTTGTAGAATACACAACGTCTGTCCCATACTGATCAGACACATCCGAACATGATATAACACCAGCGAAATCTTTCCTCATCTGGTTGGTCCTCGATTATTTGTATCGCAGACAACCCTCCGCCATTAATTACGATTTCGGTGGCTACTAGTTGAGATATGTTTAATACCGCTTTAAGCAGTCTTCATACCACAACGTGTCTCATGAGTGAATGAGTATGGTTTTACGCCGCCTTTTGCAATATTTCAGCAATATCACGACTGGGAACACCAGAAATGGGCTTCACACATAGTACCCATGTTGGGAATAGAACCAGGGTCTTCGGCGTGACGAGCGAACGCTTTAACCACTAGGCTACCCCACTGCCCCATTTACGGATGAAGACTCCATTTTGTCTATCTGTATCAAGTTTATCAACTTCATATATCCTCCAAAGTGGTAAAGTCATATTACAGTATAAACAAATGTACCTCAAGGTACACTTCAAAGTTTCCTTCTTGACGCTTCAAAGCAGATCCCGTGAAGATCCGGGTTAGAACTGATCTTCAGTAACCCATGCTTGTCGTATGAGGCGGCTAATGCAATCTGAATTTACACTGATACGCTTTTATCATCATTTTATTGTATTTACTAGTTTTAGAAGTTGAGACCTGTTGTAGTATATTGTTTACCTGTTTACTAGTTTAAGAAGTTAACAAACCTGTCTATTATCTTGTTTACTAGTTTAAGAAGTTAACACACCTGTTGTATTAGCTTGTTTACTAGTTTCAGAAGTTAACACACCTGTTGTATTAGCTTGTTTACTAGTTTAAGAAGTTAACACACCTGTTGTATTAGCTTGTTTACTAGTTTAAGAATTTAACACACCTGTTGTATTAGCTTGTTTACTAGTTTAAGAATTTAACAGGTGTGTTGTAAAACGTAAGCTAACGGAACCTTTGTAATTATAGATTTGAAGTTTTCAATAGTTTAGAAAGTTAACATGATATTACTGAAATGTCCAAAAGCATCTACCCGAAATGTTGTGAATGTTGTAGCAACACTCGTGTAGTGCTACATCGTTGAGTTCGTAAACGAGGAGGTATTGCACAACCGTCGTGTCCGACAACGCCGTATCAGTTGGGCCGACCACCTTGACCTGCTCCCAAAGGTCGGCCAAAGTTGGGAGGTTACATCTACCATGGTAAATCGAAACGTTCGTGGCCTCACATAGAAAATCTATACTGAAATCAATTCAAACAAAAATTTTAGAACCTAGCTCAGATGCTTTTCATACCTTCAATGACTTTGTAACAGAAGAGTTATACAAATATTCTTAATTGAGTGAAAAATATATCATGTTTTCACGCAAACAGTTGTTGGTACACACACACCTATTTATTGTATACATATACGAGCTTCAGAAGTTAACCGACGTGAAGAAATATCTTTTTACTGGTGTCACAAATAACAAACGTATTGTGCTATTTTGTTTACTTGGCTAAGAGGTTGGCGGTGGGGTAGCCTAGTGGGCAAAGCGTTAGCTCGTCACTCCGACGACCCGGGTTCGATTCCGCACATGGGTACAATGTGTAAAGCCATTTCTGGTGTCCCCCGCCATGATGTTGTTGGAATATTGCTAAAAGCGGCGTAAAACCATACTCACTTACTCACTTATAGGTTGATTGAGTCTCAGAAGTTAACAGACGTCTGGGTGAGGTGAGGTGAGGTGAGGTGAGGTGAGAGGTGAAATGGGGTTTGACGTCGTTCTTAAGAATAGTTCGCTCATATGACGACATGCATACGTGTATGTGTGGCTGCTTGTACTAACCCAGATTTATAAGCTGTTTCTACAGTGCCAGCTCACTGAGATACCATGCAGTTAAGGATGAATACCCCACTCAGACCAATTACACTGACTCCGAGCCGACCAGTCCTTGTTGTCCCCATTAATGCCGAACGCCAAGCAGGGACCAACAAGTACCATATTTTAACTTCTTTTGGTATGACGCGGCCTGGGATCGAACCCGCAACCTTCCGCTCTCCGGGCGGACGCTCTAACCACTACACCACGGAGGCGCTTAGTAGTCTAGGTTATCATAAAAGATGTCGTCATAGTTTTATGTTTTCAACAGTTTAGAAAGTTAACGAGACTATTCCGAAACATGAGAAATCTATCGCAGGAGTCGTTGTAGCTACACTCGTGTAGGGATACATCGTCGAGTCCGCAAACGAGGAGGTATTGCACAACCGGCTTGTCCGACAACGCCGTATCAGTTGGGCCGACCACCTTGACCTGCTCCCAAAGGTTGGCCGATGTTATTAACTTAGATATACTATGGCAAATCGAAACGTCTGTGGCCTCACATAGCAGATGTTTCTGAATAAACAATTGTTGAAACAATATATGATCGCTTTGACGTCAACACACTTGGTACAGATGTGTTTCATACCTCCTGGTAGGTGAAGTTGTCCTTATTGTAGAGTTATTAAACTATGGTTAATATGTTACTACTACTACTACTACTACTACTACTACTACTACTACTACTACTACTACTAGTTAGTCTCAGACCCGTGATGAACCTATGGTTAATATGTTACTACTACTACTACTACTACTACTACTACTACTACTACTACTTAGTCTCAGACCCGTGATGAACCGTGATAAATTCAATGAGGAATTTAGACACTGGCCAATGTCATGTCACTCTCAGGATGACACTCGTGAAGATCCGGGTTAGAATTGATCTTCAATAACCCATGCTTGTCGTAAGAGGAGCGGGTGGTTAGGCTCGCTGACTTGGTTGACACATGTCGTCGTATCCCTATTGCGTAGAACGATGCTCATGATTTCGATCACTGGATTGTCAGGTGAAGAAGGGGAAAGAAGAAGGGACAAAGAAGAGACGCCTCTCAGAAGTGGTTATTGAACAATTTTCACTTCAAATTTTTTAGTAACAGCCAATCAAAAACGAACATGCTTAAATGTCATGGTAGAATATATAATCTCTTGCCAAATAACTCATTGATAATTCATTGTTTGCGGGTGATGTTAACAGTTGTAACGTTGTTTCAATGAAATTATTAATTGGTCACAACAGTACCATTTTAAAATTTCTAAAAAGCATTGTGCATTCATATTTATTTTATCGCTAAATAATGCTACACTTAGCATACAGCCTTGGAGGAAACCCTTATCACCTTTCTCATACAGATTTGGAATAAGATATATTTACCGCGGCAAATTGTTATTGAACATTTCCCACAGCTGGTTAGCGATATAGCTTGTCGTTGGTAAGGTCAGTATTAATCCTACCAGGTGTAAGTCTTGGAAATCTAACACAATTTCACTAGGACTAGGGGGAAAAGTTTCAAATGATTAAATATATTAACAGTGTTTCCAACTACTGGATAAGACAGCGCTGATTACTGTATAAACACATATTCGGGCGGCTCATTTCATGCCGAGATCCGGAATCAGATGCCGGATTACAGAATTTTAAATGATGATAAATGTACTAGCCACGGAAGGGACTGAGATTTTATGCCGGTGTTGACAACTTGCCGGATTGACAGCTGCCGGTTTGACAGCCCAAGGCAGTGTTCAACTCGTGAATGAAACCTTCACGAATGGAATCTTCAGCACATCTAGAATGGAAATCAATTTTCATATCTGTTTGCAGTTCTTTAAATGGTTGAAAAACGTGGTAGATAGTTCGATAGTGATTATTAATAGTTTTCATTAATTTGCTGTATCTGACTTTTTTCTCTTCCCTTTTAGAACATTACACTTTGAATTGGATATAATAAGTATTGAATCGTTAGTGATTCATAAATCATGCTCATGACACTTGGAATCGTAAAGTCGACCTTGATTTTAGCAGAGATTTCTATGGAATGAAATGGAATGAATTGTCTGGTCCTGACTCGATTATTTACAGACCGCCGCCATATAGCTGGAACAGGCTCGCTGACTTGGTTGACACATGTCATCGGTTTCGAACTGCGTAGATCGATGCTCATGCTGTTGATCACTGGATCGTGTGGTCCAGACTCGATTATTTACAGACCGCCGCCATACAGCTGGCTAGCTATTCTCGAAACGTTCGTAGCCCTACGAACTTCTTAAGCCCATTCTTAACACATTGGCTACGATCAGAGTTAAGAATTCTTAGGGCTACGAACGTTTCAAGAATAAAGGCCCAGGCATATTGCTGGGTGCGGCGTTAAACAGCCAACCAACCAACCAATCTTACGGATGAGGAAAGGGTCGTGTTGATTTATTAACTTCTTTTGAGTGGGGTACATACAGTGATGTGGACTGACACACATATATATAGTGCTTCTGTCTAATGACTAATAAAATACAGCGAATTCAGACATGACATGACAAACTCCACAACGAGATTAGCGGCGACCTTGATTACAGATCAAAGGGATTGGCAGGTTCAAGGTTTGTGTCACTCCTTAAGCTGTGTCAGCGTTAATTCCTCCTACAGAGTGACCTTAGAAACCTGATAGTCCCTTTCCGCACCCATGAAGATTCCAAGAACTGATCTTCACTGTCCCATGCATGTCGGTTGGTTGGTGAACGCCGCACTCAGCAATATTCCAGCTTTATGGCGGCGGTCTGTAAATAATCGAGTCAAGACCAGACAATTCAGTGATCAACATCATGGGCATCGTTCTTAGAACCGATGACATGTGTCAACCAAGTCAGCGGACCTCACCACCCGATCCCGTTAGTCGCCTCTTACGACAAGCATGGGTTACTAAAGACCAATTCTAACCTGGACCTTCACGGGTCCATGCATGTCGGAACAGGCGGACTTGGTTGACTCATGTCATTGTATCCCAATTGTGTAGATCGATGCTCATGATATCACTCGCGGGATGGCCGGTCGATGTCACAAAGCTAGGGATACCCTAGCGTTTGCTCGTCACGATGAAGACACGGGTTCGATTCCCCACATGGGTACAATGTGTGAAGCCCATTTCTGGTGTGACCCGCCGTGATATTGCTGGAATATTGCTACAAGCGGCGTAAAACTGAACTCACTCACTCACTTAACACAAAAGGCATCATATGCAAACATTTAACAAAATGAAATGAACTGACATATATATAATAACGACCCCGAATTCGGCGTGACAAGCGAACGCTTTAATCTCAAGGCTACCCCGCCGCCCCTCTTTTCAAAGCAACACAGAGTCAATAGGATACAAAATGGTGCCACAGCGTCCCTAGACTAAGGCTTAGTCTCTGAATATATATAATTTTGATAGTAACAAACAAGCCCATTTATATTGAAAAGGAGCCCTAGGGAGACCAGAGATTCAGAACCTGAGGAAATCTAGACTTGCTTTATTTGGGGCTTTAGCACAGCAGAGAGGGCTTGGCAGTAGGGAAATTAATGTGGTTCAGGGACTGTGAGACAGACTACAGCGTCCCCTGTGACCTGTTTTAGATTCAAGAGAGTAGGTCAATGGCACCAGATAATTCAACAGATGTCTATAAGACAGGTAAGTGACTGCCCGAACTACTCTTCAAAGACTTCAATGCAAGTCACCATGAATCAGCATTTTGGATATCGGGTCTTCGATTAGTGATCGATCCGGTACACCGATGGACAATTCCCGTTAACACCTTATTGAAGGTATTTTTAGCAGGAGTAGTCGAGGATATATCATTTTGTGATCAATAAAAACACAATTTTGTTTTGTCCACCTGTGCTTTATTGGCTAAGCTGGTGTGGAGGTTTCTCTCAATATCACCATGACATTGCTGAATCACTGGACTAGTATTTAACAAGAATTAAACCTTCGCTGCAAACCTCTAACAGCCAAAACTGGATCAAGGGGACAAACGGTGATTCTGCTCCCTATACCTCATTCCAAGCAAGGGCGGTGGGGTAGCCTAGTGGTTAAAGCGTTGGCTCGTCACGCCGAAGACAAGGGTTCGATTCCCCACATGGGCACAATGTGTGAAGCCCATTTCTGGTGTCCCCCGCCGTGATATTGCTGGAATATTGCTAAAAGCGGCGTAAAACTAAACTCAGTCAGTCATTCCAAGCCGGATGCATGTCATCAGTCGGGCCAATAGTAGGAAGACGCGATATTATCGGTATACCGGTGTATCGCGATACGTATTGGGTAAAGAATATGTATGAAGTTTTTGTGAGTATCTCTATGGTATAAATTAAAATCTACACACACTTTCATTCCCAACAAATGTTTACCTTTGTTATTCAATGACAAAACGGCATACTGTAATACTATAAATTGTATAAAGAAAATAGAATCCCTGACGATACAACCTAATTTTGAGATTGCTGTTATTAGAACTAGTGTTGGGAATTGGTTAAAATCTCATAATTGATGATTGGTTCATTACAACCGATCAATCATCGAAAATAATTGGTTAGCGTCATTTATGAAATGTGTTAATGCACAAAAAAATAAGGAAAAACATGTAGTTCTTTGGGGCAAAATTTCACATCTTTAAAGGATGACTAGTATGGAGGAACATAAATTTCTTAGAGTCTTTAAGATAAATTCAATCATGACTTGGAACAAGCTTGTAGTGCTTATGAAATGTAACAGACAAAACCAACCTAGTGAAAAATACTGTTAATGAAAACAAGTGTTCTAGAATTGTTTGTGTTCGATTATGAGAAAACATGATCGATTGCTTGGTCGTTTAGTCACTGCGACCAATCTTCGATTATTTCAATTAATCGGACCACAACTAATCAGAACCATAACATATATGTTTAGGGATTATAATGTAGAAAATAGAATTGACATGCACAATTAGTGTTACTCGCTGTCAAACACCTAAGTTGCCAATATATCGCAATACCGGTACCTGAATCATAATATATTGCATTACAATTTGGGATGACCAGACTTTATGGATGATGAACTTCTTTATTTTGACAATGGCTTTGTTTGAGTGGCATTCTAGAAGTTGGTGATATAGGGATGACAAGACTTTATGGATGATCCATCAACTTCTTTATTTTGACAATGGCATCCATAAAGTCTTGTCATCCCTATCCAACCAACTTCTAGAATGCCACTCAAACAAATGCAATACAATTTATTTGCCAATGCACAGCCCTAGTCAATAGTGCTTGTATGCAGTGCTTGTATGCAGTGCTTGTATGCAGTGCTTGTCTGCAAACATTTAAACTTAACACCACTGTTAAGAGGAATTTAGACACGGCCGATGTCATGTACTCCATTATCCGGTGACATCGACCGGCCACCCCGAGAGTGATATCATGAGCATCGATCTACACAATTGGGATACAATGACATGAGTCAACCAAGTCAGCGAAACTGACCAGCCGATCCCGTTAGTTGCCTATTCCGACATGCATGGACCCGTGAAGATCCGGGTTAGAATTGATCTTCAGTAACCCATGCTTGTCGTAAGAGGCGGCTAACGGGATCGGGTGGTCAGTCTCGCTGACTTGGTTGACACATATCATCAGTTCCCAAATGCGTAGATCGATGCTCATGCTGTTGATCACTGAATTGTCTGGTCCAGACTCGATTATTTACAGACTGCCGCCATATAGTAGAATACTGCTGAGTGCGGCGTGAAACTAAACTCACTCACTCACTCACTCAGGGTGACAATATTTTGACACCGCTTAACCCACAGCGGGAATCAAACCCTGGCTACAGCGTGACCATCAAACACTTGATCCACCAGGCTACCCAAAAGATGCGGCGACGTGTACGGCGATGTGTACGGCGATGTTGTAATAATGCAATGTCTGTTCAACATTCCCAGGAAAATGGCCAACGGTGAATCGATAGTCCTACATGCGTATATGTACGTAACGGGATGAAAATGGATGCTGCCGTTGCGCAATTTCCCCTCGGCAATGGCTTTATTTTACAACACAGCGCTATGTTCTGTTATTCTGTCGTGTTATTTGTAGATGTTGTCGCACATGACGTGCGTAATTTCTTGGTTTGAGGTCAGACAAATAACCTTGGGGAAGAAATGAAAATAAATATGTCCTATGTGTCCTTTTCGACTATTTTCTGTAAATGAACGCGATGAGATAAACACGAGAAGAACAGTATTTGTTTAGGTGCCGCTTCTAGAACATCACAGGCATCACAGGTAGCACAGGCAACACAAACAACACAGGTTAAACGTAACGGGTGGTGACGGTGGGGTAGCCTAGTGGTTCAGGCATTCGCTCGTCACGCTAAAGTCCCGGGTTCGATTCCCCACATGGGCACATTGTGTAAGGCCATTTGTGGTGTCCCCCGCCGTGATATTGCTGGAATATTGCTAAAAGCGGCGTAAAACCCAACTCACTCACTACGAGTATTAGTAGAAGCGGCACCAAACATAATTACTCTCTCGCCGTGAATATGCATTGTCGAGCTCCACAGGTGTGCTTTTGTGCCTATTTTACATATAATTATAACACATACCTAATTTCACAAAACTAAAATACGCAGGTACATTTAGTGGGTACTCAACGAGAACACTTTGTTGTAGTTTCAAACTGAGAGTCGTGTTTCGATAAGTTTACCTTCGCAGTGTACACTAAACAGCTGGGGCGGTGGGTAGCCTAATGGTTAATTTTAAAGCGTTGGCTCGTCATCGAAGACCCGGGTTCCATTCCCCACATGGGTACAATGTGTGAAGCCCATTTCTGGTGTTCCCCGCCGTGATGTTGCTGGAATATTGCTAAAAGCGGCGTAAAACCATACTAAACGCTAAATAGCTCTATACAATTCTGTGCGCCCCTTCACGGGTATTTCACAATCGATTGCGCATTTTGAAAACAAATTACGTAAGTTAAGGGAAATATGAAACCTAAAATAGTTATCTGTTTCTAAGTTTTTTAAAAGCTGAGTTTTCTAAATGCTAAATATGAGACACCTTTAGAGCGCTTTAAAGAGCAGTCCGGTTACATCGCAACATGTCAGCTTAACTTGGAAGGCAAGTCTGAAATGGTGCAAGACACACGTTTTGTGAGTGAGTGAGTTTGGTTTTACGCCGCTTGTAGCAATATTCCAGCAATATCACGGCGGGGGACACCAGAAATGGGCTTCACACATTGTACCCATGTGGGGATTCGAACCCGGGTCTTCGGCGTGACGAGCGAATTCTTTAACCACTAGGCTTCCCACCACCCCTCAAACGTTTGGTTAAACCTAAAGTACAGATACTGTGCTATTGGCCCTAGAGTTTGAGTGAGTTTTGTTTTTCGCCGTTTTAGCAATATTCCTGCAATACCACGAAAGGGGACACCAGGAGTGGGCTTCACACACTGTACCCATCTGGAGAATCGAACGCAGGACTTCGGCGAGACGATGAAACACTTTCACCACTGGGCTACCTCACCGCCTCAGGACGACCATAGAAACATTGTTAGGGCGAAACATGATTCGACACGAACATTGTTATAGAAGTTTAATTTATCCCCTTTAAATTTAATAAAAACCACGCAAAAAAAATTTGATTTGAACAAAATTTCCATTATTTCCAAGTGATAATTATAATTGAGGTGTAGGCTCAATATGATATTGGAATGACTACCTGGCAAACAGGTGTCTATTTGTAAATGGTATTGGAACGATGAAGCGATATCAGTAACCTGACTATAATAACTATAAATTCCCAAAATACTATTATTATTATTATTATTATTATTATTATTATTATCAGATAGTAGAATGTAACACGAATACAAAGAAACTGTAATTTTATACATCTAACTTACAAGAGCCAGAGAAGTAATATCTCCAACCTTCAACACACAGCGTCTCCTTCAGCTCTTGACAGTGAATGACCTCCATCGTCAGTTCCGTACATAGTTAAATGTCAATTACAAAAACGCTGTCGTAAAATTACTGAGCCACGCAATGGCAGACAGCAATATCTTTCAATTCAAGATGATTACACATGAAACAGTTAATAAATTAGAATCAATAAACTAGTGGAATATATGTCAACAAACACTTACTCTGGCATGGATCTCGTCTAAATGCCCAAGGCTGTTGTCACGTTCTTCGCCGTGTGAGAGATGTCTGGGGAGAATCACGTGCACGCCGGAGGGGTTCATCTGTAAACAGCTGAAACTTTCTGTCAAGAACTGGACCAAATTGGATATTGTGCTTTTCAAAAATATATCATACTGGTCCGTATATATACCATGTTTCGTGTGCACAACAGAACCCGATTATTCGGACAAATCGTCCGGATTAACGGGTGTCCGGATTGGATAATCGTACTTAGAATAGGTGGATCCCGTTTGGACATTTGTACACGTTCTCAGTACTAATCTCCCACCTCGCAGTTGTTGTAGGTTATTTGGTATCACTCTTACGCTTGTGGGTTTCATCTATGAGGAAAATCACTTCCGGGTTTCCTCCTCAGTGAGCGAGTGGGTTTAATTTTACGCCGCTTCCTAGTACATTGATAGTTTGATTTTCAAATGTCATCGTGCCATTCCTGTTGATTTGAACTGGGACATGTTCACAAATTATACATCACCCCAAGCTCCAGCAAAACCCAACCATGTCCAATTTCATATGTACGTTTTTAACAAATACTGCCAATGTTTATTAACCTGAGTGAGTGAGTTTAGATTTACGCCGCTTTTAGCAATATTCAAGCTATATCACGGCGGGGTACACCAGAAATGGGTTCACACATTGTGCCCATATCGGGAATCGAACCGGGATCTTCGGCTTTACGTCCCATCTTCCTATATTAAGGAAAAGCGACCTTACCAATGGAAACACCTCGTCAATCCGAACGATTTCTATTGGAACGATACGGATTAACAAGGTGTCACAGTTTTTAAAAAAATATATAAATACAGTGAAATCTGGATAATTTGAACCCCATTTACCAGGAAACCTAACATTCCGACCATTCAGCTCAGACGCTTCTATAGACACTAATGAGCTTACACCTAACCTATCCATACACATTTTGTTACCTACATCGAGCCGATTTCTGTAAACCCTCTACTCCGAACAACATCATCTGTTGATAGATAATTATTTAAATCAGCGTACATTATCTTACGTGTCCTTGAAACCCGATTCCTTGATGTGTTTCATAAGCACAATGGTAAATCTCAACCGGCCTTGGGACCGATGTGAATCGATCGCTAGCGGTGTTTTGCAACTTGGTTGATATGCACCTGTAGAAGAACGTGCTTCTTGTTTCCGGTCGTTAGATACTGGGGAGAATGCCACACAGGGCGTTGTAGGACATTTGTTCATGGCTGATGCCAGTGTCTTTGAATTAGATATTAGTTTATTTCACGTACAGGTGTACTTGTGGTAGACGTACTTGTGCACCAGTGATAAGCGATGGTATATTACAGGAATACACAAATATGTACGACTCGAGGTGTGACTCTGAATTGGTCTTCAACATTCTATGCTTTGTACGAGGGGACAGTCGGAATCGGTAGGTCAGACTGGATGACCTGGGTGACCAGTCATTGGATTGTCTGGTCCAGACTAAATTATTTATACAGCAGGAATCTTGCTGAATTACGTAAATATCAAGGCCTCTCCGCCTCCGTGGTGTAGTGATTAGAGCGTCCGCCCGGAGAGCGGAAGGTCGCGGGTTCGATCCCCGACCGCGTCATACCAAAAAGACGTTAAAATATGGTACTTGTTGGTCCCTGTCTGGCGCTCGGCATTAATGGGTACAACAAGGACTGGTCGGCTCGGAGTCAGTATAATGTGTCTGAGTGGGGTATTCATGCTTCACTGCGGCATGGTATCTCAGTGAGCTAGCACTATATAACCAGCTTCAGTCTGGGCTAGTACAAGCAGCCGCACATACACATACATACGCATGCACGTCGTCATATGAGCGAAATATTCTCAAGCACGACGTTAAACCCAATTTCACCTCACCTCATTCTGCAGTGAATGAATCTGACAACACTTGTGTAGTTGAGCCGGAGGGAGGGGACGGTGGGTTGGAAAGACGTGCCAGTATACTATGGCCTTCAGATGGAATTGGGGCGGTGGGGTAGCCTAGTGGTTGAAGATCGGGTTCGCTTGCCCGCATGAGTACATTGTGTGAAGACTATTTGCTGTGTCCCCCGCCGTGGCATTCCTGATAATAGCAGCGTAAAACTATGCTCACCCACTCACTCCAGTTCGAATCCCTATTCGTCCATTATCGTATCGAGGTTGATTTCGTCATCTTCATTGGCCCACCTGATCGTTGATAGCAGCAGTGTGGTTTAAGACCTACATCACTTCAAACTTGCTTCCCACGTCAACCTAACGCATCGTTACACAACTAAACGGTAAACACTAATCTCCGCTTACACTCACTCATGCCATTCAAACCATCATTTACGTGCATCTATAAAAACAACCAAATGCATGTACACGTATCGTGGCTCCCCGTATTACAAATGCCAACTGTATCAATGCCAGTCTACCCAAGCAAACCAGATTGAGACGTCTTTAGCCACACCATTCGATTTTATAGACGTCCTTTTTTACGTTCTTCAGTAAACCGTTATAACGATTGTCATTAACTGAGCCATTGCCAAGAACGGTATATCAACCGTTAATGTATGTATTATTAAACATAATGCCAGGAATAGTTCCATACTTTGTGGTTAGGCTGACTTCACTCTCGCTTCCTGCTGGGTATCGATTAAAACAAGTTTGAATGGCAGCCAGCATCATTCACTCCACGTTGTACTGGTAGTGTGTCGCAGAGCGGCTATTTCTAGCCTCTACGAGCGTCACAATGTATTGATCCAATCTCACTCACGGAATTTACGCAGGGTCATACATTTCGGTCAATCAATGCGACACCTCGTAGACGCAGTGCGCATGCGTCAGCCGAATGACGTCAATGCGTGTCGTCTGCTGAGATTTCCCGCCATAGGAGCAGACGTCGAAGAAGGGTTGATTTGAGAGATTGACCGCGGGCTTGACTTTAGGGGATACGGTCGTCTGACCCAGACGGGGGATGATTTGGGTTAATATTGGGATTAATAAATAGCACAAAAGAAAGGCAATTAAATGGGAATGCATGACCAACTTGCGCTCGGTGGTGACTGCCATGATATCCTGCCCCGCTGTGTGTTACACCACATGTATGGTTCGTGACTGTTGTGTTTCAAATAAAGGGCATTTTCAACTCTTAATGAGTCTGTAATTCCCTTAAGACTCGTATTCTTCAGTTTGGAGAATATCTTGGTTGCAGTTGAAGGTTTGATTAGAAAACGGCAACATCTGGAATCGAGTTGGGCTTGGTTTTAGTTATAGAGTTTCTCAAATTTACAATGGCTTTAGGGAGTGAGTGATTTGAGTTCAGTTAAACACATTTCAAAAGTCCTCAAACTATATATCGTTGACTCATTTGATATGGGATGGAGAAGCATTTACTTTTGGATGAGTGCTGTTGCTGGAACGTGGAACGATGATCAGAGAGAATATGAAATCCGATTTCATGATCCGGTCACACATAAGGGAGAGAAATTCTGTGCAACAACCTGATCAACTGTCCGCCCCTATCACGCAAGGTGTGAAGATGAGAATATCTGGCCTATGGTTATTTCTGATACCTCTTCAGAGCATTTTTCTGTGAGAGGAGGCGACGCTCATGTATATTTGTAACACGACACGACAATATATACCGCAGGACCTTCCTTGCTGATCTGTATGTTGCTCCATATGAATGGAACACCCCTAAAAAGAGCAACTGATATATCGATGATCTCAAATTCATTCCACCTGAAGACCTTTTGTTTGTTTGTTTGTTCCTTTTTTGTTGTCTACTCAGCAATATTACAGACATATGGCGACTGTCTGTATATATAATCGAGCCTGGACCAGTCAATCCAGTGATCAACATCATGAGCATCGATCTACGCAGCTGGGATACGATGACATGTGTCAACCAAATTAGCTGGACTGACCACCCGATTATGTTAGTCGCCTCTTACGACAAGCATGGGTTGCTGAAGACCAATTCTAATCCGGATCTTCACGGGTGCACCTGAAGAAGAAACAATGAGACCATTCTAACCGTACCATCTGTTTCATATTTAAATCAACGCCTAAATATCCAGCGAAACAAGACTATATAACAAGAGGGTCGGTTTCAACTTTTCAACAGTCAACGTTCCCTTCCTGCCCAGGAATCTTCCACCAGTTGGGGCATTGTTTTACTTCAATCCAAAACTTTTCAGTTGCAATCGAATATTTTCTTTTTTCGGCGACTTAAAAAAGTGCCATGCTACTCATACTTGAAAAAATGTTTGATCCGTGTTACAACATTCAAGAATCATTTTCAGAAAGTTATATAAAAGACATAGGAAAGACAATTGTAAGCATCAGTGACAAACGTCCAGTGCAATTCCATATATTTAGATTTGTACCAAGTAAAAACTTGATGCGCCTTTGCGTGTGTTTTTAAACGTGCAGCACGTGATAATGTAGACTAACAAACAGTGCCTGAAATGAACATATTTTACAGAAAAAAAGCTCATAGTAAAAAAAATAAAATAAGGTTAAAGAATGGTTAAAGCGTTCGCTCGTCACGTCGGTTACCGGGGTTCGATTCCCCACATGGGTACAATGTATGAAGCCAATTTATGTTGTCCCCCGCCGTGATATTACTGGAATATTGCTAAAAGCGGCGCAATACTAAACTGAAATACCGTTCAAAGAGGCGGTGAACAAAACTCAGCCATGTGCCCATTTGTTGTTATTCTCGTACAGTTGCGTGGATTGATGCGGCGATGCAACCCTTTTGTCCGTGGGTTCGAATCTCAGATTTTCCCTGATTGTGTGTTTTGGTTTGTACCTAATATACCCATCCTCGAGACTCGAGACTTGAATAATGGCTTGAACAAACAAACAAACAGACTGCGTGTCAGTTTCATGTGTGACACCGAACCGATGCAGATACACAAGACAATACCATTTGGGTGAGACCCCTGAAGATTCGGGTTGGAAGTGATCTTCAGCAACCCATGCTTGTCGTTTGTCGTAATAGGCGACTAACGGGATCGGGTGGTCAGACTCGCTGACTTGGATTTCACATGTCATCGGTTCCCAATTGCGTAGATCGATGCTCATGCTGTTGATCACTGGATTGTGTGGTCCATACTTATATACTTATTTACATACCGCCGCCATATAGCTGGAATATGGCTGAGTGTGACGTTAAACGACAAACAAACCAACCCACCCTAATTGGGATTCACAATTTCTCTGCCCGGTAACAAAGAAGGATATATTTCGTTTAAAACCACATCACCTCTTCTAATGTATAAACAACTCATTTTCGCCTCATCCCTAATCTATGTCCAAACATCTTATGTATATAGATATCACCCAAACTTACTCCTCGTGTACCACCTGCTTGACAACGACATTAGAATCTATGTCGAAACGTCGCCCTCATTCTTTAAAACCACACCACTTGAGGCCATAATCGTCCGAATGTATCTAAGCATCAACTGATATGTAATATTTATGATATATATCTAAACACGTGAGAGATATCCACGTGGACCATTTGTAATGCAGGCAACGCTAGTCTACTCACTGGTACACCCACATGCGAAGATTTCAAAGTCAAGTTCAATGTCACGAGCACTGCAGACAGTCGCGGGGAACGTGATTTATCAGAAGTGTATTTCTGCTATAGAATATATAACCGATCGATAACACAACAGCAAGACAAAACAGATTTTGTTGTTATGCAAGATGCCTTAAGCTGACACTTTCAATTAATGATAATACAAAATAGACATGCGCCCGGGTGCTGGATACAGCTGATTCAACATCCGTCTCTGTCAACAACAAGAGTTAATATTAGCCACGCAATCCGTTCTGTGTTCAACAAGAAATATTTTTAATAGCATTTCGTGGGTGCGAATAAGCATTCCTGCTTGATAACGGTAAAAAATTCTGTATGGAAACGTCGCACCCACGAAATAAAAGAAGTTGTTATTAATAAAGTTTGTTCAATATGTGTATATAATTTTCCAAATCACAAATTAACAAACCGTCAGTGTTTAAAGCACGGTTGGAAAGACAGAGCAGGGTGTAATCAGACAAATTCAATTGATAATCATTGAATAGTTACTAAACAAAACATAATTTAGTAATTTTAGAACATTCAGGAATATACACCCTCTCACCATAAGCTGAGTTACAACATGCAGGCTATTTGCCGGCGGTCTGTAATAAATCGAGTTGGTGACAGACAATAAAGTGATGGACACCAATTAATCGATCTACATAATCGATACGAAAACACACGTCAGCCAAATCAGCAAGTCTCCCCCACCCGATTCCTTTCTTTAAACCCTATTTATTTATGTAAGGTTATTGGAGTGAGTGAATTTTATTTTAAGCCGCTATATTCCAGCTATATGGCGGAGGTCTGTAAATAATCGAGTCTGGACCAGACAATCCAGTGATCAACGTCATAAACAGATCTACACAATTGGGTGCAACAAAATGTGTCAACCAAGTCAGCGAGCCTGACCACCCGATCCGTTAGTCGCCTCTTACGACAAGTATGGATTAATGAAGATCAATTCTATCCCGGATCTTCACAGTTTAATACCGTTACTGTAGTGAAGCTACAAAGCAAATATATTCTGAAAAACTACTGTGATTCAAAACAGTATATTTATAAATCATGTTGAGAAATCATTTGAAGAACATGGCTTTGTGGTATTGTGTTCTCAGTTCAAGGGAACTTAACATTTTGGTATGTTGGATCATCTCTTGAAAAAGAGAGAAAAATGGAAAAAATAAGGAACTGGCAAAAACATAACAAATGTTTGTGTAAAATCTGAGATGAAGAAAGGAACAAGGTGCCACGTGTGTCTTGGCGCCATATGCCACGTTTCAGATAGATACATCGCTGCCCACACGCCAGCTTTGGCGATTCAAGGTCAAGTCCAAGCTCCTCGTTAACTGCTGTCGTATGGCAACGTAAGCCGTCACTGAACGATGTTGTCGTTGTAGATCACTGCTTTCGTTGATCCAGTGGAAGATTCCTAACGGTCTTTAGACAATAGAACGTTGACATGAATGTATTCCTATCTAATGAGAGCAGTCGTGTGGAAGTTATCATGTTGCCATGTTGAAATGTGTTTGGAGTCACGTGTGATCTTGAATATTCTTGAACATTTTTCGTAAACGTTAAGACGAGGCGTCTCTTATTATCGATGTGACAAGTAGAAATGCATACAAATCATCTTGTATTCGTTTGTTTTGTTTGTTGTTTAACGCCGCACTCAGCAATATTCCAGCTATATTGAGGCGGTCTGTAAATAATCGGGTCTGGACCAGACAATCCAGTGATTGACACCATAAGCATCAATCTACACAATTGGGGTACGATGACATGTGTCAACCAAGTCAGTGAGTCTGACCATCCGATCCCGTTATTTGCCTCTTACGACAAGCATGGTTTACTGAAGACCTATTCCAACCCGGTTCTTCACGGGGCAAATTGTCTTGTGAGAGGTCCAAGAGCAGGCATGGTGATAAGCAATTACATTAATCTAATGATCATATTGACACAGTAAAGCCAAACTGGTGACGTTTCGTCATTTACAATATATTCTACTGCAGCTGGACCGCCTCCGTGGTGTAGTGGTTAGAGCGTTCGCCCGGAGAGCGGAAGGTCGCGGGTTCGATCCCCGACCGCGTCATACCAAAAGACGTTAAAATATGGTACTTGTTGGTCCCTGCCTGGCGCTCGGCATTAATGGGTACAACAAGGACTGGTCGGCTCGGAGTCAGTATAATGTGTCTGAGTGGGGTATTCATGCTTCACTGCGGCATGGTATCTCAGTGGGCTAGCACTATAAAACCAGCTTAAGTCTGGGCTAGTACAAGCAGCCGCACATACACATACACACGCATGCACGTCGTCATATGAGCGAAATATTCTCAAGCACGACGTTAAACCCAATTTCACCTCACCTCACCTCACCTCTACTGCAGCTTGGTCAGCTATATTTCAGGGACCTGTTTGGCCACCTTAACGATCCAGCTTTCGATATCACATCACGTCCAACCCATGTGACGTGTCAACTTTTGTCGGTGTATTTGATGAACGAATTCGGGATCCATACTTGAAATTAATTGGACAAATAAAATGGTTCAGAAACTGTGAGACAGACTAAATAGAGCGTAAACTTGAATGTACAACTTAATAATAGTAATAATCTTCGTTCACTTCGGGCTTTTGGGCTACAGTTCAGAAATATACAGAATAGAATCCTTTAGAGTGAGTTTAGTTTTACGCCGTTTTTAGCAACATTCCAGCAATATCACGGCGGGGCACAACAGAAATGCTTCATAGATTGTACCCATGTGGGGAATCGAACCCGGGTCTTCGGTAACCACTAGGCTATCCCACCGCCCAAGAATCTTTTAGAACAGAATAAACTTTTGCATATTGTAGAAACCGTTGGAAGGTATTTAGACTATAAAAGTTGGCAAGCGTATAACTCTCTCGGTTACAACCCGTGAAGGTCCGGGTTAGAATATTGATCTTCAGTAACCCATGCTTCTCGTAAGATGCGACTAACGGGATCGGATGGTCAGGCTCGCTGACTGGGTTGACACATGTCATCGGTTCCCAATTGCGCAGAACGATACTCAAGCTGTTGATCACTGGATTGTCTGGTCCAGACTCGATATTATTTACAGATCGCCGCCATATAGCTGGAATATTGCTGAGTGCGGCGTAAAACTAAACTTACTCAATCTCTCGGGTACAATAACAAATGTTACAAGTTACAGTTGGTGTATTCAGTAACAACGTCATAGGCTCATGTAGAGACCTGTCAAGATCCGGGTTAGAATTGATCTTCAGTAACCCGTTCTTGTCGTAAGAGGCGACTAACGGGATCGGGTGGTCAGACTCGCTGACTTGGTTGACACAATGTCATGTCATCGTATCCCAATTGCGTAGATCGATGCTCATGCTGTTGATCACTGGATTGTGTGGTCCAGACCCGATTATTTACAGACTGCGACCATATAGCTGGAATATTGCTGAGTACGGCTTAAAACTAGACTCACTTACTCACTCACTCACTCATCTATCTACAAAGATAACTGAAATCACTGTACGGTGACGGGTGGTTAAATTACAAACACATTTTCTCATAGCAAAATCTTCTGATATGTATTGGAATACATCAGGGTTTTAAAATCCAATCGAGGCAATTAAGTATTTCCTATGGATTTAAAGTAGGGGAAAAACTAGTAAGAAAAAGGATATTTGTCTTCGCCTGGATGAAGGGTACAAGACTTGTAAATCTGTTACAGCGTCCTACACCTATCTCCTTCCTGTATTTACCATTAACGGTAATTCACCAAATCTTAATAAGCATACTTGGTACAAGACTTGAAAATCTGTTACAGCGTCCTACACCTATCTCCTGCCTATATATACCATTAACGGTAATTCACCAAATCTTAATAAGCATACTTGGTACAAGACTTGAAAATCTGTTATAGCGTCCTACACCTATCTCCTTTCTATATTTACCATTAACGGTAATTCACCAAATCTTAATAAGCATACTTGGTACAAGACTTGAAAATCTGTTTGAAAATCTGTTATAGCGTCAGCGTCCTACACCTATCTCCTTGCCTATATTTACCATTAACGGTAATTCACCAAATCTTAATTTACCAGCATAAATCTTAATAAGCATACTTGGTACAAGACTTGAAAATCTGTTATAGCGTCCTACACCTATCTCCTTTCTATATTTACCATTAACGGTAATTCACCAAATCTTAATAAGCATACTTGGTACAAGACTTGAAAATCTGTTACAGCGTCCTACACCTATCTCCTGCCTATATATACCATTAACGGTAATTCACCAAATCTTAATAAGCATATATACTTGGTACAAGACTTGAAAATCTGTTACAGCGTCCTACACCTATCTCCTGCCTATATTTACCATTAACGGTAATTCACCAAATCTTAATAAGCATATATACTTGGTACAAGACTTGAAAATCTGTTACAGCGTCCTACACCTATCTCCTTCCTATATTTACCATTAACGGTAATTCACCAAATCTTAATAAGCATATTTGGTACAAGACTTGAAAATCTGTTACAGCGTCCTACACCTATCTCCTGCCTATATTTACCATTAACGGTAATTCACCAAATCTTAATAAGCATACTTGGTACAAGACTTGAAAATCTGTTACACCGTCCTACAACTAGTTGCTGCCAATATTTACCATTAGCGGTAATTCACAAAATCTTAATAAGCACTTATTCAGTATTTACGAAATGTCATTCCAGAAAATAAAATTCAATCGTGCCATTCCTGTTGATTTGAACTGGAACATGTTCACAAATAATACATCATCCCCAAGTATGTACGTTTTTAACAAATGCTACCCATGTTTATTAAACTGAGTGTACCCGTGAAGGTCCGGGTTAGAATATTGATCTTCAGTAACCCATGTTTGTCATAAGAGGCGACTAACGGGATCGGGTGGTCAGGCTCGCTGACTGGGTTGACTCATGTCATCGGTTCCCAATTGCGTCGAACGATGTTCATGCTGTTGATCACTGGATTGTCTCGATTATTTACAGACCGCCGCCATAAAGCTGGAATATTGCTGAGTGCGGCGTAAAACTAAACTCACTCACTCACTATTAACCTGACTGAGTAAGTTTAGTTTGTTTTAAACATATTTTATTCATGAGGAAAGGATTGGGTACAAGTTATACAACTTAGAACACCCTGCGTAGAACATCCTCTCCGTAAAGAACACCCTCTCCGTTTAGTTTTACACCGCTTGTAGCAATATTCCAGGAAAATCACGGCGGGAGATATCAGAAATGGGCTTCACATAGTGCCCATGTGGGGAATCGAACCCGGGCCTTCGGCGTGACGAACTAACGCTTTGACCACTGGGCTACCCTAGGAGATGTCAGTAAAAGATAACATGTGGTTTTGTAGTGGGAATCTTGTAAAATAAATCAACCGATGAGAAATACATCTCTTTTGATTATTAAATGCCATTAATACGGACACGGTATCAACTTAAGGGGCAGTGGTACTAAACTTTGACACTTTGGCAATGAAGTTCCAGAGAGAACGAGAGTCTCGAATATCATGCAAGATCATATTTTTGTTGGTTTGTTTAATTTATTCTCTTGGCAGAACTTTTAATAAATGTTCTAGTGAGTTTTTAAATGTGTTTTGATAATTAGTACCAAGAAGAAACCGCATCGACCAAGGCAAAGTGTCGAATGTATCCTCTAAATAATAATCTTCTTTGTCCCTGCGCCACACATGCAATTAATCAAATGTAAAGCTTTGCTTTTTAAAATTTATTGTCTTACTTTCTTTCCAAAGTTCATATTATCAACGAATCATGTATAGTTGGTCCTTTTTGTTCTTTATCAAAGCATGTGCCTTGTCGTCACGTGCACGAGAGGAATTGTGGGCTGTGAACGAAAAGTTCATGTAAACACAATATCCCTATATGGTTAGATTATATTGAGATTCTTCCAAACGGAATATATTGGCACGCCAACGTAAAAAGCACGCATCAACAGGCAGCAAAGGAGGGGTTAGGGTAGGGGTAGGACTAACATCTACTCTGAAATGAACATATTTTACAGAAAAAACGGTTCATAAATAATAATCATAAAATATAATCAAAAGGAGCCCTGAGACTTTCTTCCTGAAACAGTGGAAATCTAGACTTGCCACATATTCTAGACGTGTACAAATGCCCTGAAAGCAACACTTCACCTCGCCATATTAATATTTGTCTATTTGTGACTTTAAACGTATAACAGTTCTAATTAAATTTGGAAATAATCTGATTTACTTTATTTATTATTTTACATTTATTCAGTTTATAATTGAATATCTGATCCATCTGATTTCTTCATCATAGTTATAGTCTAGCTTGCACTTTCTATTTCTATTAATTTTAGGTATGTTTCTATTTTATACGAAAACAGTTTGTTTCTTCACTTTCGCGTGATATATTCTTATCAGAATAAAATACTTATAGCATTGATTGTTTATGGAAAGACTTCATTTATTGGCTTTATATTACGTCTTAGCTGTCAGTACAATTGCTTTTAAGTGAAAGTTCTCTTGAGCTGTTCTTGAAATTGTTTGATTGGGATTCTAGAAGTTGGTGAGTCAAAAATGAAGCATACAACTTTATGGATTACAGCTTCTTGTTTATTGCATTAAGCGACGTTTCGATGTAGATTCTTACATCTTGTTTCTTGCATTAAGCGACACTTCAATGTAGATTCTTACATCTTGTTTATTGCATTAAGCGACATTTCGATGTAGATTCTTACATCTTGTTTCTTGCATTAAGCGACACTTCAATGTAGATTCTTACATCTTGTTTATTGCATTAAGCGACGTTTCGATGTAGATTCTTACATCTTGTTTATTGCATTAAGCGACACTTCAATGTAGATTCTTACATCTTGTTTATTGCATTAAGCGACACTTCAATGTAGATTCTTACATCTTGTTTATTGCATTAAGCGACGTTTCGATGTAGATTCTTACATCTTGTTTATTGCATTAAGCGACGTTTCGATGTAGATTCTTACATCTTGTTTATTGCATTAAGCGACACTTCAATGTAGATTCTTACATCTTGTTTATTGCATTAAGCGACGTTTCGATGTAGATTCTTACATCTTGTTTATTGCATTAAGCGACACTTCAATGTAGATTCTTACATCTTGTTTATTGCATTAAGCGACGTTTCGATGTAGATTCTTACATCTTGTTTTGCATTGCGTTTCGATGTAGATTCTTACATCTTGTTTATTATCATTAAGCGACGTTTCGATGTAGATTCTTACATCTTGTTTATTGCATTAAGCGACGTTTCGATGTAGATTCTTACATCTTGTTTATTGCATTAAGCGACGTTTCGATGTAGATTCATCTTGTTTATTGCATTAAGCGACGTTTCGATGTAGATTCTTACATCTTGTTTCTTGCATTAAGCGACGTTTCAATGTAGATTCTTACATCTTGTTTATTGCATTAAGCGACGTTTCGATGTAGATTCTTACATCTTGTTTATTGCATTAAGCGACGTTTCGATGTAGATTCTTACATCTTGTTTATTGCATTAAGCGACACTTCAATGTAGATTCTTACATCTTGTTTATTGCATTAAGCGACGTTTCGATGTAGTTTCTTACATCTTGTTTATTGCATTAAGTAGATTCTTACATCTTGTTTACGTTTCGATGTAGATTCTTACATCTTGTTTATTGCATTAAGCGACACTTCAATGTAGATTCTTACATCTTGTTTATTGCATTAAGCGACGTTTCGATGTAGATTCTTACATCTTGTTTATTGCATTAAGCGACATTTCGATGTAGATTCTTACATCTTGTTATTGCATTAAGCGACGTTTCGATGTAGATTCTTACACCGTTATCTATCTAGCTAAACGTTTCGATGTGATTCTTACACCGTTATCTAGCTAAAGTGACTACAACCAAATGATGAGAGGTATATATACATAGTATGTTTTGATAAACAGAAGATTAACATTAACGACATCATGTAATTTAATAACAACTGGAACAAAATTGGGAGGGGCCAGTTGGGGTTTAAAAACAACAAATGGGACTGGTCATGAAGCCATTAAGCAAAGGGGATTCGATTTCGGTTGAAGTCACTTTTAACTTGATAACAGTGTAAGAATCTACATCGAAACGTCACTCTATGTAATAAAAAAAATTGTCATCCATGAAGTCAGTCGGGGTTAAAATAAATATTTTTGAATTGGGTCGGAAGTACGGAGAGGAATTCCAAGAGATAGGTTAACTAACAAGTTTCTTGTATTCAGTCACAGAGGTAAATACGCTTGTCATCTTAAAAGTGTATTTGGGACATTGTACTTTTCGTGCACACTTAAATGTATATGAGAGTGTTCGTTTTTCGACCTAGTCCAGTCTCCCGTGCTGCACAGCTGTGAAAATTTCTGACTGATCTCTGAAAATCATTTATGACACCGGGTGTTCCCGGAAACTGTAAGCATATACCACATGGTATTGTTTCCCAAAACGGTCACATGACAATCCCCTAATGCAATATACGCGAAGATTTTGAACCAAATTTTGTAGGGATATTCGGTTGATTAAAGTGTCTTATTGAAGTCTTGCTTCATTTAATGAATGGTGTTTTGTTTTCATAACTTCAATGTAAATATTCTACAACTGGTGTGCCTAGTAGTTAATGGAAAGCACAATGATTTAAAACTACAAACTAGATCCAAGAAAACACAGCGTCGTTTTTCCAGACACCTGTCCAATATGGATAACCTGAAACAATCCGAAAATCCAAGAAAACAGCACATTGTTAGAAATGTAGATTGAATTGCATTTTCAGCTAATACACTTTATTTGTTTCCCCATTTTAAAAAAAAATAAAACTCAGTTACGAAAGAAAAACCTGTATTAGTTAACTCTCGGAACAGGTTCCAATGGGCGTGAAGGCAAATGTGCGGTGAATATAATACGAGTTGATGACACAAGTTTTCTGCAAATAGAAAAGCTGCTTCTCATTTTATGCCGTAGACGTATAGATCTGAGTGCTAGGAAAATGGAAAAAGGCGATTTTTGATTTATGAATTTTGGGATGATTGTTGGTTGTTGTGTTGTGGGTTTTGAATGTCCTGAAGAACCTTCAACTCGCAGTTGTCACTTGAACAATTATAGCAACGGAGTGAATTTTATGGTACCTCTAACTCACTTTTTAACAAAACATGGCGAACGATCATTCTGAGGATATCACTCCACTTTCTTGCATACTGCGTTTGTGACTTAAAGTGACATAAGGGATGTGGCGGCTTCAAATTTTCAGATGATTAAGACGTGTGTATTGAACATTCTTTCCTTAACACGACACCAAAGCAAATACATCAATTACATTTTGAAACTATCTTCGCTTTATGATATCAACATATAATCAACATCACCTGCCATAATTGACAATAATTACAGTCATTTATTCAACAAATGCAATTCAACCAAAAAAACTCGCATTTTTACTCACGCGTCATATTTCGTCCTTCCAGGATTATTGTTTTAAATCAAAATTCATTTATTTTACATTTGAGTGCACAAATAAATACCTGCTGTCATAATGATACATGTATTTTCTAGATATGAATTCCCTCTTCACCACAACCTTTGAAGGGCCTCCTCGCTGATATCACCTTGTACACGCAATATGGACTTTCAAAGTCAAATACATTATACTACTTATATTAAATATCAACCTTGAAAGCTGCATGAGACCTACAATCACGTGTTCGAGTAAAGCCTGTTTGGACTCAGGTGCCTCGAATTTAACCCACGTAACGTTGTCCTCTTGTATGTAGGCCTTTTTAACTTTGTCCAAGCCCTTCCTTAGACTTTTCAAGGTCGGCCCATAAATTGCTGGTAAGCCAATGAGAACGTGCAATGAGAGTGTCACCCGTGGCAACCCACGCCCACCATATCAAGGGCGCCATACATCGAACCGGATTGGTTATTGATAAAGAATACCTGCCCTTGACCTTTTACGTGTTTGGACCAGTTTCAAAGGTAGAATCTGCATAACCTAATTACCTGAAAATAGAACTCCAACCGGATGTCATCTCCCCTCGTGATGCCAGATCACGTGAGGCGTGATAGGAGTCGAACAAGTCATTGGTTGGATTTAGAACCAAAAATATAGTTTTGAAGAGGCTTAAGGTCTGTTGTTAAGAGATCACGTGACCGAGCAGCATTTGCAGCGAGCTGCACCAGAAAACTTGCTTAGATTAAACAAGGTGGGCGATGGGCGATTATTATTTCAAACGGAGCTACTACCTGTTTTCCAAGACAAATAACTAATGACAATACGTCTAAATGACCAACGGGAGCAATGAATCCAATATAAAAATTACTTCCGTTGAAATAATAGGAAACATTTAAGGATTTTTAATTTATGTGTAGCAAACACAAAATGTGTAAAACAACCGAGTACAATGGCAAAAAAACATTCATAGGTATTAAATTCAGAGCTAATCAAATTTAAATTCAAAATTACAATACATACTGGCTAGTAAACAGAATGCCGTCAGATCCATTGGTCACATGTAAGCATATTGGAACTAAAACGTGTCTGATCTTGAAGTAGCAGAGCCATGCTGGCGATGTGCACCCACCACCTTCACGGCAAGTATGATTCATTGTCATTGTCAATGTCAAGCCTACGCATCTTCCAGCCCACCGCATGGCTTTACTCGCCAGAAGATGTCACGATTTTCTGGATTGCTACACGGAAACAACATGTTTCCAGAAGAATCGGGAGTCCTCCTCGAGGTTTTGTGTCTATTAGTATAAGAAATGTTTGTAACAGCCTTGAAAAGACTACTTCTTTGAACACACTCTGTGGTAAGAAACAGGCAAAGTAGATTGTTTTTGCTAGGTTTTGCGGTTTGTCATTTTGAAGGTTATGCGATTATTTCAGATGTGTCTCAAATTTTGATGACGTCTTGGAAGTTAATACTGCGGATCTGATTGATAAATAGCGTCTTGGCGTGCTGAAGTAGGGTATTGGTATTTCGGTTTGATGTTCACATCCAACATTTCTATGTTTTCCTCAGTGTTTTTTTTTATTGCTTTCTTTGATTTAAAAAAACATCATACTCTTCTATTATCGTATTACTTCATTTTACTCTAAACATGTAATTCATCTCAAAACAAAACGTCACCACTAAACGATGCAACAAAACGTGGTACAAGAACCCCCACTTCATCAAACATACCCCATCTATAGTGAGTACCTGACACCCCATAGGCAAACACATACGATAGAACAAGCAACAACCCAAAGTCTCCAACACAAGACGCAACACCACAAACTACAACACACAACACCATTCTCAACAGCCCACAAACCCCTTCGATCACCGTAAGAAATTTCCTCCTCTGTTCAATTCCGAATATATCATAAGCATGTGGGTATAACCCGCTATCAAACTGACTGACTGACTGAGTATAGTTTTACGCCGATTTGAGCAATATTCCAGCAACATCATGGCGGGATACACCAGAAATGGGCTTCACACATTGTACCCATGTGGGGATTCGAACCCGGGTCTTAGGCGTGACGAGCCAACGCTTTAACCACTAGGCTACCCCACCGCCCCCGCTATCAAACAATGATGAGAGCATGTTTTCTAAAAAATGTAAGCGTATCCTGCTCCTTTAGTGGTAGTCGCCATGACTACATGCCAAGACAAATGAAGTAAAAAAAGGTATAAAATAAGTTAAAATGTCAAGAATCGCCACAGACAGAGGGCACTCGATTGTATGTCAAATGTGTTGAAATGACACCAAAGGCTTATATGGGAAAGCTGACTGTCTTGTTTTACATACACATGTAGGTGGTTTGGTCTTTGTTCTATTTCCAGCTCACGTGGAACAAGTGGAAGGGATCTTCTTGACCATTCCCTGTTTTCATCGTGCCAGTCTAAGGAGAACTTCAGATGTGTACATGAAGAAACAGATGGAGTGGGGTAAAGATGAAGTTTATGGGTGTACACCGGGGCGGCGGGGTAGCTTAGTGGTTAAAGCGTCCGCTCGTCACGCTGAAGGCTCGGGTTCGATTCCCACATGGGTACAATGTGTGAATGTCCCCCGTCGTGATGTTGCTGGAATATTGCTAGAAGCGGCGTAAAACCATATTCACTCACTCACTATGCTGTACACTTCTTAAACAAAGGCCAACTGTCACACGTTAGAACGCACCGCACCATTCTAAAGCACATCCCAATTCACCAGAGCCCACCACAAGTGTTTGAATCACATGACATGAGACACATCTACACAAAACATTTTAAATACTCCCTCAACACGCTACAGCCCGTACATCGATCACCCTATAATACAAGACCACATATATTTAATCACATGCCACACCTTTCACGACACACAAGCATAACTTAAAACAGTCCGAATAACATATCACACAAAACCCTCAGAACCACAACTCAACCCGTTCATTAATTCACATTCCAGAAATTCACGTTCCACAGCTGACCACATCACATCACATCACATCATACCCTCGTCATATCTAGCAATCCATTACGCGCCACACCAATATCCACTCTCGGAGCTCCAAACACAATTAACCTTACTGCCATGTAAAGGCATTCATCGGTCTCTACAGCCCTCAACTCTATATTTACCTTAATCTCCACATTCAACATTATCCAAGTCCACGACCCAAGACTCCACGCTCAATCACACCATGCCACACCATATGTCATCACACCATGCCACACCATACGCCATCACACCTTGCCACACCATACGCCATCTGACCATGCCACACCATACGCCATAACACTATGCCACGCCATACGCCATCAGACCATGCCACACCATTCGCCATCAGACCATGCCACACCATACACCATTACACCATGCCACACCATACGCCATAACACCATGCCACGCCATACGCCATCAGACCATGCCACACCATACGCCATCACACCATGCCACACCACACGCCATCACACCATGCCACACCAGACTCCTACACACCATGACATACCATACGCCATCACACCATGCCACACCATACGCCATGCCACACCAGACTCCTACACACAATACAGCACAGTACCATACCATAACACACTCCACTACACCTTACCACAACACAGTCCACTACACAATTCCACAATACACGTTCCCACAGATCGTCTGTCACAGTCCTTATTTCACAACCCCCTACATTCCACTCCACAGCACCCAGCCTCTAAAGTCACAACCAACCGCCATTGACACCCCGCCCCAAAACTTACCACCCCGATACAACCTCCCCACACCCCACGACCGACTACCTCCTCCACCCTAACGCCCCACACATAACATCCCTACACCCCGCCTCTTCACACCCACTACCTAACACACCGCCGCTGTTCACCCTACCGCCCCGCTTCGTAACGCCCCACCCTTACGCCCTACACCCTAACGCCTAACGCTCCACCGCTTCACAACATACCAAACCATAACGCCAATACCCCACCGCATTAGAATACCCTTGCACCCCCACCGTCTCACACCTCTCCGCACCCCACCGCATATGAACACCCTCACACAACCTATCCCACCGCCCAACACCCTACCACATCACACATCAACACCCCACACCATACCGCCCCAATCCATCCTAACACAGCCATCACCACCTTTCCTAACGAACATATATTGTTTATGACCGTCTATGCCAACACAAGCTCTCCGTCTATGCCAACACAAGCTTTGCGTTCTCGAGTGCACACGTACAGCGGTACGTTACATTTGTAACAGTAAAATACTCATAGTACCGTTAGTATTTCTCATCACAGCCGTTACCGCAGATTCTACAGCAAGACATCGCATTACACAGTGTAAGGAATCAGACCTTAGGCAAAACCTAAAGGAAGGACTGAAATAGAAATTCAATTGATAAAATGACAGCAATACGCGGATCAAGTTTAATCTCTGACGCAGGGAACGCAGTCAGTTATTTAATATTTTCCGGCAGATTGTTCTGAAATAGCTACATAAAAATGAACCTGATGTAATGGCATTTGAATTAACATAGGTGCTTCAAAAAGAGGTTACGAAATGGGAATATCGGGTTTTGGCTCTCTGAATTCTAGAACATTTAATTGCGTAATAATACAAAATCATAGTGATTCATGTTTTCAGGTGAACAATTGCAGTGCATTTGCATGTGTTCAGGACCTGTGCCTCCAGTATGACGGTCGCCTTTAGTTTGTTTGGTTTGTTGTTTAAGGATGCACTCAGCAATATTCCAGCTATATGGAAGGGTCACAATTAGTTCCCTGCAACACATAGACCGCCTCGGTGGTGTAGTGGTGAGAGCGTCCGCCCGGAGAGCGGAAGGTCGCGGGTTAGATCCTCGACCGCGTCATACCAAAAGACGTTAAAATATGGTACTTGTTGGTCCATGCCTGGCGCTCGGTATTACTGGGTACATCAAGGACTAGTCGGCTCGGAGTCAGTATAATGTGTCTGAGTGGGGTATTCATGCTTCACTGCGGCATGGTATCTCAGTGGACTAGCACTATAAAACCAACTTCAGTCACGGCTAGTACAAGCAGCCGCACATAAACTTATACACGCATGCACGTCGTCATACGAGCGAAATATTCTCAAGCACGACGTTAAACCCAATTTCACCTCCTCACCTCACCTCACCTGTAACCCATAATTGTTGTACGAGGCCTCATGTTTTTCATAGAATCAATATGTTACCATTAACCATAGCAAGCAAATCGTCTCCAAACCTGAATTTAACTTGCGATCATGATAAACTGACCCCAAGGAATAACTAAATGGTAAATCTGACGCAAAAGAACTCAAAAGTGTGTGCCTCATTTTGTAGTGATGATTGTGATCGCACTTCCCTTGTTGTGGTGGTTGTTTATGTGTTAAATAATATCTGTCACTGTTTGTTGATTTGGTCTATTTTTCATTAGTTTTCTGTTTGTTGAGTCATATAAAAACACAAACAACAAATAATTGTGAAGTGTATGATTGAAACAGTACTATCTAAGTAGCTCGTTGATTGAAACAGTACTATCTAAGTAGCTCGTTGTGTTTGTCGCGCTGCATGACTCAAATTACCGATACCATCGTCATACTGGATAACTGAAAGCAATGTTCTGAGAATAATTAAACAGTCACACGGATTACCTACGGAGGTGAGATGAAAACGTATAATTAGAGCTTTTGCAATGCATTATTTTGACTTTGTGTGTCCATTTTCTTTTGATTGGAGGGGTGGTGGGGTAGGCTTGTGGTTAAAACGTTCCCTCGTCACGTCGAAGACCCGGGTTCGATTCCTTACATGGGTACAATGCGTGAAGCCCATTTTTGGTGTCCCCCGCCGTGATATTGCTGGAATATTGCCAAAAGCGGCGTAAAACCCGGCTCACTCACCCACTCACTTTTGATTGAGTAGATGACTTGCCTTTGCGTTTGTTTGTGACGGGTGCTACCGATGAGAATACGCTCAGCCTTTAGCTAGCAGCTCGTATTATCACTATTGGATTCATAAACATATGGTAATGATATTGTCGGAATCGTAGAGTGGCCCCAGTTGTATTATTTTCCATTTAAGTCAGTGGTTACAACCTGACATACTCAAATACATAATTTTGTGAATCTCTGGACTATCGACGACAGATCGTGTCATCGTAGCTCGAAACATAGATTCATTCACACTATCGTACGTAGAATATAGTTCCAAATACAGGCCGGAGCATTAGAGGGGCGGTGGGGTAGCCTAGTGGTTAAAGCGTTGGCTCGTCACGCCTAAGACCCGGGTTCGATTCCCCACATGGGCACAATGTGTGAAGCCTATTTCTGGTGTCCCCCGCCGTGATATTGCTGGAATATTGCTAAAAGCGACGTAAAACTAAACTCAGTCAGTCAGTCAGCCGGAGAATTAGAAATATGAGTGAGTGGGTATGGTTTTAAACCGTTGTCATTCCAGCAAAATCACAGAAGGGTACGGTACACCAGAAGAAAAAAAGACATTACTTGTATGGTGTGGGAATCGAAACTGGACTTTCGGCTTTACGGCTGACATCATTAACGCTTGGTTACCGCAACACTCTAAATATTCCGAAGGAGGCATATCGCCTAGGAGTTAGCAGTAGTTCGCGCAAACCATGTTTCGTTGCACAGAAGGCTCGTTTCTGAATCATATGTGTTTTAGAACAACTTCACGGTTTCCTTGTTCGATGCACCCGTGAAGGCCCGGGTTAGAATTGGTCTCCAGCCAACCATGCTTGTCGTAAGAGACGACTAACGGGATCGGGTGGTCAGACTCGCTGATTTGGTTGACACATGTCATCGTATCCCAATTCCGTACATCGATGCTCATCGTGTTGATTACTGGATTGTCTGGTCCAGACTCGATTATTGACAGACCGCCGGCATAGAGCTTGAATATTGCTGAGTGCGGCGTAAAACTAAACCCACTCACTCCTTCTTCGGTGTCCTTCATGTGATCGATTTGCTAAACAAGGTCTAAATGTTCCTTTGAGACAAATCAATTTGTGACTCCGTTATGTATAGGAAGACCATGGTGACATTCAGACACTGCAGCCTTGACCTTGAGATATTTAACCCACTTCCTCATCTTCATCTGATGACACAGGGATACACAGTCAATTTCTGAAAAGAGGTATTGAGCAATATGCTGGGACATATAATAGTAGCCAATTGATGATCACACATCTTCAAACGGGGGAACATTTAACACAAAGAACGCTTTCTAATATTTTTCACTTTCTAATGTACTTGAAATCTAGGTGCGGGATATTTCTTCGACGTCGCTGTTGTCTTGCTGTGAATATAAGAGAGTGTGTTTTTCTTTGCTTTTACGCCGCATTTAGCAGTATCATAGCATCAACTCGAAGATTTTGGTAATAATCGAGTCCGGAGTGAGTGAGTGAATGAGTTTAGTTTTACGGCGCAATCAGCAATATTCCAGCTATATGGCAGCGGTCTGTAAATAATCGAGTCTGGACCAGACAATCCAGGGATCAACAGCATGAACATCGTTCGCCGCAATTGTGATACGATGACATGAGGTAACCAAGTCAGCTAGCCTGACCACCCGATCCCGTTAGTCGCCTCATATGACAAGCATGGGTTACTGAAGATTTATATTCTAACCCGGACCTTCATGGGTACACTCAGGTTAATATACATGGGTAGCATTTGTTAAAAACGTTCATGCTTGGGGATGATGTATTATTTGTGAACATGTTTCAGTTCAAATCAACAGGAATGGCACGATTGAATTATATTTTCTGGAATGACATTTCGTAAATACTGAATAAGTGCTTATTAAGATTTGGTGAAGTACCACTCATGGTAAATTTAGGCAGCAACTAGTTCAACAAAATACTGACTTTATGAAATATATACAAAAGCGAGTAACCCCTTTTCATGATCGTAAGGTTGGTTGGCTGGTTGGTTGGTTGGTTGGCTGGTTAACGCCGCACGCAGCAATGTTCCAGCTATATGGCGGAGGTCTGTAATAATCGAGTCTGGACCAGCCAATCCAGTGATCAACATCATGAACATCGATCTACGGAACTGTGATGCGATGACATGTGTCCACTAAGTCAGTGAGCCTGATCACCCGATCCCGTTACTCTCCACTTACGACAAGTATGGGTTGCTGACGTGGACTATATACTACCTGTCAGTATCAGTATATTCCCCTGGCCATAAAACAATATGCAACAAAACTGATACGTCTGCACTGGTTTCGGCACATGCAGCTTTTTGTATAATGTCCACTTTTCAAATGTAGTTTGGATTAACATCGATATATATCGTTCACTTTAGAAATGGACGAATGGACAAACGTGTAATGATTATCAAGAGACAAACTTGTCATGAATATACTTGTCAATATTATTGGACAAGAGACACCCTATATGCGTACAATGTGTGCAGCCAATTCTATTGTAGTGTTCATTCCATGTTCTGACTTGTGCCATATCTATATCTTTTGCGGGAACAATTGACTTGCCTGTGCATGTGTTTCTGAGGTGTGCTCCGTTGGGTCAGGACACGCTTAGGCTTTCCCTGGTACCATCACTATTTGATGGTGATTTATAAACACTAGACTTGCACAAGTTTCTAAGGTAGTAAATAATAGATTAAAAGATAATTTCTGATATCCTCCAAAGGATAGACTTACTGTACATCCATGGGTTTAGCATTCAGTACAGCCTTGCAGCAAGGTGACATAAACAGGTGTCCTGATATAGTCGGAATCCAACAAAGGACTTTGCTTTTCAATAGGTTCATGAAACCCGTGAAGATCCGGGTGAGAATTGGTTCTCAGTAGCGCATGCTTGTCTTAACAGGCGACTAACGGGATCGGGTGGTCAGACTCGCTGACTTGATTGACACATGTCATGGTATCCCAGTTGCGTAGATCGATGCTCATGATGTTGATCACTGGATTGTCTGGTCCACACTCGATTATTACAGACCTCTGCCATATAGCTGGAACATTGCTGAGTGCGGCGTTTACCAACCAACCAACCAACCAACCAACCAACCAATCAGCCAACCAACCTTACGATCAAGAAATGGGGTTACTCGCTTTTGTATATATTTCATAAAGTCAGTATTTTGTTAACCCGTGTCAACACAAAAAGGATTAACCAAACGATACCAAATACCAATAGTTCCAATGTGGAATCATGGGCGATGTTATTCGCATCCCAAACAGTATATATATGATTTTAACCTTTAACACTGACAATGAGCATGCGTGTAAGGGGTAAGTCATGTGACATATTTATTGTTATCACGTGACTTGTTTGTTGATGTTATAAGCGACACGAGTCATCATGTCCTTGGCCGACATATTTCCGGATGATACGAGCCAGTGCAGAAAAACAGCTTTAAAGTCAATCCAGAACGCGGTCACCAATATAGCTTTTCCATTACTCTCGTCCGGTCAAAGAACTGCATCTGACTGTTCACACAGAGATGAGGAAACAGGCTTTGGCAGGAGTGGTGTTTTCAGATTACAATGGTCGCCGAGGTTGCAATCAACAACGGGATAAACAGACCGGGTTGTACCAAGGCACACGGGTTGTTTATCTGGGCGAGTGTCGCATCCTGTTGCGCTAGATAGTTTAATCTGTACTGTGACAGAGCGCTGACCTGGAGCCAAGGTCGAGTATATCTCGTACAATGGTGTTTTAACACAGATGAATTGCGTCACATATTTCAACCCTATAATCATTAACATGTAAACACCCAGTTATCATCGTGTTGATTTATTTACAAGACAGCTGATTGTGTTATCGGTATCGTGTATGCGTCCATCCCGATGAGATAAAGCATGTGTGTAATTTGGTTTAAACATAAGTGCGCAATATAGAGGGTATATCTGAGCTGTGTGAGTTACCGAGTTGAGCTAAACACTAATTTGAACCATATTCCAGTTGTACTATGGTCCTACTGACTGACTGAGTGAGTTTGGTTTTACGCCGCTTTTAGCAATAACCCAGCAACATCACGGCGGGGGACACTAGAAATGGGCTTCACACATTGTACCGATGTGGGGATTCGAACCCGGGTCTTCGGCGTGACGAGCCAACGCTTTAACCATTAGGCTACCCCACCGCCCCACTATGGTCCTAACAATACGTACCCCTTTGTAGGACATGTGTAGTAGTGAGTGTGTGAGTTTAGATTTTCACCGCTTTTAGCAATATTCCAACAATGTCACGGCGGGGGACACCAGAAATGGGCTTCACATATTGTACCCATGTGGGTATCGAACCCGGGCCTTAAACCACTTGGCTACCCCACCGCCCCCAATATGAAGTAGCTCAGCAAGGGTTTTGCGAACTTGGTTCAAATTGGGAGCCCAGAAATATTACCAATGATACATAGATGTTACCACGTGAGTGTGTTTGGGAATAAATATATCGACGAGCTATCTTGAGGTTGCAACCACGCCCAAGGCTATGCAGGACCGCGTTCCACGACTTCGTAAACGCTACGACGACTTCAACGTGGACGAATGACCATTGTCATAACGGTTTATTGAGGAACTCATTTGAGGACGCTTTTCTCTAAAGCGATATCTTATTTCAAAGCTTTTGTAAATTTCGGATTGGTAGGAGAATTTTGTAAAATCGTAAAAACTGATACAAATTGTTCGCGTGTAATGTCTAACCGGTTCACTGGTTAACCTTACAGATTTGGGATCGCAGTCAGTTTAATAAGAAACGTTTCTCTTTCAAATCTGAAAGATAAATCGTGACAATGAGATGCAGACACTGGCCATATGTTATCATATTATCATATTATCATAACTTCTGGATTATATTTTAACTGTAAAATGTATGAATTGTCATTAAGTACATAATACTACGTAGCTGTGTCTTGGAGAAGCTGAACTGTGGTGTGAAAAGACTGCATGATCAAAAGACGACCTGTGACTGAACAAGACAACGTAGGCTTAACAAAATGTTTAAAATGTATGTTTGTGCAAGGCAAAGTCCTTTAAACAATCACTTGTCACGCTGTTACAGGTGTTATGCGGATGTAGTTTTGTTAATTATGTCATATTAATTAACTTTTAGTTGTTATGGGTCACAAAAGTTTGAAGCGCTGGGTGTGGATACGAACTCACACCTTTATCAAGGCTGTGTATGTTCGCCTGTTAAGAGTGGACTCGGGAGTTACCTCCTCTTTGTTGTGGTTGTTGTTGGTGCTTCCGGCGGGGAGAGAAGCGCTACTGGGAATATAAAAACTTTGTTGAGTTAATATGTGACCCAATATTTTAGATTTGTGACTCAACTGTATTGGAAGGAAATCTGTACTGTCATTCATTGTAATATTGTTTATTGTTTATTCAATATATTATTGAATATAATAAACTTCTCTGCGTTCTATTTTGCTGGTTTAAAGGGGACTCACAAGCCTTTTATCTCAGTAATTTCTAAACCGTAACACATGAATAAATTTCCCATTTTATTGTTAGTTCTGTGATAATAGATGCAGCTGAAAATGGCATAATAACACTCACCAATTTTATACAGTGATTAAGATAGCTGCGTGTGCGATGAGGACAGAAAGCCATTGAATCTGATTATTCCATGATAATTGTTTGTGGTGTTAGTCTTACAAGAACTTTGTACCATACAAGGCAATGACACAAGGCTATGACACTTATCTATGGTACAAGACAAAGACACTTATCTATGACACAAGGCCATGACACGCCTAATGACACAAGGCAATGAGACTTACATGATACATGTTAATGACACTTATCAATGACACAAGGCCATGACACGCCATGGTGACACAAGGCAATAACACATATATGACACATGTGGATGACACTTATCTATGACACAAGTCGATGACACATGTATGACACAAGGCCATGACACGCCATGGTGATACAAGGCAATAACACATATATGACACATGTGGATGGCACTTATCTATGACACAAGGTGATGACACATATATGACACAAGGCCATGACACGCCATGGTGACACAAGGCAATAACACATATATGACACATGTGGATGACACTTATCTGACACAAGATGATGACACATATATGACACAAGGCCATGACACGCCATGGTGACACAAGGCAATGACACTTATATATGACACAAGGTGATGACACTTATCTATGACACAAGGTGATGACACAAGGCCATGACACGCCATGATGACACAAGGCCATGACACGTCATGATGACACAAGGCAATGACACAATGCTACAACACAAGGCAATGCCAATGAAGTATGTAAGCCAACATCACAAGAACATTGCGTCGTAATTGTTTGCAGGTGAGCTACAGAGACGTATAAACTTGTTTGTCATCTATCTACATCCGAGTCAGAAGACAAAGACACTTATCTATGACACAAGGTCATGACACGCCTAATGACACAAGGCAATGAGACTTAATGATCATGACACCTATCAATGACACAAGGCCTTGACACGCCATGGTGACACAAGGCAATAACACATATATGACACATGTGGATGACACTTATCTATGACAAAAGGTGATGACACATATATGACACAAGGTCATGACACGCCATGGCGACACAAGGCAATGACACTTATATATGACACAAGGTGATGACACTTATCTATGACACAAGGTGATGACACAAGGCCATGACACGTCATGATGACACAAGGCAATGACACAATGCTACAACACAAGGCAATGCCAATGAAGTATGTAAGCCAACATCACAAGAACATTGCGTCGTAATTGTTTGCAGGTGAGCTACAGAGACTTATAAACTTGTTTGTCATCTATCTACATCCAGGTCAGAAACGTCAAGGTCAACTGGGCATGGGCAAAGTACACAAAGGGGAAAGTGTAGTTGATAATAACTTAAAAATATTCACATGCGTCACCCACTGACAGTTATCTCCCTTACATTCGCTCGGCATCGTAAGATCGATTTACAACGAAACAAAAGAAGTCAAGGTTTAAGTGCAGAAGGGACGCGCTAAATCTAATTACAAGTCGAACGAGTAGGCGAGGACATGTTTCTGTAAACTTCACTACCGTATTGAGTCAGGACAGACTCGGCAAAAACGTTAGCCTTGCACAAGTGAAGAAAATATTTATTTAAATGATAATTTCTGGATTATATAAATAAAACGTGCACGTTTTGGTTGGTTTGTTTGACGGTGCACTCGGCTATATGGCGGCGGCTTGTAAATAATCGAGTCTGGACCAGACAATCCTGTGATCAACAGCATGAGCATTGATCTACGCCATTGGGATACAATGACATGTGTCAACCACCCCACCTGATCCCACGTTTGTCAATAGGCTGGCATCTATAGAGTACTGTCCGCTTATCTTGACGGTTCCAAAAACACTTCGAACGCACGGGCCAAAACGCAACAACAATACCTATATCAAACACGTCACCATCCAATAACCGTTTATTTGCCAGCATCATACATTGGTGTATTCCTTCCTTTGTCCGGCATCTTGGTCTCACACTATATATGAACAATGCAGTTTCATCAAAGAGACTGACTGACTGACTGACTGAGTTTAGTTTTACGCCGCTTTTAGCAATATTCCAGCAATATCACGGCGGGGAACACCAGAAATTGGCTTCACACATTATACCCATGTGGGGAATCGAACCCGGGTCTTCGGCGTGACGAGCGAACGCTTTAACCGCTAGGCTACCCCACCGCCCTTTAAAAGCAAGAATTACTACTCATGGGCTTAGCATTCAGTAACTAACGAAGACATACAGTAAAAATGTTTTATTGTTTGTTTTTTTTATATTATTTTTGTATGTTTAACGACACGCTCTGAGCTATTTCAGATTTATGAGGGTGGACTGTTAATTATCGAGACTGGACAAGACTGTGAAGGATTGGCATCGTAAGGATACATAGGATGCGATGACATGCATCAACCGAGCCTGACCACCCGATCCCGTTAGTCGCTTCTCATGACAAGCTTTTGTTGATGAAGACCAATTCTAAATCGCATCTTGTACGTTCCCCGGACGTTTATACCAAAAGACGCGGACACGTGATAATTGTTATTGCCCTTCCTGCGCTCGGTACATAGGGATGAAACTAGAGCTGGTCGGCTTGGAGCCTGTGGCTGGTAACACTCCGTCTGAAAGGGGTATCCATGTATACTAGGTCGGCTAGCACTATTAGACTGTCTGGACTAGTATAACCCGACAAGCGTGCGCACACGCACACGCACTCACACACCGTTATATGAGTGGAGCGGGTAGCCTAGTGGTTAAAGCGTTCGCTCGTTACGCCAAAGACCCGGGTTCGATTGACAATATGTGTACTATCCATTTCTGGTGTCCCCCGCCGTGATATTGCTGGAATATTGCTAAAAGCGGCGTAAAACTAAATTCACTCACCCACACACCGTTATATAAGTGCCATGCCGCGATGAGAAACCCCTGTTAATCTCACCTTATTCAGGCTGGGTTAACAACCGCTTCTATCAGAGTGGGAATATCGTTACAACTCACTGCCTGACCACTGCCTCATTCATGCAATTGACCTGTACTACGAAACACGTTAACGAGACTGGACAATAGTTTCCATCAATCAAGAGTTAAAGGTCACATAAACCCTAGGGGGTACAAATACATAAATCACTAACTGGCATCGTTATAAATGAAACCCCGTCATTAAAACTACTCATTTCGACCTTTAATTGACTTAAATCGACCTTTTTGACAACAGTGCACAATTCTCACCCGCGAACGAAATTTCAACCAATCAGAGCGGCGCGCCTCTGTGACGTCATATGAGGAATAGCTTTGAGAGCCGATGCAGAATTCATCTACATTTTAGGGGTAAATTATCGTGTTTACAGGCTTGTATAAACCTGAAATCGTGACAATTGTTGTGGAAAATGAAAGCTATATGTTCTCACAATCTACTGTCATTTAATTTTGTCTCCTGCTTTGCCTAGTTTCCGAGTTACAACTTGTTTTCATAGACGATTCTGTCAAAATCGATTGGTGTCGTTAGGCCCTATTTGTATAATGACTGATCCAAATTGATCCCATTTCTGTGTTGTTTTACCTCGATATTTAATCATGTCATGTAAAAATCTGTTTGTATTCTCAAAACAGTGTCGGCCCATAAGTTTTCACATGCAATACAGCAATTAATACTCCCTCGTTGTAACCCGTGTTAGGTGGTATAAACCTACACATGTTATTTGTCATCATTCACTTGATGGTCAGTTAATGAATTTATAACAGGTATAATTAGTGGTAACACACTTAGATTACCCGACAAAGGTTCCCATTTGGCATTTCTTGTGTCTGGAGTAAATATTCAACATTATAAACATCGATCAAAGGATTAACCGATAACACGCTGATTGATTAATTACTTTTATCTTACACAGCGGAATTGTCAAAGGTAGTGTTTATGTATGTAGATTTACTAATCTATACTGAATACACTCTGTCGTGTCGGTGTCTGCGTAAAACAACGTCCTTCTTTCAAAGGATTAACCGGCAATACATTGATTGATTGCCCATTATTGGCTAACTAAATTACTGTTTTTAAAGAAAGGCGGACATTATGCAATTGGTTGCCAGGTGTGCTATCTTGGGTGACCAATGAGACTATACACCAATACCTGAAAAGATTTATCACTTTTTCGTATATTAAACTGTTAAAAGACACATCATTTGGAACAGTTTGTGGATATTGATGGATACATTCCTCGAACAAGGTAATGGCCTGATATTGTTCCTATAACTTTAATCTGTTTTAATTTTAATATTTGCATTTTGTTTTTATTCATTTGTCGTAGCATTCAACAGAATCATTGTTTTCGCCGTGAAGTGTAATGGGACAGACAACATGCACTAGGGTGTGTGTGCGAATTATGATTCACATTGGCAAACTATAAAATGTCTAGATATTACAGTTCTGTTATAAATTCACTATAAGTATCAGCAGATCGTCTGCTTTTTATTTAGTTTCAAAATGCATACAAGTGTGATAATAAACTAATTAGGATTATAAGACCAAATATAAAGACGCACATTGACTAGTATCTACATACTGGTGAGTGGACATTAACCATGGGAATGTAGCAAGAAATTTATCGCGCAGTATTGTGACTTCGACCCCCACCTCGCTTCCGTGGAAGAAATCGTTATGTTATAAGTTGTGTCATGCAAAATCCGTTTGGTTATGATTCCAATACATATTTAACAACGAGTAGAAAGTAGTCTTGATTTTCTAACAGTGAAAACAAACTATAATCTCATTAATTCTAACAGATTTTTTATTTTTAAAAATGGCGGCGCCCTGTCGGGAACATCCGCCAGTCTGAGGATAAATGGTATTTAGGTTTGTTTTCACCGAGTTACAAAATCAAAACTACTTTCTACTGGTAATAAAATATATATTTTATTGATAGCCAATAGGATTTTTGCATGACATAACGTATATCATAACAATTTCTCTCGTGGCAGCGAGGTGGAGTCAATATAATACTACTTACAATATTATTGTTACTTCGACCACAACCTCACTTCCGAGGAAGAAATCGTTATGTTACAAGTTGTGTCATAGAAAATCTTTATGGTCATCAATCATATGCATATTTTACTACAACTAGTAAGTAGTTTTGATTCTTTAACTTCCGTGAAGCGATCTGAACACAAGTAAGATATCGTTTCAGGCTTCCACAACGCTCGCTTCGCACTCACAAACATAACCCATTTAGCACGAACTGCGGGGTCCTGTGGAAATCTGTGCATGGGGACACCATCGCCCGACCCTAGGAGCAATTGACGACAAAGCAACGATTCGGCATGTCGTCGTTGATGTCGAGAAATCATCAAAATGATGAGCGTGCTACACATTTTCTATACAACTAACTGAAAATCGTTCCTCATATGACGTCACTGCAGTGCTCTGGCGACAGAGTTACGTAACCTGTCTGTGGTTTCGTTGGCGGGCGAGAGGAAGCAGGCGACTTTTGGCCACTTTTAATCGCTCGGTATTAATTAACCACAAGTTTTTAAAGAATAAAATTTGGTGTTCCGCATAAAGACTAACCACAAATCTTTCATATGTAATGGTTAAAAGAGTAACAAAAACAAAGTTTAGTGGTTCTAAAATAAAGCAAGTCTAGATTTCCCCAGGTTCAGTCTCTGGTCTCCCTGGGGTTCCTTTTCAATTCAAATGGGCTTGTTTGTTACTATCAAAATTATATATATACGGAGACTAAGCGTTAGTCTAGGGAAGGGGGGAAACAGCGTGCACCCAATGACAGCAACAAAACCGCTTTATTTCAGTATTTACGGTAGGTCTTTACGAAACATGTTAAGTATCATATTCTGCCAGAGAGACACAGCGCAGGAAGCACAGACAGGCTTCCTGTCAGTACAGATAGATCATGCACAATGAGAAAACATGAAATTAGATCTGATAGATGTCATAATGTCGAGAGACAAAATATGGGTTAATGTACTTCCGAATGTACCAGACACAAACGTGAACTAGGGTTTACCATTTTATGTGGCACGTGGCACCGAGTAGCCGTTTCTAGGTTACAAGGAATCCTGTCTGTTTGACCAACTTACTTCTACAGTACAGACATACAGAAGTTGGCTGTCAGTTCCAGCTGTTAATGGTCAAGACAGCTGACTTCCTGGTAACTCCCTGCTGTTTCTGTCAGGCAGGTAGACTTGCATAAGTCTCTAATGCAAAAATATTTCTCCTCAGCTCTTCAGAGCTCTACTAGCAAAGTTTAAAAATTTATAAATCGTAGAGACAAATTGTCCCTCCTTAGACTGGCGGATGCTCCCTTATATAGACTTGCCTATTGTCCGGATATAATTACTACACATCCATGGACATACTCTGTACAGCCTTGAAGTAAGGCTATCAGCGTGCATCGGTCTCAGTGCGATGTTGTACGATAGTAATCTAAGTGCTTTTAGGTTACTGTGCTGAATACTGGAGATTCCATAGACTGTCTCAGTCCCTAAACCACATTATTCAGCCTACTAGTTAGCTCTCCTTGCAATGCTAAAGCACTAAATGAAGCAAGTCTAGATTGTCTCAGGACCTCTCTGAATGTCCCTTCCCATCTCCTGTGACTTACTGGTATGACTTGGTCGTATACTGAAGAATGTTTCGAATATCAACTAATGTGTTGCGAGTATATTAAAAGTGGCATATTCCTGAACTTGTTAAATGTTTTTGTTTGTTTGGGTGTTGTTTAAAGCCGCACTCAGCAATATTCCAGCGAGTGAGTGAGTGAGTTTAGTTTTACGCCGCACTCAGCAATATCCCAGCTATATGGCGGCGGTCTGTAAATAATCGAGTCTGGACCAGACAATCCAGTGATCAACAGCATGAGCATCGATCTGCGCAACTGGGAACCGATGACATGTGTCAACCAAGTCAGCGAAACTGACCACCCGATCCCGTTAGTCGCCTCTTACGACAAGCATAGTCGCCTTTTATGGCAAGCACATGGGTTGCTGAAGACCTATTCTACCCCGGATCTTCACGGGTCATTATTCCAGCGATGTGGCGGCGGTCGGTAAATAATCGAGTCTGGACCAGACGATCCAGTGATCAACAGCATGAGCATCGATCTACACAAATGGGATACAATGACGTGTCAACCAAGTCACCGATCCCGTTTGTCGCCTTTTACGACAAGAACGGGTTACTGAAGATCAATTCTAACCCGGATCTTCACGGGTCAATATTCCAACGATGTGGCGGCGGTCGGTAAATAATCGAGTCTGGACCAGACAATCCAGTGATCAACAGCATGAGCATCGATCTACACAAATGGGATACAATGACGTGTCAACCAAGTCACCGATCCCGTTTGTCGCCTTTTACGACAAGAATGGGTTACTGAAGATCAATTCTAACCCGGATCTTCACATAGGTGTGGTTACATGTGCATGGGTTATGATGTCTATGTAGACTGGCATCGAATGACATTTAGGATAATAAATAATATGGTATTGAAGAACTTAATTTCGGGCCAAAAGCTGAAATGAGTTTGTGTGAAGGGAAAGGGGTTGGTTTTGGTGGGGTGGGATGGGCTGTAGGGAAGGGGAGTTAGTAAATACCCGCTTTGGCGCCTTTAAGAGAGACTAATCGTCATAGAATACACGTGCACTTGTTGTCTTGTAGAAGAATATATACGGCTGACATATAGTTTGGGAACTCTATAGTTGAGCTATACATTCATCACTTCCACGTCGTTTAAGTTCTCACAGCATTTCGAATATGGTTGATTTCACTTGCCCTATATAGACTGGTTTTATTCAGGGGAAAGTTGAAACGCCTTTGTTTTAGTGCAGGACGAGTGGTCAACATTTTTATTTACGGATGGTCAAATTACTTATTGACATTTCTCGTGGTTAACACAGTGTCTGATTATATAACGGAATGCTAGGAATTGCTAATTATAGCCAACTCGGGTTCTGTCCATGAGTGACTGAACAAGCGATATGATGAGTCGACACCTGAAATCGGCTTCACACATTGTACCCATGTGGGGAATCGAACTCGGGTCTTCAGCATGGCTAGCAATCACTTTAACCACTAGGCTACCCCACCAGCCCACAATGCAAGTGGATCAATGCAGAGTGTAGAAAAGCGAAAAAGTATAGAAAGACCAGCAGCTTATGACCATAATATAAACACACTCGTATGCTTCACGGTCAGCGTAAACATGGTCAATAATAGCGGTCAGCTCATTACGCACTGACCCTCGTGTGAATGTCCTGATTCAAGGCCAGAGTTGGACGGCCGTACAAGTACACTGAGAGTGCAGTTGGCCTGCTCGTTTTGTATGAGGAGGGATTCACAGTATCAGTGCGTAGTGGCTTGTTGTTGTGGCAGATTGTTTATATTGTGACCGCCCTAATGCTAATATGACGATATTGTGATGATAAATCGATAATTGCAATCAGCCTATGCTCATTCCGCAGCGAATGGGTACCTAGTAGGACGCAATGGTTACGCGAATGCAAAACCATCTATTAAATTTAAGGAAGTTTTGGTTGTATAATCCCAAGGGAAGTGAGATCGCTTTATGATAGACTAACGATTAGCCTCTGAAAACATAATTAAGTTGGATAGAAACAAACATTTCCTTTTAAATTGAAAAGGAGCCCCAGTGAGAAGGGATAATCAAAACCCGAGGAAATCTAGACTTGCTTCATTCAGGGCTTTAGCAAGGCAGGAGGGAAAATAATGTCATTCGGAGACTGTGAGACAAACTAGCTTTTGGACTGTGTGCTGAATGACAGACCAGGATCATGAGAGTTGAACCAGAACAGGCTGAATGGTTTGAGTGAGTGAGTGTGTGTGAGTTTGGTTTTACGCCGCTTTTAGCAAAATTCCAGCAATATCACGGCGGGGGACACTAGAAATTTGCTTCACACAGTGTACCCATGTGGTCAATCGAATCGAATCGGCGTGGCGAGCGAACGCTTTTACCACTAGGCTACCCCACCGCCCCTGAATGGTTTGAACACGCGCAACTTGACTATCAACACGAATTATCGTCAGGATTGGTAACAGAAATACCTCTATAATGATTAAAGCTTCAGCATTACATCAAAGGTCCAGGCGCGCTATTCTCGAAACGTTCGTAGCCCTACGAACTTCTCAAGCCCATTCTTAACACATTGGCTACGATCAAAGTTAAGAATTCTTAGGGCTACGAACATTTCGAGAATATGGGCCCAGGTTCGATTCCCATACACAGGTAAAATGTATGAAGCCAAATTCTGGTGTCCCCCACCGTATGTGTATGGGTACCACGTTTGGATGAGAAAGCCACAATAACTCGGTGCGCCTAGTGGCTGCAAGAGTTGTATGATCCCCAGGGAGTTGAGATTGATAATTCGATGTGCCGTTGAGATTGACATCCAATGATCGAGGGAAAAATACCAGCGCCTTGAGCCTACACTCGTGCATTGATATGTGCGCTATATAAATATCCAGCAATCCTATGACCGTATTGTAAGTGACATATTCTAAAAGCGGCGTAAAACTATACTCACTCATAAGCACTGACCACTCGTTCTAAGAAGAAACACCCGACCTCTGTTTATACAATATGACCGCGAACAAATACAAAAGACAATCCCAAAGCTCTAATGGAAGTATGGTTCTTTGTTTTTTCGCAAACATACTTAGCGCGAGGTCAGTATTTCCCAATAATGAATCTGACACTTTTATAACATGTGCTTTGATTGAGGGTGAGGATGTAAGGCGATTGTTTTTACTGTTTATTTGTGTCGTTTGTCCAATCTACAAAGACAGCATGCATTCATTGTCGGTCAGTGCCCTTTAGCGTTCACGCATTAATGCCTTCCCAGTACTATCATGCTTGATCGACCTCACAGCCGAGAGCTGTCCCATGTGTTATTGATCGTACAGAGGTAAATAAGTCAGTTAATCGTTGACCACGGGTCCAGCTGTCGATGGATATCGAGGATACGATCTGAACATTCAGTGAGTGCCCGGATGTGGTGACCTCGTTTTGGGAAATGGACGTCAGACGCAGGTGTTGTTGACCTTTGATTCGTGGTTGTAGGTCAAGGTGGTTTAGAAATCGTGTTAAACGGAGGAAAAACAACAAATACTTGCAATATTATAAATACGGATATTCCTGAAGTTTAATTGCTCGCTATTAACTGCTCATAGGGTAGGTACTGACATAAAGGCAAGGGTAATTCTATTGACTTCAAAATACCAAAAAAAACAATAGGCAAAATACAAGGTACACAAAACCATATTTAGCGTCGGATATTATGGTTCAAAACATCAACATCCACCGAAAAACACGTAGAAATATGTTGAAAAAACATAAAATCGTATGGAAACCGATAATGAAATATTGACAAAATGGCGAGGAAGATATTTGAAGAATAATAGGTATATTGATACTGTACTAGAAATGAGTTTACGGTCGAGGTATCTTCATATGGAGCAAGTGTATAGGAATATGTCTACAGTCCGGACAGGGCTACTCAACTTTGTATTTGAAGACTTCCAGGGAAATAGAAAAGGTAATATTGGCATTCTAATTTCGGTTCCGTTTATCATGGAAGCGTATTAGTGCCGCATTCTTAGAATATATCCACATGGATATGATGGACATATGTTGTTATTTCTGATACCTCTTCAAAACCTATTTTGTTTCTGTGAGACTGACTGACTGACTGAGTGAATATGGTTTAACGCCGTTTTTAGCAATATTCCAGCAATGTCACGGCGAGGGACACCAGAAATGGGCTTCACAAATTGTACCCAAGTGGGGAATGGAACCCGGGCTTTCGGCGGGACGATCGAACGCTTTAACCACTAGGCTACCCCACGGCCCCTTGTTTCTGCTGATGTATCTTTGTAAACACGACACGACAACATACACCGCAGCACCTTCCCTGTAGTCTGACCCGTGAAGGTCCGGATTAGAATGAACCTTCAGACAGACAGATTTATTCAGTATAAGGCCTTTGGCCCAAAATACAGACAATATAGGGCTACAAAATATCCCTGCGCATAATACATATTTACATACATTTCATAGCATAAAATAGTACAAATGCATGATATGAATATATTATATATTACTTTGCCTTATTTGTTGTGCTTTAAATAAAAATATTGTAGTGTTATGCAAAATATCATAATTATGAGAAGCGATTATAGAAATAAAGTTATGTTGAGAGGTAGTATTGATGTATTTACCAATAAGTGTATTACGGAAAAAACTATAAGCTTCACAGATTAGAAGTACATGATATTCATTTTCAATAAAATACTTTTTTGGGGATAAACAGAGAGGACAGAGTCTTGGTGTAGCTTGATGTCTTCCAGTGTTGACAGCTATTCTAAAGTTACTGCATCTGAAGCGTGATAAGATCCTTTTAAACGAGATAGAAGTTCAGATAGTATTCAACAGTCAGTAGGGATTTATATTGTTTATATGAATAAGAGTCTGATAGGTTATTAACATTTAAATTCCAGGTTTGTTGTAGATTGTCAAATAGTCTCTGCTTGAACATTGGAGTTTCGCTGACTTGGTTGACACATGACATCGTATCCCAATTGCGTAGATCGATGCTCATACTGTTGATCACTTGATTGTCTGGTCCAGACTCGATTATTTACAGACCGCCGCCATATAGCTGGAATTGCTGAGTGCGGCGTAAAACTAAACTTACTCACTCACTCACTCCTTGTAGTCTGTCTCTCAGTCCCTGAACCTCATTATTTTCCCTCCCCTGCCTTTTCTTTGATACAAAGATCTCCCATCTCACTGGGTTCCTTTTCAGTTTAAATGGAGGTATTTGTTTCTCTCAAACTTGTAATTCAAAGACAAGGCGTTCGTCTACATCTTCGTGTAGTGCTTGTGTAGTGCTTGTGTAGTGCTTGTGTAGTGCTATGTCCTCAGCTCAGAATGTCATGTATAGCAAGATTGTCACTTCTTAAAATATTCAACATTGTTAGTTTGAACTTTGAGAGAAAATAGTTTCGGCTTTTTAGAACATTCTGGGTGAGAAAAATACCCAAAAACTGTGATTCTATTATGTTTAATTAACACATGCTCAAGTGTCTCTCGCAGAATGAGTGAATCACGATTCGAGATTCAAGATGTCTTCCGGTAAGAGGGTTCTGTAAAAAGGCCATAACTGAACATAATTACAGTAAATAACAGGGGCGGTGAGGTAGCCTAGTGGTTAACGCGTTCGCTCGTCACGCCGAAGTCCCGGGTTCGATTCCCACATGGGTAGAATGTGTGAAGCCCGTTTCTGGTATCAACCGCTGAGATTTTGCTGGAATAGTGCTGAAAGCGGTGAAAAACTAAACTAAAACTCACTCACTCACTCACTCACCCATAGATAATATGGGATTGATAACAATATATATGTGAAATATCTACAAACACCTGGTGTCAGTGGAGGCAAGATGTTCTTGATAACATATCGAGGATAACGGACATATTTAGCAATATCACTGGAAGAATTTAGTACCTTTGTTGCAATATTGTATTCGGTTGGTTATATGGCGGCGGTCTGTAAATAACCCAGACAATCCAGTGGTCATCATCTGCATAGATCTACGCAATTGATATACAATGACATATGTGTCAACCAAGTCAGCGAACCTGACCACCCGATCCCGTTAGTCGCTTCTTACGACAAATATGGGTTACTGAAGATCAATTCTCACCCGGATCTTCACGGGTTATAATATTTTATAATTGTGAACAGTATATGAATTAATAAAATTTGTATGTGCTTTGGCGGAAATCTGTTCAAGTATAAATGAGTCGGTGGCCTTTTCACAAATTATATCGATTGTTTGATATACTTGGATATACCAGCTGTATTGAGTTATTTATGGTCACAGTGTCGTCAATGTATCAAGAGAATGCGAATTTTATCCCGGTCTTATTATCACACAAAGGACACATTTTCCTCACTGTTCTCTGAAATAGGTCATCTTTACTACAGCTGTTGAACTGTTTAATAACGCTTGACATGTGTGCATCGTAGCGATATTTGCACTAAGTCGCCACATGGTGAATAAAGTTGACCTCCTTTCCCCATTACCCCGAAATAGGTCATACTCGGGCGTATCCAGGTCAACACCCCCCGGCCAGCGTGTCGAATTTGCATGTTTCCACGGCCAAACAGAGGTCAGTACATGCTTGAACTCACTGTCCATGCGTTGACCTAAATAAGGATATCGTCGTGTTCAAACGTGTCAAATATGGCGATATGTTGAGATAACTGACCCTTGGTTTGAGATTTATTATCCTAATCCTGTCATGGGCGTACATGGGACCGTTTCACAAAGCGGTTTTAGTGTTATAACAGTCGTAAGTCTACGGGAGTTACGATGTTCGTAGCGCTAAAGAAGGCAAGGGGTCTTAGTGTTACGCAAATCGTAATTTAGTCTGTCTCACAGTCCCTGAACCACATTATTTTCCCTACTGCCAAGCCATCTCTGCAGTGCTAAAGCCCTAAGTGACGCTGAAAGGGGTCGTTGTCGGCACGGGTACTACAGATATGTACCCCAGGTACGTTTCTGTATACAGAAACGTACCTTGGCCATAATGAGAATACAGAAACGTACCCTAGGACGATTCCATTCCCATTGTGTCGTATTCTTGGCCGGAACTGTCATACTGTTGTATTAGATACATTTGATTGCGTTATGGAAGTAATGAGAATACACAGTAACGGATATTTCGCGATGCACATGAATACCACTCGGAATCAGTTGAACGGGAACATCTACATACGGTTTCGCTTTTGGATTGCGGAATATGGACTCGTCCGCCTTTTAGGGTACCGGGTACGTTTCTGTATTTTGACTTTGTTTTAGGTACATATCTGTATACAGAAAGGTACCTGGGGTACGTATCTGTAGTACCTGTGCCGACAACGACCGCTTCAGCCTAAATACAGCAAGTCTAGATTTCCTCAATTCTGAATCTCTGGTCTCCCTGGGGCTCCTTTTCAATTTAAATGGGCTTGTTTGTTACTATCAAAATTATATATATTCAGAGGCTAAGCATTAGTCTAATCGTAATTGTACACGTGCAAAGTAGTGTGCATGTTTTAGAATACAATATATACATGTAAACACACTTTTTATTGTTTTGATGTTGTTTTGGAGAATATTCAGAAAACAACGAATCTTAGCCCAAACCCCGAACCCAAACCCCAAAATCCCAACACACCCCTCGTCGTTTATTTATTAACCCTCGTCGTCTATTTTGACGAAACTAAAGAAACATTTCGCTTATCTACATCTGTCTCCAGGTAGGGAAACAAGCAATATTAGATTCGAACCTCTGACCAAGCAGAGTGGCGAACACCTTTCACAACCACCAATATACCTTCAGACAAATTGGCCTGGTTTCCCCTTCCGGAATACATGTTTGAATTTGTGGTGCTTCTATAACGTCAAACTGATCAAGCATATGAACATGTTTGCGAACCTCTGACACGCTTAAGCACATGTTTCAATTTCCACTGATGAAGAATTGAATCTTGAGAACAGGGTTTGAAAACATTGCAAGAATTGAAAGCTGCTCTTTGATGCTGACATCATGATTGTCACATCAGCGTCATGGGAATGTAACATTGGATGATGTTACCGGACAATGTGTATCTCGGCCGACAGGGGGCGATGGGGTAGCCCAGTGGTCAAAGCGTTCGCTCGTCACGTCGAAGACCCGGGTTCGATTCCAAAAAATGGGCACAATATGTGAAGTCCATTACTAGTGTCCACCGCTATGGTATTGCCGAAATATTGCTAAAAACGGCGTAAAACCAAACTCGCTCACTCTATATCTCGGCCGACCAGATCGTTGACCTGCAGTAGTGACATAAATACGGCAGATAGTGACAGGTGAAGGAGAAGAGGGAACTGTGGGGGGGGGATAAGTTCAGGAATGGCTACAAATCTAACACCGCCGCGGGACTAACTCTACCAAGCTATAAATGTCAGTCACCAACGTTCTGGAATGTAAGCCAAGGTCACACGAAGTACGGATCACGGGGAGACCTTTATGGACTGGAAAGGGGTTAGGGGTGCCAAGAGGTGGTGAGGGGGTCGGGTGTAGAGTGAGGGGTCTGACTACCAACTTCCTGGTGTGTGTGTGTGCGTGTGTGTGTGCGCGTGCGTGTGCGTGCGTGCGTGCACGCGCACAATTCCTATTCACCCATTTTCACGTGAGTTTCAATGGCCATTTGATAAACTTTCAGGACAAAACGGGGCGATTGGGGCGGTCGGGGGGGGGACTCAGAAACTTGCAGGAGTAAAGCTGGCAAGCATGGTCACCCATCCAAGGACTCTTGCTTAACTTCAACTGATTTGTGACCTGGGGACCCTTTCACGAAACATCCTTTACTAAGGTTAACCTTAACTCCCATCCTTTAACATTGCACTAAGGTTACCTTAGTGACTTACGAGCACCTTAGTGCTTTTCGTGAAATGAGTCCCTGGGTGCCGTTGTACAAAGCAGCCTTAGCGCTACGCCAGTCGTAAGTCTATGTTAAGGTATGGGAGTTACGATCTCCTTAGCGCTACGATTGCTTTGTACAACGGCACCCTGAGCTCTATACACAGGACCACACACACGAGTTAATGTGAACACACACTTGTTGATGTTGTAACAGACAATGGTAACTATTTAGCTGCTGTATGGACCCGAGAGATAATACTGGGGTCCAGTGAACAATACCTTGCCGAACAATTAATGTCTGGTTGGAAACGAATCGGAGAATAGATCATTCGCGAGACGTAGTTTGTTTGGATCAATTTATAATAAATTTGTAATGGTATAATTTTATCTCGTCTCCATGAATTACCGTCACTGCGTATGAAGTTATGGAATGTAATGAATATTCTCAATGTGGCGAGAGGAACATAGACTTGTTCAGGTCTCTGCGGTAATAATTAATAGCTTAAATGATAATTTCTAAAAAAATGTAACTGAAATGAACGCATTTTCCCTTTAACAGACTGGCATCCTTGTACTGTCCGCTTATCTAGACTCTTGCCTCTTTAAAGGATAGAATTACTATACATCCATGGGTTTAGCATTCAGTGCAGCCTTGAATCAAGGCTAGGGGAAGCACCTTTGGTCCTGTCCTCTTAGACGCCGCACTTCCCCTCAGAGTTTCATCCCTTGGTACAGCAGGACCTAGACTAATGCTTAGTCTCTGAATATATATAATTTGATAGTAACAAACAAGCCCATTTAAATTGAAAAGGAGCCCTAGGGAGACCAGAGATTCAGAACCTGAGGAAATCTAGACTTGCTTTATTTAGGGCTTTAGCGCTGCAGAGAGAGCTTGGCAGTAGGGAAAATAATGTGGTTCAGGGACAGACTAAGCAGGAACGTGTGCCAGTGGCTTCGAATCGCCGGTCTCCCTGAATATCTTTCCTGGTTTGTCAGCACCGTGGAATAGGTTGCAAAGCGACGTTCAGTCCATCTCACTCTCTCACTTTCTTGACTGACTGACTGACTGAGTTTAGTTTTACGCCGCTTTTAGCAATATTCCAGCAATATCGCGGCGGGGGACACCAGAAATGGGCTTAACACATTGTACCCATGTGGGGAATCGAACCCGGGTCTTCGGCGTGACGAACCAAAGCTTTAACCACTAGGCTACCCCACCGCCCCTCACTTTCTTGAACACGATATGTAAGCGATCAAGGAAAATAATGATCTCTTAAACGAACAGTGTAGAAAATAAAGACGATGAAACCTTTTCCAAAAAGCTAAGAGCAGACACAATATAATAAACGTGTGTTCATGAATCACTATGAATTAGTGAAGACACCGGGTGTCAACGTACTGCGAACCGCGAAACATCTTAATTTCGAAGTTATCGACATATACATGTTCATAGATACCGAGTCAATATCTCGAGAGAAGTAAAGTTACCTGTAGATTTGACAGCGCTAAATGAAATTTGGAACACATTCGAAGCTTTAGAAGCGTTTGATCCCCTTTAACAATGATGCAGGAACACCCGTGGGGAACACAATTATGGGTCCACTCATTGTACGTATGTCGGGAATCGAACCCGGGTCTCTGGCGTGGCGCGCTAACATGTGTACCACCTTGACACATTTGACGCAAGAACATCCATGTACCAGCCATCGGTTTTATGACGGTCTGGATGTCTCACGATCAGAAAGAGGTGCTGACCATTGTACTTCACTGATTTAAATGGGTATCGGATGTCTCGGTTCTTTGACGTCATCGGGTCACTAGTTTGCTTGGTTCAGATTCGAACAGCTTTTAACAACATCCAGAAATGGGTTTCGCACAATGTACGAGCGAACGCTTTAACCTCTGGACTACACCAGCAACCCTCGTGCAGCTGGTGAGGTGAGGTGAGGTGAGGTGAAATTGGGTTTAACGTCGTGCTTGAGAATATTTCGCTCATATGACGACGTGCATGCGTGTGTATGTGTATGTGCGGCTGCTTGTACTAGCCCAGACTGAAGCTGGTTTTATAGTGCTAGCCGACTGGGATACCATGCCGAAGTGAAGCATGAATACCCCACTCAGACACATTATACTGACTCCGAGCCGACCAGTCCTTGTTGTACCCATTAATGCCGAGCGCCAGGCAGGGACCAACAAGTACCATATTTTAACGTCTTTTGGTATGACGCGGTCTGGGATCGAACCCGCGACCTTCATGCAGCTGGTATTTGGCTGAAAGCGGCGTAAAAGAATACATATACCAACACTTTTTTAAAAGGGAGGGGATGGTGGTGGTGGCGGTGGGGTAGCCTAGTGGTTAAAGTGCCCGCTCGTCACACTGAAGACCCGGGTTCGATTCCCCACATGGGTACAAAGTGTGAAGCCCATTTCTGGTGTCCCCGCCGTGATATTGCTGGAATATTGCTAAAAGCGGCGTAAAACCATACTCATTCACTCACTTTTTAAAAATGATAGTTCATTAGTTCTACATGTGTGGAGTTAAAATCGCCATTTTAGCACTGACATACAGACTGACAGGTTCAAACAATACCACGTGCTACTATGACTGACTGTGGGATGCCCTACAAGTGATTGATTATATACACTCTCATGTAGTGGGATCGTTGGAACACCGGACGAAAACTTTCAACTACCATCACGTGCAACAAAGCCATCATTTACGTGGGCTTGCTCTTATACGGTCGATAGATCACATTTATACAGTTGTGTGTTGTCCAAAAGCATTGGTGCCACTTGACCTGGGAATATAAAAAGACACATCGATAGCCACTTCCTGTTTTAAACAACAACGCTGAAAGAACGCCCTTCCGAGTGAGTCACTCATGTAGAGTCAGTTATTTGTCAAGCAGTTTGTAAAGCGAGTTAATGTCATTGACGTCACGGTGAGCTCATGTATTACTAAAATGGTTTCTTAGTAGTATACACCTTGCAAAACATTCTCACCTGCTCTATTTTAAATGTTGTTTTTGACAATCTGATACTAATATATCACCGATGATTGATGAAAATTCAGTTCTCAGTAGTATATGCTCCGATAGATTGACAGTAATAGTAAGAAAAGCGCATGATGAAAAGAATAGGATTGTTAGAAGGTTAGGTTTCAATCATACCTAAATCTAATATTGTTTGTCAGTTATTTTGAATCCACACAATCGACACTTTGAGACATCGTGAAGACCAGTTGTTGTTGTTGTTGTTGTTTTCATGTGTTGTATGGAAAATTATTATGTCAGTATCTCAATAAAACTTTAAAAGCGTTTATTTTTTTATTATATACACTCTGATGTAGTGGGGTCGTTGGAATACCGGGCGAAAACGTTCAACCACTATCACGTGTAACAAAGTCATTATTTGATTTAATATCATTCAACAATGTATGTGTGTGTGTGTGTGTGTGTGTGTGTGTGTGTCTCTGTCTCTGTCTCTCTCTCTCGCTGTGTGTGTGTGTGTGTGTGTGTGTGTGTGTGTGTGTGTGTGTGTGTGTGTGTGTGTGTGTGTGTGTGTGTGTGTGTGTGTGTGTGTCCTTGAGGTTAAACCGGCTGAAGACCCGGGTACGACAATGTGGGAAGCCCATTTCTGGTGTCCCCAGTCGTGATATTGCTGGAATATTGCTAAAAGTATAAGACTATACTCACTCACTCACTCTATAAAGCAACGCTGGCGGCGGGATTGGTGACTGTGCCCGGCAGCTCAACCCCTGTGCATTGTTCAAGGTTTCGACCCTGAGCCAAACAGAAACAAATGTAGCAAATATGCAAGTGACTTTGATCGAAATAACCCAGTTGTGAATGGGTACCCGGTAGGTCTGGATGGCTATGGTGTCTCACAGGAAAACGGGCTTGTATGTTCCGCAGGGAGCTGAGAATAGAAATCGAGCGCACACTTCATAGATAAATTGACCAGGATAATGCAGCAGACCCTTTAGCGTGGTTTAGGTTGTGGAATGGGCACATTGTTTATATGCACCTCATTATAATCATCATCACAATTATCTTTATTTTTTAATGACATATGATGACTATTGCACTGTTAGTATATTATATATTCATCCATTCTGTGTCCTTCAGGTTCACTCGAAACAATAACTCTTAGAACATTTAAATAACATGCATTTCCTACAAATGATATCAAATATTGACAATAAAGGCCATTATATCGATTATCAATATCGGAAAAATGTTATATCACATCAGCTGGATGCAGGGAGAATTTCAAAAGTTTTGAAGACAATTTTATTCCAACATCTGTTAAATGAAACGTCCGTGGACAACAAATACGCTTCAGATAGTTCATTTAGTAAAAAATATTATTATCTTGATAATATTAATATTAACACCATGATAACAATCCCCATCGAAAACAAATCACGAGAGCGCACGTCCATCTATACCCGAATATTAAGTGAGTGCTTGACCATCAACTAGCTGTATATACGGTCCCTATGCAGTGACGTGCGTTCAATACTATTAATCCCAGTGGACAAACGTGACCTATTTAGCCCTCACGATGTTGTGACCCACAATCAATATATGTATGCATAATGTATATTGATGGCTTGATACTGGGTCAGTTGAATAGGCTTGGGGTTATTCAGACTTGCACTCACGTACTGACCTTTAAAAGTTGTAACTGAATTTAATATGGAGAATAAAATTAGGTTCATGAGTTCGTTATCAAAAGGCGGCATTGTATTTCTTGTAGAATGTCGTGGAATTAAATTGTGTCAAAGTGAGACTTTAAGACGGTTTACGGGTTTCTAAAAGCCTGAAGCACGAAAGAGTAATTGAAAGAAACACGAAAAATGCTTTGTTTTATTTCGTGGGATCAAAGATTAATGTTTAAATGTTACACAGTTGATAATGCTACAAGAACATAACAATCTGACAATGTGTCAGTATCAGATGTCTTTGTTATGTAAATCTCCCGCAACTATTTACATACAGTCAAACCCCGTTGTGTCGAACTCGTCGGGTCCAAGGGAAAATTGCGACTTTTCCGAGTGTGCGACACATCTGTAGCATAGAAATGACCAAGAACCAACACGACCAAAGTGCTTACAACATCATTGTTTTACAGTCGGCCATACATACGAACAATACATATTTGCAAGAAACGTTATTTGCAGTATTGATCATTAAATTAAAATATATAAAAATTCAAATTTGTACTTATTACGGCTTTTTGGCCCTGAAATGAGTTCGACACAACCGGGATTTCGACACATCTAGTTGGAGACATTGGGGTTCGACTGTATTATCTATTATATATTTTGTTTGCCTTTTTATGTCCATACTCAGCACTACCATCACTGAAACACAGTTATACATAATGCATCATTGCCACTGAAGAATATGTGTAGTTGGTTCGTTCGTTGGTTTACGCCGCACTCAGCAATATTCCAGCTATATGGCGGCGGTCTGTAAATAATCGAGTCTGGACCAGACAATCTAGTGATCAACAGCAATTGGGATACGATGACTTGTGTCAACCAAGTCAGCGAGCCTGACCACCCGATCCCGTTAGTCACTTCTTACGAAGCATGGATTACTGAAGATCAATTTAAACCCGGATCTTCACGGGTAGCTCATAGCACATGTGTGGTGTTCATACCAACGTGTTAAGTGAGTGAGTGATTGAGTTTGGTTCTACGCCGCTTTCATATAAGGGAAACACGAAATGATGTAGATTTTGAACTTTTACAGTTTAGGTGAAACCTACAAGCATGGATGTGAGTCCAAGAAACATATTTAGACGAACCTTGCTTTCCAACCGACAATCACTTCATTCTGGCACCCTGAGGGTCGAGGCCACAGCTATATGAAACGGATAGATGATCGTCAACCCACGCGCCGCTGAAGACATACGGCAAATTTGAGATGCTGATGAGCAGTCTGTTGCTGGGGAATCCCCTAGGACAATATTGCCAACGATTAAAGACTAAGGTAATTCAATCAGTATACAATGCAAATCAGCAAGTTGAGAACACACAGTCTAAAGATATCTATCTGGTGTTATTTCACTTGTGTGGCATATCTGCACTGCCTGGCCGAATGCGGCTTTGAAAATACAGTGGACTCTTTTAACCGACATCCCTCTAATGCGACAAGACCGCCTCCGTGGTGTAGTGGTTAGAGCGTCCGCCCGGAGAGCGGAAGGTCGCGGGTTCGATCCCCGACCGCGTCATACCAAAAGACGTTAAAATATGGTACTTGTTGGTCCCTGCCTGGGACATTAATGGGTACAATAAGGACTGGTCGGCTCGGAGTCAGTATAATGTGTCTGAGTGGGGTATTCATGCTTCACTGCGGCATGGTATCTCAGTGGGCTAGCACTATAAAACCAGCTTCAGTCACGGCTAGTACAAGCAGCCGCACATACACATACACACGCATGCACGTCGTCAGATGAGCGAAATATTCTCAAGCACGACGTTGAACCCAATTTCACCTCACCTCACCTCACCTCTAATGCGACATTGCCTGGAAACCGACATATTTATTTGGTCCCAAATTTGTGAGTGAGTGAGTTTAGTTTTACGCCGCTTTTAGCAATATTCCAGCAATATCACGGCGGGGGACACCAGAAATGGGGCTCCCGAGTTTGTCTCTATATGATATCATATAACATACTCTCTCTAATCCGACATCCTTCTATTCCGAATTCCGACACTCCAATCCGGTCCCCAAACATGGTAGTAGTGAAAAGCGACCCTCTCTAAACCGACATTGTAATTTCACAGGAGATTGCATCAGGTAAAATATGGAGTATATTTAGCAAACAACATGCTTGTACAAGAGATGGCCTGCCAAGGCCTAATAGGATTAACTGTTAACAACTTGCTAATTTCTCACCAACTTCTAAAATGCCAATCAAACAGATGATTACATGTTCAATGGATTAATAGATATTGGTGAAATCACATGTTAAGTGCGTGTTATGAATTTCTATAAACTCTCTCTAAACCGACATCCCTATAAACCGACATTTTTCACCGGTCCCGAGCGATGTCGGTTTAGAGGGAGTCCACTGTATCATAAGATGGGGAGCAATGGATTCAGCGGAGGGACGTAGCATCTTAAAAGCACAATTGGGGATAGGCGTGGAACACTCCGCACTGAGGCCATAAAGGCCATCTGTATTTTTTGGCTAACTCCAAGGAAGCAGGCGGCGCAAAAATAATACAAATAAGAAAAACTCAAACTTTTTTACAAACTGTGTAAAATATTGTATTCCAGTTTAATTTGGTAAAAGACTTTATTCCAATTTAGAATGTAAATAGTATCTCTTTGCTTCCGAAACAGTAACAATTTTAATGTGGATGAAGAAAGCTGACCTGGCGACTCATGTATATGCAAAAGTAAGATAATATGTTTCACCTCAGGGCCTAACTTCAGTGCAGGCGGGTGATTGGAAACAAAGAAAAATTACGAACAGCCTAGAGCAGATGAACTCAATACACTTTCCACTATCAATATTCATGTACCAGAGTATGCATTGCATATAGAATGTAGTCCAGTGACACCATATGGTAATACTATAAGTTCACTGTGTTCATTTCAGTACAATTGTACTACCCTTAAAGCCATCTCTTTGATGAAACTGCATTGTTCATATATAGTGTGAGGCCAAGATGCCGGACAAAGGAAGGAATACACCAATGTATGATGCTGGCAAATAAACGGTTATTGGATGGTGACGTGTTTGATATAGGTATTGTTGTTGCGTTTTGGCCCGTGCGTTCAAAGTGTTTTTGGAACCGTTCTCGGCTTGATAATACTGTGAAAACAAGTGGTACTGTTTGTCCAATCGAATTTGCAAGTGTATGTTTTCTTACTGCTAATCTTGTACGTGTATCTCAAGCGGTAACTGAAGATAAACGGATTTCGAAAAGCCAATAGTTAGTTTATAATGGTTAATGCCCCTTTGAACAGTATTTCATTGATGTTAAGACGTGGTTGGTGGTGGGACAGGGTAGTGGTTAAGGCGTTCCTGCTTCACGCTGAAGACCCGGGTTCAATTCCCCACATGGGTACAATGACTGAAGCCCCCTTTTGTGTCCCCCGCCCTGATAATGATGGAATATTGCTAAAAAAATGAAGCGGCGTAAAACTAAACTCACTCACTGTTAAGACGTGTCAGCCAAAACGTTGGCAGAACGTCTCAGACATTTATTTTTAGCACAAATGTCCTATGGCTGTGGTAGATCAGTCATGCCTTATATAATTATGATAATTATAAAATATATTTATTGTTATCAAATATTGGAAAGCCAGATTATGAATATAATCAATGGCGCGCTAATACCATAGCCGGGAGGTGGAGTAGCCTAAGGGTTTAGTCGTCCGCTTCTGACCCTGAAGACCCGGGTTCGATTCCCCACTTGGGTACAATGTGTGAAGCCCATTTCTGGTGTCCTCTGCCGTGATATTGCTGGAATATTGCTAAAAGCGGCGTAAAACCATAGTCATTCACTCACTTATACCATATCCTTGAAAGATTCATCTAAATGGTACACGGCTGGGAACTGCACCAGTTCTTGCTTCTCTCCCGCAATAAGCTGACATGGCTGCAGGTTTCATCATGGTTTCATCATGATTTCATCATTCAAGATCACTGACCTGATACTTGATGCCACTGAATAAAGTTTACCCTTTAAAGTACGTTCATATAATCGTTGCATAAGCTTTCTATGTTGTTAATTTCCGTTGTAAGAATAGCAATTAATCGATTTAATCAATTCGTCCTTTGTGTCTACATCGTCCTATTTCAAGGCGTTCCCTGAATAGATCACTCGCCAGGAACGTGGATATATTAAGAGCACTGCCAAATGATCGATACCCATTACTGAACATCGAGAAGTGATATTTACATAATGTTTTTGGTATTCTTATGTTGGCATTAGGTTCGTTTTTTAATATATGGGTGTCACATGCAAATTTGTTTTCTTTCTTCCTTAACGCAGCATCGAAAATATCGCCAGTTTGTAAATAGTCAGACGAGTGATGTGGTTGATACTTGCAACTGGGGTAGGGTACCAATTTCATTGCAGTGAGAGGGTGTGGTGGGGGGTGGGGTGTGTGTGTGTGTTTAGTGTAGCCTAGTGGTTAAGCGTTCGCTAGTCACGCCGAATACCTGGGTTCGATGCCGACATGGAATTCCACATGGATTTCCCCAATGTGTGAAGCCCACTTCTGGTGTCCCCCGCAGTGATTTTGCTGGAATATTGCCAAAAGAGGCGTTAAAGCCAACTCACTCACTCATGATTCAGAATGTGGATTTTATTAGCTCGTCTCCCGGAACCGCGAGATCATAAAAGTTGGAAAAACCAAACTTTGGAAAAGGAACAGAATTAACGCTATGTAGAGTCGCGCCCCTTGACATTTTCAGGATCTGCTTCTCGAGGCGCTGATATGCATTCGTCTGATAATGAACTTCCTTCTCGAGGCTGTTACATATCAGAGGTAACCCAGTCGACCTGTTTGAGAGGTATTTAAAACTTGGAGTAGTAAGAAAGGATGACAATATATGAACAATTCTTCACTACAGTGAGAGTGACGTGTGTCTGTGGGTTATAACACCGTTATCAAGCAAGTGTAACGTTAGAACCTATACCGAAACATCGCTTTCACTGTAATACAGAAAATGTTCAACCACACATTGTTTTCCTCCGTTAGTTAGGCAATATGGTCCCGATAAGGACGACGCCATGAAATGTCTGAAATGATGTCGAGAGAGTCAATAAACCTTAATCGCGTCCCAAACTATTTCCGATGCTGTTTGTGTCAGTTCCACTTTCAGTATCTGGTCGTGGTCCTTCCGTCCGTCTGGCATTAAGACCACAAGGCACACTTCCAGGCTTGACGGTGCCGTCTTCCTCTGACGTCAATCGACTAACTATACATTAGTGTTAAAAAGCCGTTCCATTACTTTTTATCAAATGCATGCAAATGTATCGATCACTGATGCCGTGGAACCAGGATCTCAAGGCTTGACATTCAAAGTTCCGGGACAAAGGAATTGGGCTGGTTCTGACGCAAATCTTCACTCTCGGGACGAACATTGATTTCCAGTGCCCTTGAATCACCGAGTTCACTGCCTGGACATCGCATTAATACGCCTGACACCATTACCTGGTGATTCCAGTGGCACCACAGAATGGTTTAAGTCGCTTCTCCCAAATAGCAGGTAATTGCATTGCCAGTCTTGATGAGATCATGGACTGCGATTTGTTTTCAGTGATTTGTGTTTGCTTGTTTGTTTTTGTTGCATAACGCTTAGCAATATACCAACTGACAAACATTTTACTAGGGCACGATGACATCTATGAACCGAGTCAGCGAACTTGAAATTACGATCTTGTTTATACTCTTCTTTTGACCTGGGTTGTGCAGGACGAGTTCTAACCCTGCCGAACTTATTTTCGACAAGCGGTTCTGACCCGCTTGTCAGGGGGGGGATATAAGTAAATTAATTAACTTATAGGCCGCTTTCCTACTTGACATAATTGATATGAAATTGGGTTTAATGTGCCTTCGGATTGTTGTACTGACCTATATAGGAACGTACGTTGCGTGTGCGTGTGTGTGCGTGTGCGTGTCTCTGTGTATGTCTATCTGTCTGTCTGTCTGTATGCATGTGTGTCTGTCTGTGTACGTGTGCATGTATGTATGTGCGTGCGTACATGCATGCATGTGTGTGTATGTGTGTATGTATGAATTGTATGACTACGTACGTACGCATGCATGTATGTACGTACAAACGTATGTGTGTGTGTGTGTGTGTCTTTGTGTGCGTCTCGTTCTCTCTCTCTGGTCTCTCTGTGTGTGTCTCTATGTGTGTCTGCGTATCAGTGTGTTGTGTCTACATGTATGTATATATACTCAGCAGCAAAACAAACGTCAGTACGAATTCAAAATTAGATAGGCACTGTAATCAAATCACTACAGAAATGGACATAATAAGCGGATCAAAAACATTTTTGGTGTACAATATCCTGACACATCAATGAATACCTCAGCACAATTTCAAGACATTATGTGAACGTTTGCAGTCCATTCAGATTCTTGACTTCAGTATCTAGTGTGACCACCACGAGCGGCAATAACTGCAGCACAGCGTCTATGCGTGGAGTGCACCAATCGTTTGATGAAGGCCATTGGCACCTGGAACCACACTCTGAGAAGGCCTTGCGCAATAAATCGGATGTGTTCGGCCTTGGTATGGCATTATTCAGTCTCTTCTGAATTTCATCCCAAAGATGTTCAACTGGGTTAAATCAGGACTAAGGGCTGGTCACTGCATAATGTTGACACCGTTCTGCTGTTGGAAGTCCCGTGTAGCTCTGGCAATATGGGCCCGGGCGTTATCATGCTGGAAAATGTTGTTCCGGTGACGTGCGAAATGTGGTATGACGTGGGGTATGAGAGAGTGGGGTATGTAGCGCACCGCTGTGATGTCGCCTCCCCTCCCTGAACCAAGGTTCTGGAACACGACATGACCCACTCTCTGGTTCAGGCCTATTCCACCCCATACCATGATGCTTGCAACTCCACATGAGTCTCTTCCATAACACATTGGCCTGAGTAACGCTGGCCACGTCGTCGCCATATACTTGTTCTGTCATCTGCAGTTGATACGCAGTACCGACTCTCATCTGTGAACAGAACACTTCTCCATTGCCTGTATCGCCAGTTTTGGTGTTGTAGGGCAAACTGTAGACGTTCACGCCGATGACGAGGGGTGAGGATAGGTCCACGGTAAGGTCTACGGCAATGGAGGTTCCCGCTGTTAAGACGTCGGCGTACTGTATCAATACTGATTGGTCTTTCGTGTGTTCCCACCGTCTGGTGTGCTGTTTTGGATGCCTGCATGAAGGGATTCTGTACATGCTGTCGCACAACATGGCGGTCTTGTCGTCTTGTGGTCACCCTTGGTCTGCCAGTACGGGGGCGATCATTAGTGGTGTTGGTGGCCCGGAAACTTTGCTGCAGCCTGTAGATGGTCCGAACGCTGACCTGGAAGTGATTGGCAACGGCTTGTGCAGTGTGGCCAGCTTCAAGTCTTCCAAGCGCCTGGTTCCTCTGAGCTGTCGTGAGTCGCGGCATCCTGCTGACGTTGTAATGTGAATGTTTCAACCAGGTTTAGGGGTGCATTTTATAGGGCTGGTCCTTGTGAACAGCACGTGCAGCATGAGTTGCACCGTAAAACATTCGAGATCAGGTACCGTTTGGAGTCCATTTTCGAGGTTCCATTTGCGAGTTTGGGAAGGAATGTCTTGGTTTGCTCAGGTAAAGTTGGAGATGTCAAAAATATACCATCAAAACATTAAATGAGTTTACAGTTATCCGTTTCTGCGAAGGAAAATTCCAAACTGACGTTTCTTTTGCAACTTAGTACATGAGCGTGTCTGTATTTAAGTCCCCCTGTCTGTGTGTGTGTGTGTGTGTGTGTGTGTGTGTGTCTGTGTGTGTGTGTGTCTGTCTGTGTCTGTCTGTGTTCATTCGTTCATGCACTCGATCAAACCAATGTTGTTTTCACAATCATAACCTTCTCAAACACATTTTACAGTTGAACATGGATACACAATCATGATCCGGTGTTTTGACCCTGGGTCGACAAGTCCGATCTGTTTTAATAAAATTGTTACACATGATATACAAAACTCGCACTTATTGTACCCAAACATATTTTGGGCAAACTATATACACAAACACCATTCTAGTATATAATTTATACACAACACAGCTGTAGACAGGGCGATTATGCCTGTTCACAGAGTGCACAATAATTAATCATATATGCCCTACACAAGACCTGTCCTGGGCTATTTTTATCTACCGATTCTTGAATTCCACGCCATCCATCATTGCCGGGTCGTTGGTCTAGATCCCTATTGTGACATGATTTCAAACTAATTGTGAAATAAAAGCTAAATATACAGAAACAGGCATTAATGAGTTATTCCAAGCACGCGACCTCTGAACTTGCCAACACTTGACAGTTTTGTCCGGATTCCGCTATCTAACGGTACATGTTATAACCCGCACCTATCATTTGCATTGTACAGTTTCACTCTGACTGATATTTACCTACTTTATATGATATATGTTCTCATAATACAAGTCAATCGTTATATATTCTATATTACCTACTCTGGTTTTATGTTTACCTGCACTGTTTAATATTTATTCTCATAATACCACTGTATTATATATATACATGTGTATGTTTTACTTTTTCCATCTTTGATATTTACATCCACAATTCAGTACCTCTTTTCATACAATTAGTGATGAATTATGGAGTCTATATTTCTGCTCTAAATCATATTTACCTTTACTATTGAATGTGTATTCTCTATAAGACAGTTTTATTATAATTCATGTATTTTTATTACCTTCATCGTTATATATCTACTTCGATTATTTAATACCTAATCTGAATAGGGGTGAATCATATGGTATACAAAACACGCACGCACGCACGCACGCACGCGCGCGCAGAGAGAGTGAGTGAATGAGTTTAGTTTTACGCCGCACTCAGCAATTTTCCAGCTCTATGGCGACGGTCTGTAAATAATCGAGCCTGGACCAGACAATCCAGTGATCAACAGCATGAGCATCGATCTTACGCAATTGGGATACCATGACATGTGTCAACCAAGTCAGTGAGCCTGGCCACCCGATTTCATTAGTCGCCTCTTACGACAAGCATGGGTTGCTGAAGACCAATTCTAACCCGGTTCTTCACGGGTCCGCAGAGAGAGAGGGTTTCGTTGTCATTTTATCACTATACGTTGACTAGAAGAAACTATTTGCATAGTGTATACTTTCTGTGACAGTAACGTTTATGGAATTCATATATTGTCATAATACGGCAAGGTCATGAAGACTGACTGACTGAGTTTGGTTTTACGCCGCTTTTAGCAATATTCCAGCAACATCACGGCGGGGGACACCAGAAATGGGCTTCACACATTGTACCCATGTGGGGATTCGAACCCGGGTCTTCGGCGTGACGAGCCAACGCTTTAACCATTAGGCTACCTCACCGCCCCAGGTCATGAAGAAACATGTTCAGCCTACATGTGTTTCAAGATACAGCGTCAAATAACGTCTATTTTATACAAAAGGCGGTGGGGTAGCCTAGTGGTTAAGACGCCGCTCGTCACGCTGAAGACCTTGGTTCGATTCCCCATATGGGTACAGCGTGTGAAGCCCATTTCTGGTGTCCCCCGCCGCGATGTTGCTGGAATATTGCTAAAATACTCATTCACTCACTTTTTAAATGATAGTTCATTAGTTCTACATGTGTGGAGTTAAAATCGCCATTTTAGCACTGACATACAGACTGAAAGGTTCAAACAATACCGCGTGCTACTAAACTCACTCACTCACTTACTCGCTATTTTAAAAAGTAACCATGTGTCATTAACCCTTCAAACCTTTTATTCTGGCAAACAAAATTAGGAAAACAAACAAACAATAGCAACTGACGTTATAGAGACCCGGGTTCGATTCCCCACATGGGGACAATGTGTGAAGCTCATTTCTGGTGTCCCCCGGCGTGATTTTGCTGGAATATTGCTAAATGCGGCGTAAAGCTAAACTCATTCACTTTTAAAATAGACGCTGTACACCGAGAAGGTAAATTGATGTGGACCTTTGTAAATATCATGTTCATCCAATGGAGAATGGTTCGTCTGGCGTTAATGTTATATATTTACATGTGTATCAAATATTGATTTAATAACATAAACGTGCATTAATCACTGTCATATTGTTGTAGATTCATGTCTTGTGTAACATAACAGACGTTATATGATGACATTAAATTAGTGATAATGGGTAGTAATATATCCCTACTTACCTAAAGAAGCGCATGCTCTGACGTCATTGACCCCAAGGCCTAGATGGCAATGACGTCAACAGGTAAGAACGTCTTGCATCTGTCAAATGTCATCACTGATTGGATGGAAATATGATTAGTTGTTGGTAAATAGGAGCTCAGACAGTGGATAGTTGTACCGGATATAGTATCTCTTCGGTTTGGTAATGGTATTTGTGAGTAGACCGCATTCTACAGAATAAGACACGGTGACTACAAAGTGAGAGTAATTGAATGTAAACAGACAATCGTGTCAGGTGTGATTGTTCAGAGAGGCCATGTGTGCTGTATTAGCCTCGCAAGACCAAAATACTATGCAGAGAGGTATGGTGGCTCAATAAACTGCCAATGTTTCAGTTCTCTTACAGTCCTTTACGTCATATTTGATTTTCATAATTTAGTTTAAATTTACGTGCGTTATACATACATGTCATTACATGGTCAATGTGGAGTTGGTTTAGAAATAGTGAATGGGTGTAGTTTTACGCCGCGTTTTGCAATATCCCGTATGATGAAATGAAATGGTCTTTAAAGATTGGACCTATGTCACGAAGCAAAACTCGAACTTCAATGGGACAAGCGAACGGTTTAAGAATCTATTTCCGCATTTATCTATGCATCTCACCCCATCCGTTTATGCATCTCATCAAGGCATCTGTGCATCTCACCCCATCCGTTTATGCATCTCATCAAAGACATCTATGCATCTCACCCCATCCGTTTATGCATCTCATCAAAGGCATCTGTGCATCTCACCCCATCCGTTTATGCACCTCATCAAAGACATCTATGCATCTCACCCCATCCGTTTATGCATTTCATCAAAGGCATCTGTGCATCTCACCCCATCCGCTTATGCATCTCATCAAGGCATTTATGCATTTTAACCCATCCGCCTATGGCTCTCACCCCATTCGTTTATGTATCTCACCAAAACCATCTATGCGTCTTGGAGTACCACATTGCCACCGTCATCTGTCATTCTATCCATTAGTCAGACTCTCTCATACGTCACACTTTCCGACGGTTCAGTTAAATGGGGCTAAGTACCTTTACGACACCATGTGTTTAATTTCAGTATTACGATGTATACAATCGGCGACAAAGACATACCAGAGCCATGGAAAAGCTTTAGAAACCTGTAACTGGGAAATGAAATAAAATATATTCCCTAAAACTACTCAAGATCATAAACATTCGACAAAGTCCGGTGACTAATCCGACATTAACCTGGGAATGGTCACGAAACCACATGCTTGTAAACAGATAGGGGAGAAAACAACTCTGTTAAGAGACGATCTGTAAATGTCAAGAGGATATATTATCTTCAATCTCTATCTCTCTCGATCTCAAACGATCTCGACCGCTCGCTCTCTCTCTCAATCTGTATTTCTATTTCAATCTCTCTTTCAATCTGTATCACTCTTTCAATCTGTATCTCTCTCTGTTTGTCAATCTCTCTCTTTCAATTTCTCTTTCAATCTGTCTCTCTCTTTCAATCTCTCTCTCTTTCAATCTGCATCTCTCTTTCAATCTGCATCTTTCTCTTTCAATCTGTCTCTCTCTCTCTCTGCATCTTTCTCTTTCAATCTGTCTCTCTCTCAATCTGCATCTTTCTCTTTCAATCTGTCTCTCTTTCACTATATCTGTATCTCTCTTTCAATTTGCATCTCTCCCTTTCAATCTCTCTCTATCTCAATCTGCATCTTTCTCTTTCAATCTGTCTCTCTTTCACTCTATCTGTATCTCTCTTTCAATTTGCATCTCTCCCTTTCAATCTCTCTCTCTCTCTCTCTCTCAATCTGTATCTATTTCAATCCCTCTTTCAATCTGTATCACTCTTTCTATCTGTATCTCTCTCTGTCAATCTCTCTCTTTTCAATTTCTCTTTCAATCTGTCTCTCTTCTCATCTGCTCTCTCTTATCTCTCTTTCAATCTCTCTCTTTCAATCTGTCTCTTTTTCACTTTCAATCTGTATCTCTCTTTCAATCTGTATCTCTCTTTCAATCTCTCTCTCTCTCTCTGTCAATCTCTCTTTCAATCTCTCTTTCAATCTGTCTCTCTCTTTCAATCTCTCTCTTTCAATCTCTCTTTCAATCTGTCTCTCTTTCAATCAATCTTTCTCTTTCAATCTGTCTCTCTTTCACTCTCTATCTGTATCTCTCTCTTTCAATTTGTATCTCTTCCTTTCAATCTCTCTCTTTCAATCTGTATCTCTCTCTTTCATTTTCTCTCTCTTTCAATCTGTATCTCTCTTTCGGTCTCTCTCTCATTCAGTCTCTCGCTCTTATTCTCTCTCTCTCTCTCTCTCTCTCTCTCTCTCTCTCTCAATCAATCAAAGAGCTAATAATGGTCAGATTGTGCGCTTTGAACAGGTTATCTAGTCTGGGAAAGGCGCATTATATACTACAGTGAGTCTAAACTAATCTCATTATAACACAAAAACAGCTATTGGATACGACAAATTAACAGGTTGATGTCTAGCATGAAGGGGTCAACATGTTGTTGATGTAAGTCCAGTCTTGAAATTGTTTACATCATGCATCATTGTCAACACTTCGATTAATGTAAGGCTGATTGATTGGCCGTGATGACGTCAGGCAGGTGGATATGTAGAGGCTAACTACCTCAACGTACATGTTAGCACATGTGTCCTTAGGTCAGCAGATGGGCGTGGTTCTAGTACCTGTGTCCATGTTTTATGTTTGTCCCGAAGGGCATATGCACTCAGGGGAGGTCTCCACATAAGGTCAACGAACTCTCAAGTCGTGGCAAAATTAATGAGCTGGAGACAGGTGTTTTGGGGTTAGTGAGTTAAACGTCATATCGGCCGCGCTCTTTAAAATATAGATTTTTATACTTACTCTGATACCTTGAAGAGTGATCGATCTCTGGGTCAGTGTTGATCGTTTTAGCTGGAAACATTTTACCACTGAAAATTAGGATTAGAATTGATCTTCAGTGATCACAGTTTGACGGGATCGGGTAGTCAGGTTCACTGGCTTGTGAGTGGGTGAGTGAGTGAGTGAGTGAGTGGGCGAGTGAGTGAGTGAGTGAATGAGTAAAGGAGTAAAGGAATGACATGTCCAACCGATTATTATGTTAACTTAATGATAAGTCTCGGCGTGACGAGCGAACGCTTCAACCATTAGGCTACCCCACCGCCCCTACAGACCCTGAACCTGGCAGACCCAGAACTCTTTCACAGCATAGAAAGTAAAAAAAATGTTTTAAACAGAATTATTAATGAGCAAGTAGCTAAAATTCACACACTCACGCACCCATAAACAAACCCACCCTCCACTCATACATTCACACCCGTGAAGATCCGGGTTAGAATGAACCTTCAGTAGCCCATGCTTGTCGTAAGAGGCGACTAACGGGATCGGGTGGTCAGGCTTGCTGGCTTGGTTGACACATGTCATCGGTTCCCAATTGCGCAGGTCGATGCTCATGCTGTTGATCACTGGATTGTCTGGTCCAGACTCGATTATTTACAGACCACCGCCTTATAGCTGGAACATTGCTGAGTGTGGCGTAAAACTAAGCTCACTCACTCATACATTCACCAACCTTTCCAGGCACTAACTCACCCACCCACCCACTAACTCACTCACTCGCCCACCCAACGTTCCGCCGACCATTTTCACTCACTCACACAATCACTCAATTACTCAGTCACTTACACACCAACCCACTAACTCACGTAGCGTTGCACCCGCCCATTTTGTCAGGTCCCCCACGCTTGTACAGAATGTACAAAACATTGGGAAATTACGCCGTAAAGTGACACCGTTTCTGTATTTATTGTTTGCTTCCAACACAATTACTTATTTTATGCATGCATTCAGAATACACCGGTGTACGTGACAACAACATGCTTTTGTTGACACAGAACCTGCAACTGCAAAGAGGAACGACGAACGGACCGCGATGCTTGGTCGGAAAGACCCGAAGGAATCAGATCCTCTTTCGGCGATCTTTGTACCTCGGAGAAAAAGCCACTGGGTTACTATTTCTGCCGCTTCGCAACAGTAGGTTTTACTAGCATTCTGAACATGTCGGTGTGTGTTCCAATGTCGGTAAAGGTCGGTAACTCACCGATATGTGACTATTAAAGTACGTGTGACCCCGTCAGTGTGAGTCAGATTCACTGGTCTAAAACAGAGGACGCACATCGTGAAGGACATATTGTATAGTCGTGACGACAGTAAACACGGCCATTACATTCAGGCAAAGCCTCGCTTTATTGCGTGCTGAAATTCAAGATGAATTTATTGAGGCGTTGCTATCAAAACATGGTGTGGGTAGGACATTACGTCAATGTAAATATAATCAATACAGTCATCAGTCATTACACAAGAATGACATTTACACAATACCTATTTTGGGAATCGAACCTGGGTCATCGGCCTGACGATCCAACACTTTAACCACTGGGCCACTACCGCCCACGACCTTGAAGAAGAAAGATTGTTTACTTCACATTTTCAGTCAGTCACAGCGCACGTAGGTACCGCATACAGTAATGCCTCAACATGCACATATATGAGTGCAAGTGTACTGGTAACACGAAACCGAAAACATAAACCGGAATGTCATAAAAACAGTTTAGATGATGCAATAATTTCACTGGATCGTATAACAAACATTTGGCATCATTCTTGTGCATGTTTTATGTAACAGGAGCCAGCTTCAGTGGCAATTGTGGAACTTATATACAAAGAGGTGAGGTGAGGTGAAATTGGGTTTTACGTCGTGCTTGAGAATATTTCGCTCATATGGCGACGTGCATGCGTGTGTATGTGTATGTGCGGCTGCTTGTACTAGCCCAGATTGAAGCTGGTTTTATAGTGCTAGCCCACTGAGATACCATTCCGCAGTGAAGCATGAATACCCCACTCAGACACATTATACTGACTCCGAGCCGACCAGTCCTTGTACCCATTAATGCCGAGCGCCAGGCTGGGACCAACAAGTACCATATTTTAATGTCTTTTGGTATGACGCGGTCGGGGATCGCTCTCCGGGCGGACGCTCTAACCACTACACCACGGAGGCGGTCTTTATATACAAATAGACCATCACTATGTAGAAGACTAAATCAACAAACAAGAACACCCACCGCCCCCACAACAAAACAACTACAACAACACTAATAAAAATATGTAACAAATAACCAACTATAAAATATGTAAACGAATAAATAAAACAATAATTTAATGCATTAAAAAAGTATACATCGAACTTTGTATCGTCGCTGAAAGCTGGGATACTGCTGATAGGATATTGTGTATTATTTTTCAAAGTTAATTTCGAACACAATGACTTCTTACAGAAATATCATGTTTCTGTTAAAACTTGTCTCACAAAACGGGAACTTTATCATTCAAGGTCATCTCACACATTAAAAATTTACCAAATGAAGTTTTGTCTCTAGTTTCAGTCCTTGAAACAATATGTTGTTGATATTCTAAAGCAAGCGAAAGGTATTCGTTGTCATTTGTTAGCAAGAAGTACAAAATGTACATTTCGTTATCCCTCTGTAAACATGCAAGGCACGCGTCCGTCAAGCCATAGCTACGCCTAGTTACCGTTTCTAGGGCAACGTCCGTTGTCTTCTACGCACAATCTGATCGCATCAAGCTTGGGAGGATAGACGACATTCCCGGGACAATACATTTTGCTACACGTTGACAGTATCTTCCCTTGGAACAGCACTTGATTTCTGTTGTAAACACATTCCTATTGTTGTCGATCAAGCCTTGACCTATTTGCGTGTTGTTGACCTACATAAACGGTGATTTGTCAGCGCATGCGTATTACCTGTCCTCCTGTCAATATGTGACGCGTATCGTTGCCCATGCCGGTGATTGGAAACCACTTGAAGTCAATGACCCATATGTAGTCGTTCGGCCATGACTCTCACAATGAACTATTCATGCGTGTGGTCACGTACGCTAAATTGACCACGTCCATAAGGTGTGAGGTTCATGTATTATTTAGGTTGATTTAACGAAATGGGATTAATGAGTAAATGTCAGAGAACGTGCATGTTATTTTATCGTAGGTACATTCAGTAAACAAGATGGGGGTTTTATGCTCCTAGGTCAAATTGCACAAAACGTTATAACCGATATCAGAACCAGGACGATTGTAACTCTACCGCCTTAACAGAGATATCTTAGAAACGAAAAACCACCTTCAAAACCTGTTTTTCAACTGATTTGTCAAAGTAAAACAATTAGCTCAGTTGACCCAATCTGTGTGCATATATTTTTTAACCACCTGTAATGGCTACAAAAAGGATTTAACCAAAACGCAACTCCTTCTCTATGAAGCTGAGAACTACGGAAACAAGCGCCGGAGGTCCACAAATGCCCACAAGAGACCCTATGTATGGTTCGAGCCACCCCCGCGTCTGTAAAGAAGTCTGAACCAGGCAACCAGTGGTTAACAGCATGAGCAAAGATCCTCACAGGATAACAAACAGTCATCTAAGTCGTGCATTGTAGCCAGTAAGGTACTGGGGACCCTTACCGACAGGGATACCTAGTCTGACTCACGTATGTAGTCCCTGAACAATATTGGCATGCTTCAACCACATCGCCGAGCCTGACCCACCGGTCCCGCTAATGGACTCCAGCGACCATCATTGGTTGCTGGATCCACTATAATAAGTGTGAGTGAGTTTAGCTTTACGCCGCACTCAGCATTATTACAGATATATGGCGGCGGTCTGTAAATAATCGAGTCTGGACCAGACACTCCAGTGATCAACAGCATGAGCATCGGTCTACACAACTAGGATACGATGACATGTGTCAACCAAGTCAGCGAGCCTGACCACCCGATCCCGTTAGCCGCCTCTTACGACAATCATGAGTTACTGAAGATCAATTCTAACCCGGATCATCACGGCTGGAGGTAATCTAACCCGGAATACGTCTTTGATTAGTGAATAGTAGCAAAATCCAAACCTATCTATATAATCGACAGATTAAAAAAGGTATGAAAGTATATAACTGAACAAAGGTACTGGAATATATTGATGAAATGAAACAGAACGTGGGCAGATATTAAGGAATGGGTTCAAAGAACACAACTGAAAAGATGGATATATTAGATTAGACTAACAGTCTCCTGCGGACAGGGATTGACAGATAAGAAAGACTGGTGAATGAATGCTCGTCAAACAAAATAGGTTAATAGACCATTGAGGGTCGAAACGATAAATGTGGGAGACTTTGAAAATAGCATAGCTCTTCAAAGACAGATTTTACATTGACTGGTATATTTGGAAAAGGGCTCGGCAGTTAATTTCGAACTGAAATAACGCCATCATTGATGACATACATATTGCTAAAAGCAGTACAATGGAATCTTAATAGGGAAGGCTGCGTTCAATAAGAAGTCATTTGGAGACACCGTGGAAATTTAACAGGGATGGTTAAGAATGGTATATTCCTGGCAACTGCTATTCTCAGCTTTCAATTACACAAGCATCAGTCGAGCCTACACAGGAAGCACCACAAGAATGGTACCCTCTAAATGGCTCTATCATTAATGACCACTCCTGGGTGTAATTCATGTCGGCAACGAATGAATGGAACCGACGAACAAAGACTTATAGACATCACCAAATAAGGAAATAGGTTAGTGGGCGCTCTTTACGCTTTGTGGAACAGGAAGTGCAAGCCGTTTCAAGATGTTAAGGAAATCCTAATCTTAGAATAAAATTGCAAAGGTTTAGACATGAAAAGTCCGAAGCAAATGTCAAAGAAGGCTGGGTGATGTTTAATGGAATGGAGATTCTGATCTCTAACCATTATGTGATTGATAATGTTTCGAAATCCTATCTTCCCAATCTTGCGCAACTGTAGGTAGGCCTTTTACGACGTGCATTCCCGAAGAACATTAAAAACTTAGGTTCAACTTGCTGAAATTAATTTAAAAACTTGTGGTGAGTTGAATTCGTGTCAATAGGGATTGGAATACGTTTTATACATTAGATGAGGCAAGATGTCTTTTAAACATTCTTGGGGAACACTATGGTTTTTCGATATGTTTGCTATTTTGAAGTGGGGAAGAATGTTATGAGAATCAATTCTCAAAAGGGATTCTGGAAAAATCTCTGTGTTTCCGTGCGTGCGTGTGTGCGTGTGTGTTTGCTTCTTCCCATCGAGATGCAATGCCACCTTTTCCAACTGAATACGACATTAATGCAGTATTCTGACGCCCAACCGACCATTCCTTTCTTCCGTGCTTCTGTGCAGAGTATACCCATGAAAATCCGTGTTAGAATTGATCTTCAGTAACCCATGCTTGTCGTAAGAGGCGACTAACGGGATCGGGTGGTCAGGCTCGCTGACTTGGTTGACACATGTCATCGTATTCCAATTGCGCAGATCGATGCTCATGTTGCTGATCACTGGATTGTCTGGTCCAGACTCGATTATTTACAGACCGCAGCCATATAGCTGGAATATTGCTGAGTGTAGCGTGGAGTTAAACTCACTCACTCAATATGCAGAGTGCCAAACTTCTGGTATGACTTATGCAGGAACCACAGACTTTCCACTCTCTGCTGTATCTACGAGACCATACTGACCGTTTTTATCAGACGAATGGTTAAGAACTAGCTCGATCTGAAACGTCAAAACCTATACAAACAATGAACAATTTCTTATTGTCTTCATATTTTTTCTAACTTTGAAATACGAAAAGAATAATTTCACTTATTCTTGGATAGGAGATGTACAGTTTCGGAAATGTTTTTGGCGTCTCGAACCTGAATTCCAGGAAAGATGAAAGAACCGTTTATTCTTCTATTTCTGTCTCTGGAGGTTTAGGATGAGCTTGACTACAAATAGCCAAATAGCTTACCTAGATTTGTGTGTTCAAGTGGTACACAATTCTCAGATTTCACATCCTATTTTTATTTTCCCGACCCACATTACTCACCGACTTGGCACTTCGCAAATTCACGCGCAAACGTCCACCATGACCTTTGACCTTGACAATTACCAGGTGGTTTCCAAATTCCCGGTTTTGTGGAAATGCCACAAAAGTCAGTTAGCTTTGTGTTTGATAGAGGTCAGCAACCTATTTCCATATAATTGGACATCTATCTCATGCAGGTCAAGCTCTCACTGCTATCTGTGGCAGTGGATGTGGCTCTAAACCGGGCGGACCACCGTTCGCCAAATATATCTATTAAGGACGTAGTGCATCTGTCCCAAACCAGTTCTGTGCGTGTCGGGATATTGAATAACGTTATAGCACATGCGGCAGTGTCGGTTCCTTGGGTATCATACAAAGAAGAAGAAGGGGGAGGAGGTGGGGGAGACGACGAAAAAAGAGCAGAAGGAATGTTTGTATGTTAGTACCCACGGGAGGTCAGGACAACACATGAACATGCTTATAGTCCGTTTATCTCAAAATCGGACCGATGAATTGCAATCTAACTCGAAAACTACTAAATATATAATACTCAATGACACACAGATTATAATCAAAACATCAGGCCAACTCTGTGATTTTTTTGCAGAATTTGTCCTAAAAATAAAAAAAAGTTGTTTAAACTATCAACTGGCTGTTCCGCTCTTTGCAGTCCTCCCTCGTAACAAATAGTGAACTGTGTCAAAATTTTAATGATAGTTTGTTAAACAACTTTTTTTTTATTTTTCGGACATAAATTCTGCAAAAATATCACAGAGTTGGTCTGATGTTTTGATTATAATCAGTGTTCCATTGCGTATTATATGTTTAGTAGTTTTCGAGTTATATTGAACTTCATCGGTCCGATTTTGAGCCAAACTGACTATAGTTACAATGTAAAGTTATAAACTTTGGTATACACAATGTAACAGAAATGTAGTACTTTAAGGTCAAGGCAAGAGATGCATATTTTCTCTCCATGAACATTTTCTAGATGAAACAGAAATAATATGAGAAAAGGTGTTGGGGGATTTAGTAGTATTGTAAGTGATGAATCACAGTGGCTGACTGTGAGATCTTTATGGACGGGGCACTTAAACAGAAAGGGTTCTGTAATTAATCAAGTTTGGACCAGCAAAGGAGTGACATCATGAGCATCTATCTGCAGAATTTGGATACGATGACATACACAGTTAGCGAAATAGCCACTGGCCCGCTAGCACCTGGCTATTAAAAATCCAATCGGGCCAGTAAATCTCCAGTCACAATTTTCACGGTGTCAATTTGGAAATATATCACTCTCTCCGACTTGTTAAGTTATAATACACACGCAAGATTATGGCCTGATAAAAATATTCATCATATTAGCAGCTTAATGATGAAACCCGTGTAATGCCGACAAGATCTTACTCTCATCTATTTTTTAAATATTTTGCTTACATTCTACATTCAAATTTCGGGCTAGTTAATTATTTTGTGGTCTAGTAACTTTTTGGCATTGGTAGCCCGACTGGATAGCAAAATTTGGAAACTATTTCTCACACAGGATATACATTAAGTCCGCGAGCCTGATCACTCGATCCCGTTTTCGCCCCTTACTTCAAGAAGGCATAGTTGAAATTCAATTTGAACCCGAATCTTTACGGGTAGGGCAGCTGCCACAAATAGGAAAGAAATACACTGACCGATCCTGAAATACACCACAGAACTGAATTCACAACGCCCATGAAATATAAAAAGAAGAGTACACACAACTCGTTTTGTTCAGCTGTTGCAATTCGCAAACTAAAGTAAATTTAATTTGAATATTATATTTTATTTTTGACTGACGACCACCACCCTGCTCTCGGGCCCCAGAACATGCTCGACATGCTTCTTTCTCTGACGCTACGGGTCTTCTACGCATGAGCATGCACTCAGCTTCAAATAGGTCATGGCCTGACCGAATTACATTGGAGGTTGCTTAAATTAGAGCAATGTGACCTATTTCTATAACGGCCGAGGCCGATATCGGTGGTGTATTCGATTGGATGCTCCATCCCATGGGTACGTGTAGCCGAAAATATTAACTATAATGGGGCTATATTACAAAACGAATTGATTATTGGCGTAGATGTATACGGGGGCGTTGTTTAGTACTAATTGCATTCATAAGCTACATACACGAAAAAGTCTTTGTGCTGTTTTGTTTGCGAGTGGATGCATTGTCAAAGTATATTTCTCGAGTTAGTTAATCATACTGGCCCATATTTCTGTGCACAACTATCTGTGGAAAAGGACCCATACATAGCATAGGCCCATTAGGAGCATACCATTTTTAATCCATTTTTGCGGAAAAACTTTAAGTTATTATCTTGTAATGAAAGTTGAAAGTGAAGCCTTGGGAAAATAATTTGTTGAATTCAGATTGTCATGAATTTTCCTCAAAATATCTTTAATATTCAAAACAGTAGAAGACAATTTTCTACTGAATAATTTGTATTTTAAATTATCATAAGCTTGTTTTAAAAATACAACTTTCAATACAATAACATGCATTTTCAATTTAATAGCTTGTAACTTGAGTTTTCAATGCAATAGCGTGCAACTTTAACTGCGAACGTACGTTTCTTAATGTTCAACTTACAAACTTGAATTTTCATTATACAAAATGGCACGGCCTTCCAAAAGTTCACACGCTGTGACATTTTATCATATGTAAAAATGGTCATTTCATAATGGTGCCAGTGCACTTGTTTCATATCACATCTGTATTGACAGGCAATAAGTCTGATATGATCATATCTATTTACAATATAGGTAAGCTTCAAACTGATTCAGCTGTTGGTTACATTGACCTGATATCCTTTACAAAAAAAACACATTGATAGTATCACTTTCACGTGGCATGTCATGAGTGTCTGTTTACATGTACTGTTGCCTGTATGTGGTGTGTGCGTGTGGGGGTGGGTGGGTGGTGCCGTTCCTGTCGTGTCAATGAGGTGATAACAGATATATACGTGACATGATAACGGTAACATGTTATCTCTCTACATCCTGGTTGGGTTCTGTGTGTTTCTAAATTAATGATTGAATTTATTCATCGTGACTTCGATCTTGTGTGTAGGTCGCTGTGTGTTCAGGAAGGAAGCTGGGGTGGGCGTAGGGAGATTAAGAGCTCTTTGTATATGTGTGAGAGAGAGAGAGAGGGGGGCTGAGATTGAAAGAGAGATTTTGAAAGAGTTAGAAAGACAGAGAGAGGGAGAGAGAGATTGAAAGCGGAGAGCGTAAATGAGCGTGAGAGATTTAGATTGAAAGAGAGAGGTTGACAGCAAGAGAGAGAGAGAGCGTGAGAGAGATTTGAGATTGAAAGAGAGATAGAGAGAGTGTGTGTGAGAGAGAGAGAGATATTGAAAGAGTTAGAAGAGAGAGAGATTGAAAACGGGAGAGGGATAGAGATTGAAAGAGCAGGAGAGGGATCGAGTCAGATATAGACTGAAAGTTAGAGAGAGAAAGGGATTGAAAGCGGGAGAGAGAGAGAGAGATTAAGATTGAAAGACAGAGAGATCGACACAGAGAGAGCGTGAGAGAGATAGAGACTGAAAGACCTCTTGTGATTTCGTGACCATACCAAGGTTTATGTCGGCTTAGTCACCGGCCTTGTCGAATTGTATGTTCTTGGGAATATATTTTATTTCATTTCCCAGTTACTGGTTTCTAAAGCTCTACTACGTCTTTGTCGCCGATCGTATACATTGGATTACTTAAAGGTACTTAGCTCCATTTAACTGAACCGGCGGAAAGAGTGAATGAGTGAGTGAGTATGGTTTAACATTTCTAAGTAAAAACAAGAGTCCCTGAAACTTCGGATTTTACAGCATTTACGCTACATGCTATGACTTTTACAACAACTCGACGTTGTGTATTTCGCGAGTGACATGAATCGAGTATGAATATTTTCATATAAATGTTATTTGTACATACAAAATCTATATATTATCATTTCAAATCATTTATAGGAAACGGTGAGGTCCATGAAAAAGAAACCCACCTTACCAATCTCGGAACAACTGTTTGGTTAACCACGATCGTGTTCATCCGATCGAAGTAACGCCATTTTCGGCTTTCTCATAAACTTGTCAATTGTCCGTCTACACAAAATGGGGCGGGCCTTAGCGAAATGACCCATTGTGATAGACGGAAGCTTGGTACAACGGAATACAACAGAATCACAGCAGGGACTGCCCACTAACACAGATAGTACAGCTGACCCGATTCTGCCATATTTGACTGGAGCTGACCTCTGAGACCATCTTCCTTTCTAAGATGTCACGTGACATATACTCGCTGCGGTTTGTCACGTGACACGTCTATACAACATTATTGGTAGTAGAGACAGGTTCTCTGACGGTGCCAAAGTTCAACTATCCAATAACTCTGCACCGTTTGATCGGATCGGAACGCCATGAACTGTATTGATACTTGACGTATATAGATTCTTGACTGATTCTATGTCAGCGCTTATCGACACAAAATATGGATAACCGCATTCCGATAGTCATTTTACCACGATTCATTGGCAAAGTCACTATTCAAATTTACAGCTGAATGGAAGGAAATATCAATAGCCTTCTTTTTATTGATTCTTTATAATCAGCAGGTGAGATGAGGTGAGATAGAATGGGGTGAGGTGGTTAACAGTAGCGTACCTGCTATTAGGCACTTTAGGCACGTGCCTACACTTAATTTTTTCGGCAATTTTTTTTTACACGTGGTACGTAATGGATTTATCTCCCTTTCTATTAAAGGGGGATAACTCTCATGCTACATTGATGCCAACATGGCGTGACATCGGCATTAAGCGAGAGATCTTTCAGTGCAATGAGGAGGATCAAGAGGTACCAAGCCCCCAAACCACCCTCTCACTTCCAGTTGCGCCTACAGTCCGTTTGAGACAAAATGGTACCGATGAATTGCAATCTAACACAAAAACAAATAGACATAAAAGAATCAAACCAACGCGGAGTGCAATAAAACAACAGACCAACTCTAGAAAAGCATTGCATAATTTTTGTCACAAAAATAAAAAAGTTGTTTGAGAAACTGTCATCATTTATTTGTGCGTTTTCCAAGTTTGTTACAAGGACGCATTGGCAACTAAAGGAATAGCGCGAAAAGCGAGATGAACGCGCATTAGTGACGTCAGAGACGTGATTACTGCTGATTGACAAAGTGAGAGAAAATGAAAGTCTGTAATTTACAAAGTCTATGATTTCTTCAATGATGAAAATGTCAAGGGGTGACCCAAGTATGCAATTACTAAGTACATACATCACACTGCCTGTGCAGCTGGGGTAAGTGTCATCTCGCCAGCTCAAAAATTTGTTGAGAACCCGTTTACGCACGTGCATCTCGCTTTTCGCGCTGTTCCTTTAGTTGCCAATGCGCCCTTGTAACAAACTGGGAAAACGCACAAATAAATGATGACAGTTTCTTAAACAACTTTTTTTTTTCTCTATAATTATATATCTCTTTAATTTTGTCTCAAACGGACTGTACACTTCATTTCTTTCCTGGGTACACCCTTGCTTGAGGTGAGGTGAGGTGAGGTGAAGTGTGTTTGACGTAATTCGCGTTAAAGATTACATCACACACATGTGTCCGTGGGGCTGCATGGACTCGAGCAGTGAATGAGTGAGTGAGTTTAGTTTTTACGCAGCCTTTAGCAATATTCCAGTAATATCACGGCGGGGGACACCAGAAATGGGCTTTACACATTGTACCCATGTTGGGAAACGAACCCGGGTCTTCAGCGTGACGAGCGAACGCCTTAACCACTTGGCTACCCCGCCGCCACTGGACTCGTCCAGACGAATGCCAGTTTTATAGTGCAGGCAAATTGTGATATCATACTCAAACAGTTTTCATTGGCGTAAAACTCAAAATCGCAGTGAACACTAAATGGACCACTGAAAATCAGTAACTCCACGTGTTTGAAAAAATGGCACATTAACGTCAGAAATTAACATTATATCCATATCAAGCAGTTAAAATATTTTTCATTACTAAACCAGTCAGTTTAAAGGTCAGATAAATATAATGTTCTCAAGCGTCAATTTCAGTCATATAAAACGTACTGCCATAAATAGATGAGATGAAATCATCGTCAGCCGGTCACGTAGATGCGAGAGTGAGCTTGATTATAACCACTTTTGGGGCGGTGGGGTAGCCTAGTGGTTAAAGCGTTCGCTTGTCGCGCCAAAGGCCCGGGTTGGATTCCCCACATGGGTACAACGTGTGAAGCCCCTTTCTGGTGTTTACCGCTGTGATATTGCTGGAATATTGCTAACAGCGGCGTAAAAACTAAACTCACACACGCACTTTTAATAGCATCTTCTTGATCCCTGAAAACCCTCATCGAAGCCGGACGTCTACCATTCGTGAAACCCACAAGCATGAATATAATGCTGAATAACCTAGAATCATAATACGGGTCCAGTGTGCGAAATAACCACTGACCCGCTAGCCCGTGGCTAGTAAAACGTGACTCGGGCTAGCGGGTCGTCTGAAGCAATCAAACGGTATGTATTCCGTACGTTTCGGTCACATTTTCATTCATCGATAATACATGTAATCAAAGTATTGTTCCCCATAGGAAGTCATTCATCCCGAACACTATTTACAGCCGAGAAATGATTATGGTTTACGAGGAAAAACGAGATGTTTAACGAGATTCTGGAAACCCGATTACTGGACATAGTACTTCCTGTACACGTGCGCTGTACGGCGGGCGGCCTTGTTAGTGCAGAGTGAACGCCCTGGAAGTATGGGATTATCTCCACAGTCACGACACACAGCTTCAAACAGGGTTATATATGTAGGGTTGCCGATCAAAGAAGAGGGGGTGCTTATATATTCCGCAGCATGAGGTGTACTTTGAGTGAAATGTGTGTGTGTGTGTGTGTGTGTGAAATGAGAGAGAGAGAGAGAGAGAGAGAGAGAGAGAGAGTGTGTGTGTGTGTGTGTGTGTGTGTGTGTGTGTGTTTGGGTAGCCCCGTGGAGGAAGTGCTCGCCGTCATTTCGATCTAATGGTTTGACTCGGGTGTAGTCGAAACGGTGTAGTCGAAACGGGCGACCCTGTTCGAGTGAGAAGAGGTGTAGTCTATTTTATTGTTGAAAAATCGTTTCAATACAATAAAGAATAGCTACCAAAATGTGACACTGCAGGAACAGTACAACACTTCATAGTGAGTGAGTGAGTACGGTTGACGCCGCTTTCAGCAATATTCCAGCAATATCACGGCGGGGGACACCAGAAATGGGCTTCACACATTGTACCCATGTGCGGAATAGCACCCTGGCCTTCGGCGTGACGAGCGAACGCATTAACCACTAGGCTACTCCACAGCCCAGACATTTCATTCATTCATTCATTCATTCATTCATTCATTCATACATTTATTTATACAATCATTCACTCATCTGTTTGTTTATATATTTATTCATTTATACAATCGTTCATTCATTTGTTTGTTTGCTTGTTATACATCCATATATTGCTTCTTTCATTCATTCATTCATTCATTCATTTATTTTATTTATTCATTTATTTTAAATATGACGGTATGATTGATGCTAAAGTTACTCTTGTCTAACCTCGGTAACCTTTTTCCGTTGAAGGTATTTTGATAAAGAATATCTTTGCCGTTTTCCTCTCTGAATCATTCTTACTCCGGAAGTGGTAACACACATTCACGATCCTTACATGCTTAAAAGCTGTACTATAAAGTGCGCTCCGCAACTATCAGTTGAAACAGTTCCCTGTGATGGATGACTAAACAAACTGGATTTATCAGGGATAAAATTCATTGTCTCATAAACTGTTAATGACCATTATATCCCAGCATTCAATCAATTAAGGGTAGTGAGAAAAGTGGGATTGAAGCTTCCGGTTATTCTTCAAGGTGAAAACTGAAGGTGCTTTCTTTTCTCACGTGTGTATTTCTCACGTTACTGACTATATCAAACGGTGGAAATACCATTCGTCACCGCTTTCCGTTGACTCTTAGGAGACTTGTCGCACTATTGATGACGTTATGTCTTAAAAAACCCCGCAAACGACCAGAATTTGCTCATGACTTCACGTAGCCTACTTCGGCCAAAGTATCCTGCTCGAATACTTTGTTTAATGTTATGTCATGAAATGTACTTAAACTAGCTAAATTTGTTCAGTCATACTCTATATCAATTTACTTCAGTCCGTTTGAATTAGCACCGCAATATATGTGATATGAGACGGAACCCAGTCACAAAAAGCCCACGAGAGGACAAGAGTAGCAAACCGGCTTGTGACGGAATAACCTGGGTTGGTCACGGATCTGAAAACAAGGCGGATTCAGGATTTTTCCAAAGGGTAGAGATGGGGTGGGTGTGGAAAGAAAGAGAAAGAGGACACCCCCACCCCACCCACCCCCACCTTTAGTGGATTAACCACCAGCATGTTCCTATAAGTTGTGGGGGCGATGGGGTAGGTTAGTTGTTAAAGTGTTCGCTCTCCACGCTTAAGAACCAGGTTCGATTCCCCACATGGGTACAATGTGTGAACCCCATTCTGGTGTGCCCCAGCCGTGATGTTGAGTGAATATTCGGTCACTTGAAATTTGCCACATCATTGCAAGTTTTATAGAAACTGTACTTAGCTGAACAAGTCGCTGAAACACTGCAAACGTAAGATCCAAAACACAACAATACTATCTTATAAAAATACAAATTAATCGCCAACAAATATCCATTTATGTCTGGGGTTTTTTCATGTTAAGCCACCATGCATCAAAGTTGATCAAACATTTTTTTTCATGTTAAGCCACCATGCATCAAAGTTGATCAAACATTTTTCTTCATGTTAAGCCACCATGCATCAAAGTTGATCAAACATTAGTGTATACATATTTTTTGTTCCAAATTGCGCGGACCGATGCTTATGATGTTGATCACTGGATTGTCTGGTCCAAACTCGATTATTTACAGACCGCCGTCATACAGGTGGAAGATTGAGTGTGGCGTTAAACAACGAACCAACCAACTTATTTTTGCCTGGTATGGTATCTGAGTTTGTCTCTTTGTTTCTTGTCTGTGCATATGTTTGATAAACACCCCATTCAGCAATATTTCAGCTATACAAAACCGTATAAATAATCGAGTCTGTACCAGACAATCCAGTCACTGACAGCATGAGCACCAATTTACGCCATTGGGATACGATGACATTTGTCAACCAAGTGAGCGAGCCTGATCTTCACGAGTCTGTTACAACGAAAGTGCCAGTGCCAGACTCCGTCTGAAACACCAGAAAACAATACAAACCCTAAAACAGTGTTGAGGAACGAGGGGCTAGAGAAGACTATCGATTAGTATCCAAGGGTAATTTAATGGGCCAAAACAGCAATGTTGTTATTCGCTGGAGTAAACAAAAAATGGCGTCAGCGTTATAGCTCGCGTCGATGTAAATATGGCTTCTGCGCATGTCTGTAGCGTAAACTTCCGTGGACCCGTGAAGTGCCCGTCTACCCAGTGCAGTGTGAACGTCAAACGTGATTGGTGCCATACTTACATAACGCAGATCATGCTTTAGTGTTACACGCACGTCAGGAGACTTCAAGTCACGTTACCCACGTGTTGCTACGGTCCACGATGCACAGTGACACGGATGTATATTTATTTATCAGTTAATCGGAAGAACGTGACAAGATTCCTGCCAACGCCCTTAGCATCTTAATGTCCCTTTGTCACTTCCAAACACACATTGCATTAATCTCGGAAGCGTATTTTTACGTCACGATCAATATCGAAGGCAATCACACAGCTCCATACCGGGTTGGAAACTCCGCACAGAGCTTCGTGCATAAGCCTGTTTCAGGTTACACAAGACCAAATGTTTTCCCATACATTTCCATAGTAACGTCTTAAACAATAACCAGGTTGTTGATACCCATTAAATTTTTATATATGTATATGCACAATATGGCATATACTTTGGCGAGGTTAATCAATTCCTTTTCCGAGTACAGGAAGTTGAACGCACCAACACCAGTTCCGCACCAAATGTCACCTACTTGAAAATATCTCTACACACATTCAGTCATTGTGTTGAAAGAGACAGCACAAAATATTGAAAAATATGGACAGTTTTGATTACTGGATGGAGGTAACATGTAAAAAACACCAAAAAATGTTAAAATCATCCAATCACAGCTGTCAGCTAATTCAGTCTGCACTGAAGCCGGAATCTGATTTGGTGCAATATATCCTTCAAGCCATGTGTCACTCACGTTCACGACATCATTCTCCGAAAACGCGACGGTGTTTGGAGCTTGACCTTGGTTTCATTTCACCTTGACCTTGGAACCACACGAACAGGGCATGCCGACGTTTATGGGGCCCACTTAAATTCAAGAACTGGTTTTATGACTGTTCATTCAGATATATACCTTTTGATACTCGGGGTGACTAAATATGTTTATAGAACGTGTTTTGTTGCTTCGAGTTATATGTGTCAAATCCCTTCAATCGCGACACACACGGCTTGGGCTAATGTTGAGAGGGTTTGACGCTGTCAGATTGCAATGTCTAAATATATGTTCGGCCAAATATGGACTTCACACATTGTGCTTAAACGGGGAATCGAACCCGGGCCTTCAACGTGACGAGCAAAACGTTAACCATTAGGCTACCTAATCAACACCAGGCATTTACAGTTCTATCATTACAGGGGCGACGAGCAAATCTAGTGTTTAAAGCGTTCGCTCGTCACGCCGAAGAACCGGGTTCGATTCTCCACATGGTTACAATATCTGAAGCCAATTTCTGGTGTCGCCCGCCGTAATATTGCTGGAATATTGCTAAAAGTGGTGTAAAACCAAACTCATACTATAGCTAATCAAGGTTCTAGGAAATGATAACCAACTCCCGTAATATAGGACATAGCTGACTGGTACGTACTTCCTGTCACGTGTCCGCCCACTTGGTGCGTGATACTTGTTATTTATCCTCTTAGTTGCAGTGTTATCCTGTTATCCTTATCCCGACATCCAAAACAACCAAATAAGCGCATTACATTTCGACAGATTGCTCCTTCTTCGCGCACGAACAGCTTAGTCGCAGTATGTTATTAAATGAGAAAGAACTTCCACGTTAGAATTGTACCTTGATATATTTGGGATTGCACTTTCTCAGCAAAGTACCGATTCTTGGGATTCGAACCCAGACTCTCCAAGTCAGGCACCTAATCGCCAGCACACAAAATCAGCCATCTAGTCCACTCAGCCATCGCGATGTGAGAAAGACAGACTTTACTGAGAAAGTGTAATCCAAAATATGACATATCTTCCATTTGATCACTTTCTAATTGGCATTGTGTATTTATATGTGTTAAAATTGGTTTTCAGTAACCCATGCGTGTCATAAGAGGATCGGAAGGTCAAGGTCACTTTCTTGGTTGTCACGTGTCATCGTATCCCAATTGTGTAGATCGATGCTCATCATATTGGAATATTGTTCAAAGCGACGTTGAACCAATCTCACTCACTCACTCACTTTCCCCTAAATCTGTCACGTTCTCTGATGCTCCAATGTTATATTTTTCATCTTCGTCATAATAATCTGTGTAATTTCGAACGTTCCTACAAACGTCAGATAGTCTGCCATAAAGACCCTGAAACCGCCCATGCAAGTCTAGAATATGTAACCCGTGAAGGTCCGGGTTAGAATTGATCTTCAGTAACCCATGCTTGTCGTAAGAAGTGACTAACGGGATCGGGTGGTCAGGCTCGCTGACTTGGTTGACTCGTGTCATCGTATCTCATTTGCGCAGATCGATGCTCATGCTGTTGATTACTGGATTGTCTGGTCCAGACTTGATTGTTTACCGACCGCTGCCATAAAGCTGGAATATTGTTGATTGCGGCGTAAAAGTAAACTCACTCACTCACACACTAGAATATGTAGCAAGTCTATTACCAGAAAAATACACTGTTTCTGAAAAATGAAGTTTTATTAATGTAATTTAGGAAGCTATTTTTGTAAATATATTTATGTCAAAGACTGGGTGTTAATCTAAACGTCAGACTACATGACGTGTAAAATACTGACAAAGATCGATCCATAACACAATCATTCTGCATATGCATATGTATTTCTTAGCGGTTTGCCCTATCGTCATCATGACACGTAATGAGGATTTTACCACAGAAATCACGTCCATCAATCATGAACCACAGTATCTAAACATTTAGCAACACTTCCTGTTTCTAGTTTACGACAGCCGTATTTAGACATTCTACATCCGGTGAAGTCAAGTGCGCATGTACATCAGCTCTTCCTTGTATGGTGGCAAACTGACCAGTGTAAGCTGAGGGTTTCTTTGCAAATGTGAAAACTGGTAATCCTCGTCTTTACGGTAGCGAAATCAACTTCCTTTTTCAGAACACAACAATATGGCCTTCCTGTTCTGCCGTGTGTCTCTCTAAGACCTCTTGGTGGCACAACAATGACTTTATTAAATAACAGTTACAGGGGAGTGTATGTAATCTACTCAAGTTTAGATACTTCCGGGTCGGTATTTACGTTGTGGGCAATTCTAGGAACCAAACCGCATCCACTTCTGCAGTCGGAAACATTTCATCGACCTCGTGCACTTACTGTTGCTGCCTCTGCTACTGTCACGACTACTACTACCCCTACTAACACAGCAACTACTGACACTACCATCTTTATCATCACTACCACCAACACCACGAGCACTGGCACTATTGTATGCTTGTGCAATAAACTAATAGTGATTTTACACTACTACTACCAACAACACAACCAGCACCACCGCCGCTACTACTACTACTACTACTACACCGCCGCTGCTACTACTACTACTGCTGCTCTTGCTGCTGCTACTGCTATTGCTATTATTATTATTACTACTACTACTACTACTACTACTACTACTACTACTACTACTACTACTACTACTATTGGGACGGAGGGGTAGCCCAGTGTTTAAACCGTTTGCCCGTCACGCCAAAAACCCGGGTTCAACCAACACCACGAGAGCACTGGCACTATTGTTATGGCATAATGGACCCATACTTGTGCAATAAACTAATAGTGATTTTACACTACTACTACCAACAACACCACCACAACCTCCGCTACTACTACTACTACTACTACTACTACTACTACTACTACTACTACTACTACTACTACTACTACTACTACTACTACTACTACCGCCGCTACTACCACTACTACTACTACTGCTGCTGCTGCTGTTGCTACTGTTATTATTACTTCTACTACTACTGGGACGGAGGGGTAGCCCAGTGGTTAAACCCTTCGCCCGTCACGCCAAAAACCCGGGTTCCATTCCCCACATGGGTACAATGTGTGATGCCCATTTCTGTTAATTGTCCCCCGCCGTGATGTTGCTGGAATATTGCTAAAAACGGCGTAAAACCATACTCACTCACTCACTGCTGCCACTTCTACTTCTACTGCTGCTAGTGCTATGACTTGTACTGCCGCCACTGCTATTACGACTACTACTACTACTACTACTACTACTACTACTACTACTACTACTATACCCGTGAAGGTCCGGATTAGAATATTGATCTTCAGTAACTCATGCTTGTCGTAAGAGGTGACTAACGGGATCGGGTGGTCAGGCTCGCTGACTTGGTTGACACATGTCATCGGTTCCCAATTGCGCAGATCGATGCTCACGTTGTTGATCACTGGATTGTCTGGTGCAAACTCGATTATTTACAGACCGCCACCATATAGCTGGAATATTGCTGAGTGCGGCGTAAACTAAACTCACTCACCCACTCACTCACTGACTACTACTACTACAACTACTACTACTACTACTACTACTACTACTACTACTACTACTACTACTACTACTACTACTACTACTACTACTACTACTACTACTACTACTACTACTCAACAACCACCACTACTGCTACTATAGTCTGTCGTACAGACCCTGAAGCAAATATCTCCAAGAAAGCCACGCAAGTCTAGAAAATGTGGCAAGTCCAGATTTCCTCAGCTTCTGAAAATGAAGAAAGTCTCAGGGCTCCTTTTCATTATATTATATTTTTTTACTATGAACTTTTTTCAGTAAAATATGTTCATTTCAGAGACTAGTTGTTAGTCTACTGCTACTACTGCTATATCACTGACCACTTGCTGCTGCTGCTGCAAACGTTTCACTCACGACTCTATTTCTAACAGGGGCGGTGGGGTAGCCTAGTGGTTAAGGTGTTCGCTCGTCACGCCGAAGACCCGGGTTCGATTCCCCACATGGGTACAATGTGTTAAGCCCATTTCTGGTGTCCCCCGCCGTGATATTGCTGGAATATTGCTAAAAGCGGCGTAAAACCAAACTCACTCACTCACTATTTCTAGCAATACTACTTCTACAGATAGAATCCAAGTACTATTCCAACCGATACTGCGGCTACCACCGTCCATCAATACAGGAACTGTTGATGATACTACTACAGTATACAAAGCCAAGTATTGTGACTATAAGCGGAAAATGTAAATAATAAATTAAATGCATTCAATGCGTTATTGTATCGCTTCGAAGCAGTTAAACCCCTTGCAAGCTTAAGCTATCATTCAAACGTTTAGAAAATTCAATTAGTGGCAAAGACGCGGGTTTGACATGTTTCTACATTTCTGTACATTTCTAGATGCGATAACGAGAATGTACCTGGAAACGTTGCCCACCGCCATCTACATACACATACCATTATCGTGTGCCATTACCCTTGGGATGTGAATTCGCTGTAACAATTTCATTCCCCATTAAGTCCGAGTCTGGTTCACTAACGCCACACGTTGCCAGTTGCAGTACTTGCGGAGCGGAAAACAGTCACGTTCTTGGCAACGTGATCGTCACCTCCCGACGACACTTGCATGATTTGATGTTGTTCATTTCAGATGCCAAGACCTTTAAATGTTTATTGATAGAAGGGGAAATGATAACGAGGCTTTGGACAAATGGCACTGATTGTTGCACATACAAGAAATTCATGCTTATTTCTTTGTGATTGGATCAAGTTTAACAATTAATATGTATACAAACTTGCGTATAAATACTTACCTAAGTACACCCCCGCGCATACATACATACGTACATGCACGCACACACGCACGCACACACACGCATACATCACACACATGCATGCATACATGCATACATACATACATACATACATACATGCATACATACATACATACATACATACATACATACATACATACATACATACATACATACATACATACATACATACATACATACATACATACATACATACAACCTTGAAATTAACCGTCAATAAATTACAAGCAGAGAATGCGTGATTCAATGTAATGGTAATGTCTATTTATAACCCATTGCGTATATAGAGACATTTCCAATGTATTCGTCACATAAAATAATCCACATTGTCATAACATTATATATTTGTAACACATATAGGACATAGGCTCTGCAGATGCGCATCATCGGTTCATGTGGAACACAATTTGGACATGTCACTGTGACCTACTGTTGACCTTGATCGTAGCGATGTCACGCTGACCTGACTTCCAGATTACCAGGTGGCAAAATGGGGAACGCTAGTAGTAGGTTAATGACAGCGGTACACTGCCGTGTATATGGCGGTGACATTACTCAATAACCTTTGATTAGGAATTTATTCTAATAGCTTTCCTGAATATATTTTGATTTAAAGGACAAAACCAGTTCCGTACGATTGCTTTTATATTATAATCACAAATAAATGAGGGTCCAGAAATATAGTTTTAAATGTCTATTTGTTTTTATTTTTATGATCTGGCATGTAAATAAAAAGAGAAATGTGTCTAGGTGGATCTGAGATTTTAGAATGACAACAGAGAACACGTGACCCTTGCATTGTCTATCTATCTGAGGGGCTGGGAGGTAGCCTAGTGGTTAAAGCGTTCGCACGTCACGCCGAAGACCCGTGTTCGATTCCCAACATGGGTTCAATGTGTGAAGCCCATTTCTGGTGCCCCCCGCCGTGACATTGCTGGAATATTGCTAAAATCAGCGTAGATCCACACGCACTCACTCACTCACTATTTATCTGAAGTTATTTTTAAATAAAGATGGTATAAACTATTGGCTCAAAATGTATTGAGAACACAAACGAATGGATATATTGAGGTGCTGGGTTACACTGTAGTCATATCGACCCTCAGTCGTGACGTGTGTTGGACGATCACAGATATATTTAGCGCGTGGAGAGATAAACCAGCTTCGCTAAAAGGCCGCATTAATTTTCAACACGCTGTTCCTGATTGTGAGTTAAAATATAACAACATGACTCGCCTTCCGCATTGTCGCTCCTAGTGTGATGAGTGGGCTGGGGTTTACACTGATTTCCTAGTATTTCAACAATATCACGACAGTGGATATCAACAACGGAAATCACGCAATATATCCATGTTAGGAATCGAAGCCCTGGCCCTTTCCCTTTTAAGCAAACGTGCCCGTGGGGCGGTGGGATAGCCTAGTGGTTAAAACGTCCGCTCGTCACGCTGAAGACCCGGGTTCGATTCCCCACATGGGTACAATGTGTGAAGCCCATTTCTGGTGTCCCTCGCGGCGATATTGCTGGAATATTGTTAAAAGCCGTAAAACGATTCTCACTCACTCACTTTAATCAAACGTTTTAACCACTATCTATGTCCACCCATAATATATTTAAACGGATTTTAGTGGTATTCAAAAATATGTCGAGTGTTACATATTCTGTATGTGAATCAATAATAAATCCACCTTATTTATGATATGGAAACGCCCATGAACGATTTTCCCATGAGGTCATCGACAGAATTATTAATTTCCATAAATATCCTGAAAAGTGTATGGAAATTGAATAATGAATACCCGTATCAAATAGTTGTTTAACCTGCAATCTGACTATTTTTTCTGAGAGTTTTCTTTTTGCCGCATGAACAAATTTTACATTTACTTATTCCGCTACGAATATTTCAGATGCTTTCAGATGTATCCGATTTTTACTTGTAGGATTGTGTCTCTTTTCGAGATAAGGAGGCGTTAGTTTACGGTCAAACATTTCCCCAAAATCCATGCGTTTGTAATGTTGGTAACATTATTTAATATCCAGTACATGGCCAGAAATCACCTCACAAAAGACATCTTTGTTTACATGTATGAATAAACAAGGAATATTATTGTTATGATATCATTATAAACTCTTAATTCCTAATGCTACTCCTCAGGACATAAAAAGTGAGTGAATGAGTGAGTTTAGTTTTACGCCGCACTCAGCAATATTCCAGCTATATTGCGGAGGGGGACATAACAAGAAACATACAACTTTATGGATGACAACTTCTTTACTTTTAGCTTGACAACGATGTACGAATCTACATCGAAACGTCGCTTAATGCAATAAACAAGACGTTGTCATCCATAAAGTTGTATGTTTCATTTTTCACTCACTAACTTCTAGAATCCTTAGGACATATTGGTGTCGAAAATATTATCAAATGTATGCTCATATGGATTCTGGAAAAGGAAAAACAGCACAGATGTTATATGCAGCGAGGCAGAGAGTACTGGGCATGGGATTTAATTATAATCAAAATGTGAATCTATTTTGAAAGGATAATAAAAAAAAAGTTCCCATCCAAAGTCGTGTTTGTCACACGCATAGTTTCAAGAACAGAATTCCACCTTCTTTGTCTCTTCGACAACGCGTCTTTACATTGGCTGCGCAACTGTTGGAAAAAGAACGCGGCAGAAAATAGCACCTTGCGTCAGACCCAAATAACTCATTTGTCAACAAACTTGTTTACCCGCTTGTGCATGCAGTGAAGTCGGTGCGATTAAGCCCACTTCCGGCTTTAGAAATGGATGCTACGACGCATGGGCCAAAGAACACGCCACAAGCATCTGCAGTGTTATCACAAAACAGACGTGCGTGGGCTAAAATTGATATTCGGGTTGCCAAAAACCCGTTGGATTATTTGTTAAAACAGCTGCTGGTTATTTGTCAAATCTGGGTCAGTGTGTACACTCATACAGACGGGCTATTTACAGACACCATTCCGGATATCAGCTTATAAACAGGACCAATGAAATAAACATTGCGTCGATTGGCTTTTAATTTGCCAAGGACGTATGTTCTTTTTAGAAGTGTGTAGATGCTCGGTTTTATGTCCGCTGTTTCTTGTTATACCTTCCTGACAAAGTGAGTGAGTGAGTGAGTTTAGTTTTACGCCGCACTCAGCAATATCCCAGCTATATGGCGGCGGTCTGTAAATAATCGAGTCTGGACCAGACAATCCAGTGATCAACAGCATGAGCATCGATCTGCGCAATTGGGATCCTGACAAAGGGTCGACTGGGTAACCAAGTGGTCAATGCGTTCGTTTCTCACACTTAATGCTAAGGTTCCATTCCCACATGTCCTCCATGTATGTCCAAGGTATGAAGAGAGCAAAAGTATCTACCAGAATATTATACAAATCACCAATCTTTTGATAAGTTTGTAGGATAACTAGCCAACAAAAATGAAACACTTACCTTGTGTTTAGCAATTGTTATAACAGAGATAAATATTATTGAAGACTATAGAGATCTAAGTTTAATCCCTGTTGTGCGATTTTGTATACCTTACATTATTATGTATTTGTCTACCCTCAGGTGGGCGGTGGGGTAGTCTAGTAGGGTAATCTAGTGGGGTAGTGTGTATATTCATTCATCCATATGTATTTTATACCTATGAATCTTTGCAAACGAATACATGAAATGTATCACCATAAGGCGCTGACGCCACAAAACAGTCTGTATTGCTATATTCTCTCGGCCTCATATACGAATAAAGTCTGTCTGATTCCCCCAGGTGTACATAAACAGCAGCATATTTATTGTCATGTTGGATGGGTCGCTGCTCACAGGGCGGTGGGGTAGCCTAGTGGTTAAAGCGTTCGCTCGTCACGCCGAAGACCCGGGTTCGATTCCCCACATGGGCACAATGTGTGAAGCCCATGTCTGGTGCCCCCAGCCGTAATATTGCTGGAATATTGCTAAAAGCGGCGTAAAACTAAACTCACTCACTCACTCGTTGCTCACTGATTTATCTTTTTTAGAATATTGGCCTAGCTTCAGTAAACCATGCTTGTCGTAAGATGCGACTAACGGGATCGGGTGGTCAGGCTCGCTGACTTGGTTGACACATGTCATCGGTTCCCAATTGCGCAGATCGATGCTCATGGTGTTGATCACTGGATTGTCTGGTCCAGACTGGATTATTTACAAACCGCCGCCATAGAGCTGGAATATTGCTGAGTGTGGCGTAAAACCAACCTCACTCACTCACTCATCTTATTCGGGGCTATCTAAACACAGGCGTCATGTGGCAGGAATGCAGGGGAGTGCGGCGTTAAACAACAAACAACGTCAGCTTACGTGGTAAAGGTAATCTTCAACTTCAGGCGCACCACATTTCGAAGTGTTTATTATGAAAGATAATTTCTGGAATTTGTCAGCGTATCGGATTAGTGACTCTCGCGCTTTAAACAATATTCTCTCTTTTGCGTTGATGTGTCATCAACAAAATCTGGCGTAACTTATTTTTTACATTATAAATTTAATACAACTGCCGATCCCTCCTGATTCACGAGAGATTGAGAGCCGAGCAGAATGTTCGATTCTTAAATGTAACAATCAATCCGACTTCGAGATTTGGAAAACTGAAAAACTTTACAATTAGACACCGATAACTACAGTATTATCCATAAAGAGAGAGAGAGAAAAACCCAAAGCAATACTTACAACGTGGACGTTTTGTAAATTTCTAATGCTCATTGTTTTTGTGTCTTTTATTCACGTGAATTGAATTCTGATTTAAAAATAAATGTAATTATCATTGCCAGCAGCTTGAATAACTCACTTCAGTACTTCAACCAGATTCGTATTACATCATTTACATACCATTATAAAGACTTTATCTAAATCGTAAAGGAAATGACGGCGGCAAATACCAAGGTTAAAATCCAGATATGGCAGTTAAACGGGAGTACAATTTCAAATTCTTGACTCTCAAATGACTGTTACGACCTGGAAAGATAGCGCGTGTTGAGAATTGCGCAATGCGTGGCTCACTACCGGGTAAGTGTTACGCAACCTTGGCCTAGCCGTGAACACAAAGGGCTACTTAGAACAGTTTAACGTTTAACACGCAGTACTAAACACAGATCGAGTCACATACTTGTGTGTTGGTTATTGCTTGTTGGTATTTCTGTGTGTATGATTGAGTGAGTGAGTGAGTGAGTAGGTTTTACGCCGCACTCAGCAAAATTCCAGCTATATGGCGGCGGTCTGTAAATAATCGAGTATGACCAGACAATCCAGTGATCAGCAGCATGAGGACCGATCTATGCGACTGAGATACGATGACATGTGTCAACCAAGTCAGCGAGCCTGACCAGTGTGACCACCCGATCTCGTTAGTCGCCTCTTACGACAAGCACGTGCTACTGAAGATCAATTCTAACCCGGATCTTCACGGGTATCTGTGTGGATATGACCTTGTCACAGCGTGTGTCAAATTTTGTTTGTGTAAATATTATTGTACATACTGCAAACTAAGGCGAAGGAGCTCAAAATGAAGTCCATGTATATTTAAGTTCTTTGGACATATGGTTATAGCGTCTAATCAGTAGGAATCAACGGACTCAGCCTAATTTTAGTTCGTTATGGCCGTTATTCGTTATAAGCATGTCAACTGAATATACAGCAAGAAACATAACACACGAAATTCGTTATATCCGTCAGGTTTTTTATTTATTTATTTTATTTATTTATTTTTTTTATTGGTTATATCCGTCAGTTCGTTATAAGAACTGTCAATGCAGATAGTAGTTTATTTTCAGAGGCTTATGAATCATATGAATCTTATATCAGTATTTTGTTGTTAACCTCCGACATTTGTATAGTTTGTTTTGAAATAACTTTTTCTGTGCCACTTATTCGTATGTTGGTTTCCATAGCTACAGTGTCTGCGTTGCTGTTAGACTAAGGCTTAGTCTCTGAATATATATAATTTTGATAGTAACAAACAAGCCCATTTAAATTGAAAAGGAGCCCTAGGGAGACCAGAGATTCAGAACCTGAACCTGAGGAAATCTAGACTTGCTTTATTTAGGGCTTTAGCACTGCAGAGAGGGCTTGGCAGTAGGGAAATTAATGTGGTTCAGGGACAGTGAGACAGACTACGTTGCTGTCTGCGATAGATGCTGCGTACAATGAAACCTTCATATTGTAGCCTAATGGTGAAAGCGGTCGCTCGTCACGCGGATGATCCGGGTTCGATTCCCCAAATTTGTACAATGGGTGAAGCCCTTTTTTGGTGTCGCCGTGATATTGTTGTAATATTGTTAGAAGCGGAATAACACTAAGCTCACTCACCTACAATTGTGAAATTTTGTAAACACTAAATGGCTTGCCCCGAGACTGTATCACCATTGGTTTCACGTTTGTGTTTCAAATTGTTTTGAACCCGTGAAGATCCGGGTTAGAATTGATCTTCAGTAACCCATGATTGTCGTAAAAGGCGATTAACGGGATCGGGTGATCAGGCTCGCTGACTTGATGGACACATGTCATCGTATCCCAATTGCGTAGATCGATGCTCATGCTGCTGATCACTGGACTGTCTGGTCCAGACTCGATTATTTACAGACCGCCGCCATATAGCTGGAATTTTGCTGAGTGCGGCGTAAAACCTACTCACTCACTCACTCAAACCGTTTTGATCTTCATATTGTGTTTCTAGATTTGTCAGCACCATGGGTTTTACCAAACCGTCACGGACCTGAACCACTCCGGGATTTCCTCCCATATTTTACAGGCACGCCTTGGTGTAACGGGAATATTGTTGAAGCGGCGTTCAACACAACTCACTCCCATCTGGCTACGAGATTCATGGTCTCCATTTTCTAAAGGTCAGTACTGCAATGCCTCTGGAGATAATCTAATAGTGTTTGAGTTCTTAATCATACATTCCAAGTCAGCTTAAATGTCATCTTTCCAGTTGATTCAGAGTGTGAGACGGGAATAGATAAAACATAATTGCCTGTGTGTGTGCATGGGAAGTGATGTCATACATACGTCTCAACGCTGTTAGGGCAAAATGCATGATCTGATCACAAAGACTTCGTATTGATCTATCGATCCATTCATTATCATACAAAATAATAAATTCTATTAGATACAGCTAGGGATGAAATACTATATTTTTAATTAAGGGTCCATATCTACTGCTACAGCTATTACTACAGCTACTACTAATATGATACCCATTGAATACATATTCATAGCTGTCAAAGGTTTATATGAGTGAGTGAGTCTAGTTTTATGCCGCGTTTAGCAATATTCCAGCAATATCACGGCGGGGAGACCAGAAATGGGCTTCATACATTGTACCCATGTGTGGAATCGAACCCGGGTCATCAGCGTGACGAGCGAACGCTTTAACCACTAGGCTACCACACTGCCCTTATCGGACTTACCGAGAATCAACCCTTGAAAAGGCATGAAATTACAGCTTGTGTATGCAGAGGCAATGCATGCCAAAAATGTATTTGTAACTTGGGTCAATTTTTCTGTGAAATATCTTTGCGACAGATTATATTTTCAGAGAGCGCCTCAAGACATCCATTTTGTCCCAGAACAGGGAACCAAACAATTTTTTGCTTAAAACTATATTTTTCAGGACATCCATCATGTCCAATGAACGATATATTTTTTGGGAAATCCTACATGTACGAACTAATTATTTCCCATGATGTACGGATACATGCTCTTTTTAACTGATAAAAGTTCAACGATGGCTGATGACATGGAACCGGGATCCTGCAATAACGATGTGCCTTGCTTATACACAACAATCTGTCGTACAGACCCTGAACAAAAAGGTCCAATACAGACCATGCAAGGCTACGTAATCTAGAGCACTGCAGCTGCTGTTTGTTTATGATAAATAATAATAAATAATGATGATGATGGCATGGCTCGTTGCTTTTACTACCGTCTTCGCCATGCCTGTGGCTTTGACTCCGAGGTCCATCCATGGTACGACCCTGAACATGTCCAGGGCGTCATGGAAAATGATGCTTTCAAACTTCTGTGGAACAGGCCCATATACAGCCTCAGAAGAATTCATGCCAACAAACCTGATCTTGTCCTTTTTGATAAAGCCAATGAATTTATTTATATCATTGAATTTTCTGTCCCTTTTGACAGCAGTGTGATTGGCAAGATTCAGGAAAAGCATGATAAATATGCAGACCTCGCCTTTGAAATGTCTCGCTTGCATCCCAAGTACACTGTCGTCAGGCTTCTTATTGTTCTCCGTGCCCTTGGTTTGGAACCTGCTGATCTCTTGGCACAGATCAGGAGAGTGCCCGGGTTCTCCACCGGGAGCAAAGCCCTTCTGACACTCTGGGGTAATGCAGAAGGCTGCAGTGTTGGGGAGCCTTTAGTCTGTCGTACAGACCCTGAAGCAAATATACCCAAGAAAGCCCACGCAAGTCTAGAAAATGTGTCATATTCTCCGGAAAGTCTAGAAGTCTAGAAATGCTTCATATTCTCCGGAAAGTTCTTGGTGGGTTCGACTAGGCAGTGTTTCCTGGGAGAAGTCCCATTCGCTGTCTGGGCTGCGTGTAGAGGGGCGAGGGCCCTGAGCTGATGATGAGCCTTACCAGCCTGACTGTGCCAGGATCACCCGAACCCTCTCTGCTGCATTTTCATCTTTAATCTGTAAAACATAATCATATGGCTCAATTGTTTTTCAGTAAAAAGTGCAGTATGCTTTGTTTGGTTGGGTTTTTTGTTCACCGTGGCACTCAGCAATATTCCAGCTATATGGCGTCGGTCTGTAAATAATCGAGTCTGGACCAGACAATCCAGTGTTCAACATCATAAGCATCAATGTACACAATTGGAATACGATGTGATGTGTCAACCAAGTCAGCGATCCTGACGGCCCGATCTCGTTATAGTCGCTTCTTACGACAAACATGGGTTGCTGAAGACCAAATCTAACCTTGTCTTGTACAGACTCGATTATTCTTGTCTTGCACAGACCAGACAAACTGCTGCCATTTTGCTGGTATATTGCTGAATGAGGCGTTAAACAACACTTCTCCAATCGCACACAGAACACACTCCTCTGGGTTAGAGTTTGTTCCAAATATGGCCATGAACAGAACTGATTGATTAACTGGGTCAGTGCGTAATTAGATATGCTAACAAACAAGCCCTTAAGTGCCATTAGTGTTGATGTACCTGGATAACAACTGATAACCGACAAACGAACGAGGACATTTCCCAGAACAACTTCATGTGGACACATGGTATATCTACCATTAGAGGTGGCGGGCTAGTGGTACAAGCGTTGGCTTGGATCTGGGTTTGATTCCCATGATGGGTGCATGTGAAACCTATTCTTGGTGTCCTCCGTTCCTTTAATTTTTAATTTTAACTGCAGGGTCATAGAGAACTCATTTACATATTCCATGTGCTGTAGGTTAAATTGACCCGAATATTACGTTCACATCCAGGCTGACAGAGCGGTGGAATTGGAAAAACGGACAATGAAATTTCATGAATCTGTAGTAGGACGTGTTCGCGGACCTGTAGTAGGGCGTGTTCTCGGACCTGTAGTAGGGCGTGTTCTCGGACCTGTAGTAGGGCGTGTTCTCGGACCTGTAGTAGGGCGTGTTCACGGACCTGTAGTAGGGCGTGTTCTCGGACCTGTAGTAGGGCGTGTTCTCGGACCTGTAGTAGGGCGTGTTCTCGGACCTGTAGTAGGGCGTGTTCACGGACCTGTAGTAGGGCGTGTTCTCGGACCTGTAGTAGGGGCGTGTTCCCCGGACTCAGTAGGACGTGTTCACGGACCTGTAGGGCGTGATCTCGACCTGTAGTGGACGTGTTCGCGGACCTGGCGTGTTCTCGGACCTGTAGTAGGGCGTGTTCTCGGACCTGTAGTAGGGCGTGTTCTCGGACCTGTAGTAGGGCGTGTTCTCGGACCTGTAGTAGGGCGTGTTCTCGGACCTGTAGTAGGGCGTGTTCTCGGACCTGTAGTAGGGCGTGTTCTCGGACCTGTAGTAGGGCGTGTTCTCGGACCTGTAGTAGGGCGTGTTCTCGGACCTGTAGTAGGGCGTGTTCTCGGACCTGTAGTAGGGCGTGTTCTCGGACCTGTAGTAGGGCGTGTTCTCGGACCTGTAGTAGGGCGTGTTCTCGGACCTGTAGTAGGGCGTGTTCTCGGACCTGTAGTAGGGCGTGTTCTCGGACCTGTAGTAGGGCGTGTTCTCGGACCTGTAGTAGGGCGTGTTCTCGGACCTGTAGTAGGGCGTGTTCTCGGACCTGTAGTAGGGCGTGTTCTCGGACCTGTAGTAGGGCGTGTTCTCGGACCTGTAGTAGGGCGTGTTCTCGGACCTGTAGTAGGGCGTGTTCTCGGACCTGTAGTAGGGCGTGTTCTCGGACCTGTAGTAGGGCGTGTTCTCGGACCTGTAGTAGGGCGTGTTCTCGGACCTGTAGTAGGGCGTGTTCTCGGACCTGTAGTAGGGCGTGTTCTCGGACCTGTAGTAGGGCGTGTTCTCGGACCTGTAGTAGGGCGTGTTCTCGGACCTGTAGTAGGGCGTGTTCTCGGACCTGTAGTAGGGCGTGTTCTCGGACCTGTAGTAGGGCGTGTTCTCGGACCTGTAGTAGGGCGTGTTCTCGGACCTGTAGTAGGGCGTGTTCTCGGACCTGTAGTAGGGCGTGTTCTCGGACCTGTAGTAGGGCGTGTTCTCGGACCTGTAGTAGGGCGTGTTCTCGGACCTGTAGTAGGGCGTGTTCTCGGACCTGTAGTAGGGCGTGTTCTCGGACCTGTAGTAGGGCGTGTTCTCGGACCTGTAGTAGGGCGTGTTCTCGGACCTGTAGTAGGGCGTGTTCTCGGACCTTGTTCGCGGACCTGTAGTAGGGCGTGTTCTCGGACCTGTAGTAGGGCGTGTTCTCGGACCTGTAGTAGGGCGTGTTCTCGGACCTGTAGTAGGGCGTGTTCACGGACCTGTAGTAGGGCGTGTTCTCGGACCTGTAGTAGGACGTGTTCACGGACCTGTAGTAGGGCGTGATCTCGGACCTGTAGTAGGACGTGTTCGCGGACCTGTTATGGAACCTTTAGAAGGACGTGTTCGTAAAACCCAAGATAAGAAGTGTTCGTGGACCTGTAGTAGGAAGTGTCCGTGGGCCTGTAGCAGGACTTTACGTGGACCTGTAATAGACGAGGCGTTTGACCCTACTCATCTGGGCCCTAGCCTAGTGGTTAAAGCGTTCGCTCGTCACGCCGAAGACCCGGGTTCGATTACCCACAAGGTTACAATGTATGGGCCCATTTCTGGTGTCCCCCGCCGTGATACAGCTGGAATATTGCTAAAAGCGACGTAAAACGATACTCACTCACTCTTTCTTACAAAGGAATATCTGGATATGCAAGCTTTATCTTGCTACTGTGTAACCTCATGACCTCGTATGGACCTTGATCGACAGCTGATAGCTGGTCATTGGGCACATGTGGTCATTGATCTACTAACGAACAGCTGGTCAGATCATCGCGGTGTTTGCGGCTTCTGTCAAGGACAACCGTAGAGGCCGTTTCAGAATTTGTTCGACCTTCATCGCTGTGTACTGTTAACATCTGTACGGACCGACCTTGAAACACGGTAGCGCTTCAATCTATAAGTCATTAGCTGCTGGTGTCGATTCATATCAACACTATACAGTAAATCGGATACTCCGAGGCTCTCTTACAACAGGCAAATGAGTTGGTTTAAAGCGTCATTTGGTTCAATGAACGTTCACAATGTAGTATACCAAAATGTCAACTAATGGCATTGTGTACACATTAACATTTAATTCTGCGATCGAAGAGGAAGAAAGGTTCTGGAACTGGGATGAACAGAAGGGTTTCCTGCAAAAATGCTGTCGGTATAGATCGACTTACATTATTGATGCAAATGTAGACGTGCACAAGGTAATAACTAATATTTTAGATGACAATTTTTAAAATAAATAAATAACAGACTGGCGTCCTTGTCCCCTTTTCTAGACTTGCCTCTTTAAAGTATAGAATTACTGTGCATCCATGGGCTAAGCATTCAGTACAGCCTTGGAGCAAGGCTAATAATATGCAAATTGGTCATGGTTACTTCGTGAAGTATTTTTATACATGTACATCGTAATCTCCATTTCGAAACACATTTTAGTGTAGATGGTAACAACACTATTAAAGTGATGGTCAGTATTGAAGGTAAAGCATTATGTACACGAGTAAAGTTATGTACGTTGATGTAGGTAAAGCTTATATAAAGCATCGATTAGTCATAGAATTATCCCCCCTTGTTGTTCACAATACATATTTTTTATGTAAATGTTTTTGTGTCAATTTCCTGTTTATTTCACACTTGGTGGATGATCACACGCTTGAAGCGTCGGGGTGGTCTCACGTCCAACGTCAGCACCTGTCTTAATGATGAAGATGATGGCAATGACGAACATCGATTCCCCACATGGATACAATGTGTGAAGCACATTTCTCGTGACCCCCGCCTTGATATTGCTGCAGTATTGCTAAAAGCTCGCATACTCACTCACTCACTATTAGTGGTCGACCCGTGAAGGTCCGGGTTAGAATTAATCTTCAGAAACCAATACTTGTCGTAAGAGGCGACTACCGGGATCGGGTTGTCAGGCTCGCTGACTTGATGGACACATGTCATCATATCCCAATTGCGTAGATCGATGCTCATGCTGTTGATCAATGGATTGTCTGGTCCTGACTCGATTATTTAATTATTTACAGACCGCCGCCATACAGCTTGAATATTGTTTAGTGCGGCGTAAAACAAGAACCAATTGTTGGCCTAATACACCATTAGTGTAATGTGATGATGCATAGCACTGGAATGGCTAAGAATGACCATTCAACTGCACTGAATATTAGTGAGCGTGTGAGCGAGCTTTGTTTTACGCCGCTTTTAGCAATATTCCAGCAATATCACGGCGGGGGACACCAGACATGGGCTTCACACATTGTACCCATGTGGGGAATCGAACCCAGGTTTTCGGCGTAAAGGGGATTTATGAGGAGTGAAATCGGCAGAATATGAGGAAAACAGGAATGTGATTGAAGAATATTGGACGAATATAATCAAAGCATATGGGGGAAATGATAGGCGGAATATGTATTGTTTTGCGATCAGGGTGTGTGGCTAAGCCTCTTCGTATTCATGGAATATCAACTCGAAGTCTCAATTGTTTTCGTCAAGATATGGGTGAAATATTGCCGATGTGACATTAAATTTTAACTCACTCATTCACTCAATTGTTTAATCCAGAAGTCCACTGTTACAACACGGTTCCACCAACACATGTAGATGAAAGTCACTTCCGACTTTATGAAACACTCATGAGAAATAGATGTAACTGCGTTGAAACTCAAGCATAACCTAGCATAGTCCTAGATTAAAGTGATTTGAAGCGTTAGGTGAAACTTTCCTGGCGAATACAGACTTTAACCTGCCTTTTTCTGCAAAACAAACCTTCAGAATTATCACTTCTGACTGCGCCCTGCGCGGCTTTCTCTCAACCGCCAACTTCCGCTCATAACGTCTCCTATTAGAGTTATTCCCCTTGATACCAAAATTACTGTGAGCAGCGAGTCGCACTCAACTTGATAAAACTTAATGTCTCGGAACAACTGATTCCAATACAGAATATGCGAAGAAAGAGGCAAATGACCGACAAATATGTGACATAAGGGAATATGATCGATGACTGAGAGAACGATATTAGAGGAATGTGACTGACTGACTGACTGAGTTTAGTTTTACGCCGCTTTTAGCAATATTCCAGCAAGATCACGGCGGGGGACACCAGAAATGGGCTTAACACATTGTGCCCATGTGGGGAATCGAACCCGGGTCTTCGGAGAGGAATGTGAGGAAAGCAGGGAATAATCCAAAGATTGTGTGAAAAGTGGGGAATATGACAGGTATATGTGAAACAGGAAGAATGGAATATGAGAAAAACAAGGAATACGAGAAACATAATCGCTGGAAACGAAAATATCAGTGAGTGAGTAAGTGAGTGAGTTTAGTTTTACGCCACCATTAGCAAAATTCCAGCAACATCACGGCGGGGGACACCAGAAAAGCTCTTCACACATTGTACCCATGTGGGGAATCGAACCCGGGTCATCAGCGTGGCGAGCGGGCGCTTTAACCACTAGGCTACCCACCGGCCCCGAGAATATGTGGAATGCTATCAAGGAATATGACGCAAAAGGGGAATATGATCGAAGAATATGTGAAACTGGCATTATGAAAGGAAAACATGAGAAAAAGAGTAAATGTGACCGAGGAGTATGATGAAAACGGGGAATATCGTTGAAGATTCCTTTCCACTGTTAAGGATGTATACGGTAAGCGGCGTACTACCTCACTCCATCAAGTCTCAATGATACCACGACAAGGTATCCATACCATTTATGGAACAGGTTGTTTCGTCCACTTGTTCGATACACCTCTCTCTCTCAGGCGCTGAGAACCGGGATAATGTTCCCACACGTCTATACATATGCACATGAGAAGAAAAATATGTTCAATTTGTTCCTCGTCGCTTCTGTCGTATCCAGGTAAATATGATGAATTCAAAACCTCTCTCTCTCTCTCTCTCTCTCTCTCTCTCTCTCTCTCTCTCTCTCTCTCTCTCTCTCTCTCTCTCTCTCTCTCTCTCTCTCTCTCTCTCTCTCTCTCTCTCTCTCTCTCTCTCTCCCTTAGTGGTTAAAGCGTTCGCTCGTCACGTCGAACATCCGAGTTCGATTCCCTATATGGTACAATGTGTGAAGCTGGTGTCCCCCGCCGTGATATTTCTGAGATATTGCTAAAGGTGGCGTAAAACTATACTCACTCAAATCGTATCCTTCTCAGTCAGACGACTGCACTCTGCTACATTTACATTTGAGTTTGAGCTGGTTTAAGATAACAGTCAAACACGAATCCAATACATTTTTTGACAAGTTATATAATAAAAATATCTTATAGAACCGTTTATAGCGTTTTGAGGGCGTACGTACTTCAGCTTTATCACTGCGATAGACAAGACGGATTTCGGTCACCGACTTTGCGTTCTTAGACACTCCAAACAAATGTTGTCGACCTTGGGTTAGGAAAAGCTCACGACTAAGTATTTATGTGTTTGTCCGTTTGAAAAGTAACAGGCTGTAGCATCAGGGGGAAATGTAACAGGCTGTAACATCAGAGTGAAATGTAACAGACTATAACATCAGGGTGAAATGTAACAGGATGTAACATCAGGGTGAAATGTAACAGGCTGTAACATCAGGGTGAAATGTAACAGCTGTAACATCAGGGTGAAATGTAACAGCTGTAACATCAGTGTAAAATGCAACAGGCTGTAATATCAGTGTAAAATGCAACAGGGTAAAATGCAACAGGCTGTAACATCAGGGTGAAATGTAACAGCTGTAACATCAGGGTAAAATGCAACAGGGTAAAATGCAACAGGCTGTAACATCAGGGTGAAATGTAACAGCTGTAACATCAGGGTAAAATGCAACAGGCTGTAACATCAGGGTGAAATGTAACAGGCTGAAACATCAGGGGAAATAGTAACAGGCTGTAACATCAGGGGAAAAGTAACAGACTGTAATATCAGTGTGAAAAGTAACAGACTGTAACATCAGGGTGAAAAGTAACAGCTGTAACATCAGGGTGAAATGTAACAGACTGTAACATCAGGGTGAAATGTAACAGGCTGTAACATCAGAGTGAAATGTAACAGACTGTAACTTCAGGGGGAAAGTAACAGACTGTAACATCAGGGGAAATGTAACAGGCTGCAACATCAGGGTAACATGCAACAGGCTGTAACATCAGGGTAAAATGCAACAGGGTGAAATGCAACAGGCTGTAACATCAGGGTAACATGCAACAGGCTGTAACATCAGGGTAACATGCAACAGGCTGTAACATCCGGGTAAAATGCAACAGGGTGAAATGCAACAGGCTGTAACATCAGGGTGAAAAGTAACAGGCTGTAACATCAGTGTGAAATGTAACAGGCTGTAACATCAGTGGGAAAAGTAACAGACTGTAACATCAGTGTGAAAAGTAACAGGCTGTAACATCAGGGGGAAGTAACAGACTGTAACATCGCTGGCACATGTAATAGCATATTCTACTCACAAGAAGTTAGGGACCACTCAACCGTTTGATGTTAAGGGACACGAGCCTTATGAAAGAATAAGGTGTCCTTAACCTTTTTGAGTAGTATATTTGTGTTCTGGACCTCCTTAAGGCTGTAGTGTGTCGGTGACTGTTTTCATTCTGGTAACATTTCGATAACCTTTGTAATCTCGCGGATAATACTTTCCTAAATCTGTTTTTCTATAATATCAGTGTTTGAGGGTCCTTCTGTCACAACTGGTAGTTCTGCAGCTAAACAATTTACTTGAGCCTCAGAAGTTTATTCCGTCCAGAGGTAAGTAAGAGGTCATTCATTCATATCAACAGATCAAGATTGCGTGATATTGCTGACATGCTGAAAACGCTTTCTATGTCTCTGATTTCATTTCAATGCGGAGTGTGGGGCGGTGGGGTAGCCTAGTGGTTAAAACGTTCGCTCGTCACCCCGAAGACCCGGGTTCGATTCCCCACTTGGGTACAATATGTGAAGCCTATTTCTGGTGTCCCCCGCCATGATATTGCTGGAATATTGCTAAAAGCGGCGTAAAACTAGACTCACTCATTCACTCAATGCGGAGTGTGTCAATGCGAGATATTTATTGTTCACGCAGAATTGTATTTGGCCAATGTTCCTCCTCCAATGAACCTGGGTAGCGTATTTGCCACTACTATGTATACTATACCTATATAAGTATATATATACAAGATCTGAATGTGTGAACATGGAAGTCATATATAATTTTAATTGACATATATATTCTGAGTCATTAGGAATTTAAAGACAGTGGCTCGAGGAATGAGCTTCACACATTGTATCCATGTGGGGAATCGATGTTCGTCATTGCCATCATCTTCATCATTAAGACAGGTGCTGACGTTGGACGTGAGACCACCACGACGCTTCAAGCGTGTGATCATCCACCCAGTGTGAAATAAACAGGAAATTGACACAAAAACATTTACATAAAAAGTATGTATTGTGAACAACAAGGATCTTCATGGGTTTCCTTCACGCAACCATTGTACCACGTTACCATGATACCACCCATACTACGGAGACTGCTGTCACAGATTCAAACGTTTCTCCTCACATTGACCTATCTAGGATTATTTGCACAATTTTGTGTTTAAGGATTGTTCATCGTGTGATATGGTTGCATCTGTGTTACTCGAGTTGTGTTAAGTTTAATGTATCTTAAACGTCGTCAACATGTTTGACGTCATGCCTCATGACATGTAGTTTGCTCAACCATGCTTAAAATCTACACACGATTAACATGTCTAAATATATATAAAATTCTTAACATGTTAAACGTTGTAATTGTAAACATGTTTACATTCAAAATATGCTTAGAATATTGGGACTTTCTGAGACGTTAGCTTTTGTTATGGGTTTGGATAGAACGCACCAAATCTGTATTCCGTTCTGGGTGTGTATGTACATTCTTACGCATGGTTAGATAGAAATATATTTTGTATGTTTTTAAAAAAATTCTAAACAAATGTTTACGGAGAATTCAGGTCACATCTCCTCGTACCTGATTAATGTACGAAAACGCTCATAGAAATGGAGGTGACAGACTTTTAGAGATTAGTGAAGGTCCGGGTTAGAGTTGGTTTTCAGTAATCCATGCTTGACGTAAGAGGCGACTAACGGGATCGGGTGGCCAGACTCGCTGACTTGGTTGACACATGTCATCGTATTTCAGTTGCGTGGAACGAGGCTCATAATGACAATCACTGAATTGTCTGGTCCAGACTCGAATGATTAAAGACCGACGCCATATAGCTGGAATATTGCTCAATGCAGCGTTAAACAACAAACCAACTGAGACTTTTAAAATCTGATGAAACCTACGTGCAATATATACGTGCTGCGGACAAACCTATAAAGTTGCCACCCAATCCTATGCTTGTCATAAAGAATTCTTCTTTGTCGGAATCGCGACAAAGCATTTAGATAGTTAGAGGTTATATTACAGCAATATAATACCAGTCACATTCACTGGTGGTATTATCATACAAAACATGAAATATCTACTGTTTTTTAAATCTTTGCAGCTGGGATCGGATCTATCAGTAACATGATATCTTGCGATTTGTAACTGATGTTGTATCTGATGTTTGAGTGCTTGTTTACACTAATGGCTGCCTTCCCTCAAGGTCGGGAAGTTCTAACTCATTAGACATGCCTTGATATGTTTACATGAGAAAATGAGAGGTCGACAACCGACTCGTGGCCGGCTGACATGCTCGGCCCTGACCTTCTGACCCTTGGTCAGTTCCTAAGCATGTAAACAACGAAGCACTATGCACGCGGCATTCAACAACAGAATCATTGGCAACTGTTTATTTTGCAGATTAATTGAGCTGAATATAGTTATAATTAACCTGAAATCGTAATCGTTTTCATATGAATATTTTATTTGCAGTAGTATCCCGGGCTGGTTAGAGCGTTTTTGGGGGGATATCTGTCTCTTCAAATACAGAAGTCCATCAGTGGGTCCACAACACTTATTCGGCAGCTAAGTATGTAATTACAGGATAGTGCAGCAACGGCCAGGCAGCATCACAGAGGCGATCGTCAGCCCACCTGCCTAGCCGCTGTCCGAGGGTCAAGACCGTTACATTAAAAATTCATTGTCTATATACTACTGACTGTCAGGCTGCCCTGTGCCGTATTACGATACATGTATGGTCAACCTGCAGTATCCAGCATGCACCTCATCCACAATGTTAAACTTCCGTGGCCAACCGGCCATACTCTAAGGTTCATTAGGGTTAATTACACGCAGGCAGCTGATCTGTACATGGCTGTACTGATGGTCATGATAATAAGCTGCTATTATTTCATGTATATTGTCAGCACTGTGATTTAGATTTAGATAACACAACTTTACGACAGTAGTTCTGAATTATCTTCTGTTAAGACCAATGGGAATGTTAACAGTGTAGATTACCTTATCTCATGGCAATTAGCATCAACGGTATAATTCATAGGCGGATCCAGAGGGGGGTGCAGGGGTGCGCACATGAAGCTAGTTTGTCTCACAGTCCCTGAACCGCATTATTTCTCCATTTCTAAAGCCCTAACTGATGCGATTCTAGATTTTGTCAGGTTAAGTGTAAATGCTGACAACATCTTTCTTTGTACCTAATGTATTCAGAATCAATTTAAAAAAAGTATTCTCCACAAACCAACACACACACACACCGGAAATCTGAGAGCACAACTCTGTGAGGAAATGGGTGTCTACCTTTGATGATGGCGATATTTTGTTTTGATATTAAAATATTTTGCGAACCGAAGCGAGGGAAGCACGTTGCCAACCTTTGCTCGCTTCGCTTGCATATGGAAAGACTGGTCATTTTCTCTTTGTTGCGCAACCCTAAGTGCGCTACAATTTGCCTGTATGTCAACAGAGGGCGCTGTGGGGTAGCCTAGTGGTTAAAGCGTTCGCTCGTCACGCCGAAGGCCCGGGTTCGATTCCCCACATGGGTACAATGTGCTGCCCCTGCCGTGATAATGCTGGAAATTACTAAAAACGGCGTAAAACCATACTTTATATCAAAATAAATTATAATAATAAATAATAATAATATGATGTATCAAAATATTAATCTATCATACCTGGAAAAGCATGTGAGTTTATAAACAGTTCAAATTCCATTCCAAGACCCGTTTATTAATGTGTCTTTTGTTATTTATTTATCTTTTTTTGTCCCCAAATGCATTTACCAATACACGCATATTGTTCATGTATTGCTGAACGAGTGAGTGAGTCTAGTTTTACGCCGTTTTCGCAATGTTCGAGCAATGTCACGAGTGTGATACAGAAATGGGCTTCACAAATTGCAACCATGTGTGGAATCGAACCGGGATCGAACCGAACCAGCGGAGGCTTTAACGCTAGGAATATACATAAACACTTCGAGTTATTCAAGTACGACACAAAAATGATGTCTGAAGAAAGAATACGATCCAATTTCATTATCCTGTGGGGGGCGGTGGAGTAGCCAAGTGGTTAAAGCGTCCGCTCATCACACTGAAGACCCGGGTTCGATTCCCCACATGGGTACAATGTGTGAAACCCATTTCTGGTGTCCTCCGCCGTGACACTGCTGGAATATTGCTAAAAGCTGGGTAAAACAATACTCACTCACTCACTCATTATCCTGTGCCGGTATAATGACCCATATTTAATTTCACTTTTATTAATGATGTATTCTTCGCCCTTGCAGAAAAAACATAAAAATACTACGACAAGTTCCATTTGGCAGAGAGACAGATATTTTATACAACATAAGGAAATTTTAATGAAATTTTACAAATGTTTATATTTTACAGTATTTATTACCTCATTTGTTTCTCTTTGACATTAAAACATAACGTTATGTAAAAATACTATTTTGCTTAGCATTTGCAACATCCACACAACTGTAAGAAAACTGTATCCTTCTGTATTATTTGTGGTAAATATCTTTCATTGAAGCCATAGATCCATAGTTATAAATAGTAGGGATAAAGAAAGATATACTGATAAAATTAAGTCAAATTGACAAGATTATTTGTGGCACACGCCCCAAGCAGGATACTTATAGAAATAAAAGTGCTGAAACATTCCACGGCAAATATTTTCGTCTGGAGGTCAATGACCGATCGGGTATTCGTGTATGAGTCGTTATGAATGATCTGACTCGTTCAGGTGATATACATGTTACGAATAACCGGCGGATACACAGGGTAAATGGTTTAGTGATTTCGGAGAGAGAAAGTGTTTTCAATATATCACAATTACATTGTTTAGGAGTGAGTGAGTGAGTTAGTTTTACGCCGATTTTAGCAATCTTCCAGCAATATCACGGCAGGGGACACCAGAAATGGGCTTCATACATTACCCATGTGAGGAATCGAACCCCGGTCTTCGGCGTGACGAGCGGGCGCTTTAACCACTAGGCTACCCCACCGCCCCTACATTGTTTAGGATAAATGATGGGTCTGATAAAATTGAACAATACTTTCTTAATTCAAAATAACAAAAGACAAAACAAAACAACAAAAAACAGAAAAGCAGACAGTTGTAAGGCAGAAAATGTGGCGTCTCGAATATCAAATCCTGAAATGTCCAAGGGGCGTAAATATTTCACATTCCATTGCTAAGCTGCTATCTTTATGATGTGCGTTGTAAAATACTAAGTCAATTCTGTTCCCCAGCAACACATTATCTATAGAATCTGAAAAATATGTATACGGATACAATGGTTAGACTAACAACTATTCTCTCAAATGAACATATTTTACAGAATAAACAGTTCATAATAAAGAAGACAAATATAATGAAAAGGAGCCCTGAGACTTCCTGATTTTCAGAAACTGTGGAAATCTAGACTTGTCACATTTTCTAGACTTGCGTGGACTTTCTTGAATATTTTTGTTTCAAGGTCTTTACGACAGAGTAATACAGCCGTATACAGAATCAGACTAGAGTGAGTGAGTTTAGTTTTACGCCACACTCAGCAATATTCCAGCTATATGGCATCGGTCTGTAAATAATCGAGTCTGGACCAGACAATCTAGTTATCAACAGCATGAGCATCGATCTACGCAATTGGGATACGATGACATGTGTCCATCAAGGCAGCGAGCCTGACAACCCGATCCCAGTAGTTGCCTCTTACGACAAGTATCTGTTGCTGAAGATAAATTCTAACCCGGACCTTCACGGGTCGAACACTAATAGTGAATGAGTGAGTATGCGAGCTTTTAGCAATACTGCAGCAATATCAAGGCGGGGGTCACGAGAAATGTGCTTCACACACTGTACCCATGTGGGGAATCGATGTTCGTCATTGCCATCATCTTCGTCATTAAGACAGGTGCTGACGTTGGACGTGAGACCACCCCGACGCCTCAAGCATGTGATCATCCACCAAGTGTGAAATAAACATAAAAACATGTATTGTGAACAACAAGGGGAGATAATTCTATGGGTAATCGATGCTTTATATAAGCTTTACCTACATCAACGTACATAACTTTACTCGTGTACATAATGCTTTACCTTCAATACTGACCATCACTTTGATGACGGTGTTAGCATGTACACTAAAATGTCGTACATATATAACAATAAAGAAATTGTATATCCATAGAACTGTCTCCCTTATTCTTCACACCAACTTCTAAATGCCACTCTAAGAGTGAGTGAGTATGGTTTTACGCCGCTTTTAGCGATATTCCAGCAATATCACGGCGGGGGACACCAGAAATGGGCTTCACACATTGTACGGGTTTTCGGCGTGACGATCGAACGCTTTAACCCTGAGGCTACGCCATCGCCCCGCCACTCAAAGAAGTATTGTGATGAACATGTATGCCACAAAAAATGTGCTCAAAGAGATGAGGAATTTGTGAAATGTCTTTTAGAGTGTGACAGATCAGAACAAAACAAAAGGAAACAGAATTGTAATAAATTCTGTCTGATCTGACCATTCCTAAACATCGAAGTTTATAACTGAAACGTTGAAAAGTACGTTGGCATGAATAATGAAGTGAGTAAGTGAGTTTAGTTTTACGCCGCACTCAGCAATATCCCAGCTATATGGCGGCGGTCTGTAAATAATCGAGTCTGGACAAGACAATCCAGTGATCAACAGCATGAGCATCGATCTGCGCAATTGGGAACCGATGACATGTGTCAACCAAGTCAGCGAGTCTGACCACCCGATCCCGTTAGTCGCCTCTTACGACAAGCATAGTCGCCTTTTATGGCAAGCACATGGGTTGCTGAAGACCTATTCTACCCGTGACCTTCACGGGTCGCATGAATAATGGACAACCAATGAGGTGTGCCACGCTTGTCGTAAGAGGCGACTAATCGGGACTCGTGCCTCGCTTGGTTGACTCGCTGACATCGGTTCCCAATTGCGCAGATCGATGCTCATGCTGTTGATCACTGGATTGTGCTTGTCAGATCTCGATTATTTTACAGACCGCCGCAATATAGCTGGGATATTGCTGATTGCGGCGTAAATTTAAACTCACTCACTCACTCACTGAATGAGGTGTGTTGGCTTAGTGGTTCTTTTTAGAGACCTCCGTCATATAGCTGGAATATTGCTGAGTGCGGCGTTAAACAACAAACAAACAAAGCGAGAAACGGTTGTAGGTTCGTATCCTGTCGAGCCACTGTCTTTTAATTCCTCATACTGTTGATCACTGGATTGTCTGGTCCAGACTCGATTATTTACAGACCGCCACCACACAGCTGGAATATTGCTGAGTGCGGCGTAAATTTAAACTCACACACTCACTCACTGAATGAGGTGTGTTGGCTTAGTGGTTCTTCACGCAGAAGACCCAGATCTCCACATGGAGAAGTTGATCTGAAGCCCGTTTCAAATATTCAGTAAAATTTCTTGAGCATTGTTAAAAGTGGAGTAAAACTCACTCACTCACTGTGCGAACGTGGAATTATGTACCATTCAAACAATAGAACGGATGTCATGAAGGCACGGATAGGCTTTAGCACTCAATGCCTCATGTGTCGACACGATATTGTATGGCCATTGCGGAATGGTGTCGATCACTGGATTGTCTGGTCCAGACTCCATTATTTACAGACCGCCGCCATAAAGCTGGAATACTGCTGAGTGCGGCGTTAAACAACAAACAACAAACAAACAATCTCACCGGACAAACTATGATGTAACTGAAATACTGTTCAAGACGACATCAAACCAAACTCACTCACTCATGTTGAGAAGTTGAAACCATTGAAACTCTCGTGAAAGTGACCCCTTTCTCAAGAGTGTGCACACACACCCCTCCCCCCAACTTTCTCAGAAAGCTGTATCCGCCCCTCTATAGGCCGTGTGAAATAACCCAGCAACCATGGCGAGTATGGGTGGGTCAACAATCGCTACAAAACTAAACATGACGAAAATAATCGTGAGTCAATCGCGGCAGATGGATTTCGCACAAACACATTCCCGATTTATTTATGAATCAGTGATTAATTGTGATGAAACAGGTGTTCACGAAAACAATAGCGTATTGTCCTACCGGTGGGTGGAAGTCATATACACATGCAGGCTAGGTACGGAGACGCCTTATGTGCCGTTTGAGCTCTTCGTAGACAGCACCCAGTCTTCATGGTCAACAACTCCGATTCAACTCCAAAAAATCAGGTTAAATACAAAATTAATGTGTGAGGTGTCGTTAAAAAGAAACCTTTAAATTTGGAATCTTACGTTTATTCTGCCTAATGTCAGTCTCCTGTATCCTTTAAATTTCATCTGAAAAACCACCAGTGTAAGCTGTATCACAGACTGTGAGCATGATTTGACTCACAGTATATAGCCGACAGAAATTGGTTCATGGAAATAATAGTATTACGTATACAACAATTAGACAGCCAAATCTGGATACTTATATTTGATATTGTGTGAGTGAGTGAGTGAGTGAGTGAGTGAGTTTGGTTTTCCGTCGCTTTTAGCAGTGTTCAAGCAATATCAGAGCGGGGGACACTAGAAATGGGCTTCACACATTGTACCCATGTGGGGAATCGAACCCGGGGCTGCCCAACCGCCCCGATCGATCTTGCATGTTGAAATATTGGGACTTGATAGACGCACATTACAACTCTTTCCAATATTTGTCACCTTGAACCCCTTACATTTGTTGTTTGTTCACACTTAAACCTCGGTGACTCGAAGTCTTGGAACATCAAAACAGGTCTAGTTATGCGCCATTGTACACATGAGGCCATTCGCCGTGAGAGATTCAGCTGGCCATATTAATGAGTGAGTGGGTGAGTTTAGTTTTACGCCGCACTCAGCAATATTCCAGCTATAAGGCGTCAGTCTGTAAATATTCGAGTCTGTGATCAACAGCATCAGCATCGATCTACGCAACTGGGAACCGATGACATGTGTCAACCAAGTCAGGGAGCCTGACCACCCGATCCCGTTAGTCAGTATTCTAACCCGGAACTTCTCGGGTAGCTGGCCGTATTAAGTCGTAACGGAGGTTGAAGTGTTTGATGTTTCACGTGATTTGAATGACACGCGAACGTCAGGCAAATGAAATACAAAACTATATTAAGTAATTTTAACGATTTTCAATTTTACATACGTTTTGTTACTTTCTGGTTTAATGCCGCATTTAAATATATTTCAGCTGTATAATTAGCTGACATTTAAATACCCGAGTCTAGACCAGACAATCCAGTGATCAATATTGTGGGCAAAGATCCGTAGTCGGGATACGAGCCTTACAAGGACACACTGTCAAACTTGAGAGCGCCTCTTACGACAATGCTTACGCGTAATTCCATAAGAAGGTTTCATACATGATGTAGGATCATCTATGTTGTTAGGTGCAAGCATAGGAACTTATCAGACATTTATATCTGAAAGGCAAAGCTGGCTAGACAAATGAAGAAGAAGACCTCTAACCATAGACTGTCTCACTTCAATTGGTCTGTTTGTTTGTTTGTTGTCTTGAGCCACACTGAACAGTACTCCAGCTATATGGCGTCAGTCTGCAAATTTTCCAATCTGGACTAGACAATCCGGTGATCAACACTATGAGCATCAATCCACGCAATTGGGATACGATGACATGTGTCAACTAGGTCAGTGAGCCTGACTACCCGATCCCTTTCGTCGCCACTTACGAGAAGCCTGGGTTGCTGAAGACCAACTCTAACCCGGATGTTCACGGGTCCAATGGCATTATAAAAGCGCATATCTAGAATTACCAACAGCGGAGGTTCAGTGTTATCATTATCGTGAATATGAAGAAACAGCCTCCAGATATTTGTTTTTTAATCAATGACTTTTTTTCAAGAATGATTTCAAGTAAGTGCTCTCTGGATAAATTAATAAATTTGTTTACAAAGCTCATTGGAAAAAAGTTGAAGTAATCCCTGTCAGTAGGACCTGTAAGTCTCGCGAGACGCTACTTCCGATAGTAAGCTGGTTTCCGTCTCCCACTGCGCGCGCCAACTTGCGATATGCGAGACGAGGCCCAGCTTACTTCCATCCAAGAGCACGTTGTTTGTTACGAAGGTCTCGCGACCTACTTCCAGGCCCTATTTGGGAACGCCAATGACGTCAATTGTTCAGCTGTCTTCAATTTGAAAGCTAGAGAACGGAAATTGTAAAAACACGAACTTTAAACATCGAACAACATATTGTTGACGTTGTTGTGATAAACAAAATTAGAATATTTCTTGTTATGTGCTCATCCTAATCGGAGTGAATACTTGGTTCGAACAAACATTGGGACATCCTCAGACCAAAGGGGCAAACTTTTTTTAAATGATTATGATCGATTTTGAAACAGTTCAATCAATGTTTGAACATTGGGAAATTATTATTATTGTGGTCGATGGCCTTTGTCCTTTGGTCTTCACGTGCTTATTGTTAGTATAAAATCTGTAAATGATAATGGACTTTCGATTTCCAAATTCAATCCATTATTTAACTCAGAAATGTATCAGCAAAAGCATTCAGCGTGAAACCAACAAATACCAATGAGTGAGTGAGTATGGTTTTACGCCGCTTTTAGCAATGTTCCAGCAATGTTACGGCGGGAACACCAGAAATGGGCTTCACACATTGTACCCATGTTGGGAATCGAACCCGAGTCTTCGGCGTGACGAGCGAACGCTTTAATGACTAGGCTACCACACCGTTAACTTCTTTGAGTGGCATTTTAGTAGTTGGGAAGTACGATATAGAACAAACTTTATGGATAACAACTTCTTTTTATTCGCGAGTGCATTAATGTTTGACAACGGTACAAGAATCTGTATCGAAACGTCGCACTCACGAATGCAAAGAAGTTGTTATCCATAAAGTTTGTTCTATATCGTACCCCACCGTTGCTCACATATTGTAAAGCTCACAGAATGATGAGCAATGGACATATATTTATTCAGGTATTTTTCAAAAACAAATTAACAATTACAAACGGGATGCTCAAACACTGATGCATCATCTTGCAACAGGGTAGCTTCCCATTATTGTCATTAGCATCTGTGGCCGCATTCGTCACCACTCGCCACTTTCCGTAATCTGCAAAAAGACGCGGCTCGGTATTAATGGATGGTATAAATACGACAAACCAATCAGAATGCGCGTAAGGATTGGTGTGATCCGTTTAAAAAAAGTCCCGAGTACTTAAATGGGTTATGACATTTGTGATCGTTTAAAAAATCGCGAAAAATATACACCGTCATTCTGACATTGCAATGTACATAGCCAACAGAACTGTATTACATGGACTGCAGGTGTTTATAAATGTAGGGACATTTAAATCCACTTGCGTTTGTTTATATAACGGCTCCTAATGTTTCCAATTGAGTGCTTTCTGTGACGATCTAATTGGCTTTCCATATTTATTTCAGTTTGATATCCATTAGTTATCTACTAAGAGGTGATAATATATACATGTAAATGAAGGTGAGGTGGTGAAATTTGGTTTAACGTCGTGCTTGAGAATATTTCGCTCATATAACGACGTGCATGCGTGTGTATGTGTATGTGCGGCTGCTTGTACTAGCCTTGACTGAAGCTGGTTAAATAGTGCTAGCCCACAGAGATACAATGCCGCAGTGAAGCATGAATACCCCACTCAGACACATTATACTGACTCCGAGCCGACCAGTCCTTGATGTACCCATTAATGCCGAGAGCCAGGCAGGGACCAACAAGTACCATATTTTAACGTCTTTTGGTATGACGCGGTCGGGGATCGAACCCGCGACCTTCCGCTCCCCGGGCGGACGCACTAACCACTACACCACGGAGGCGGTACATGTAAATGAAATAGTTACGAGTCTAAAACAATATATTTTCATATATAACAAATCAACTTAAAACTTTAAATATTGTGCTTTTATGTCACTTCATTTGGGATTATTTCAGTCAGACACCTTGTACAATAAATCCTTTATAAGGCCTTCAATGTATTCTTCAGTTCAAGATATCTTGTAAATGTCATTCAATGACAATATATACCTGGCGTTAAGTTCAAATGTTAAAAAAAACTATCCAGACTTACCTATTCTAAACGTCTAGATCTTTAAGGTAACAAAGCATCTGGAAGTTATCAAGTCCACTGTTTATGTGTCGGGCGAAGGTATACCTATAGTTGCTTTGACTTATTAAACTATCAAACATATATACAGTTGTTAGCTTCTGAGTAAATTTATGGTACTGAATAATATAACATATTAATCTATAATATATATACATATCGAAGCAATATATACAGTGTATAAAAAACAAATTTATTGATTCCCAAAGGTTATTACTGAATTAATGACAATTCAAGAGTTATTCAAATCAAATCAGATGTTTATTGTATGAAGGCCATAGGCCCATGTACATGAAGTGTACATGGTACAGTATAAAATCTATTAAACAAAAGATTCACATTTAATTTCTACTCTTGAATGCATATTTGAAATATAAAATTACAGAATTTAAGTCTTGATAGCTTTGTGGCTGTCATGAGGCGAACAAATTGTTGTACTGAAGGGCGATCTAAATATTTAATTGGTATGTATTTCATTCAAATGTTCTTTAAGGATTGACATATGAGGGTGAAATGGTACAGATCTTCGACGCTGTTTAAATTACAATATGTACATACCCTTTCAGACTCTTGTGTCTCCCCGTATCAATATTTAACCATGTACATCCAACTCGAGCACGAGCAAAGTTGGTTACAAATGTACACAAGGTCGAATCTAATACATATTTCTCTGCTTCAAGGCTAATCTTAAAACTTGCATAACATTCATATCTAGCGCTAGATGCTATTATATTTGTCCATTCTTGGGAGATCATATCTTTTAATCTGGTTTGGAAAATGCTGATGCTTTGCTTTAAAATATAGGCTAAACTCACATGTACATCATACAAACATCATAAGTAACCATTAGGATTCCTATAGAGAATACATGTATATACATATTAAAGTTGACCCTGCACATATCCTTAACATGATATTTATGGGCAATTCATTTTCCCTAAAACATACTCGCAAACATACAAACCTATATAAAACAATTGTTCATGAACGTTTTGTGAAAGGGAAATGAGAGAACAGAGAAATATCGGTATAATTGGATTATGTTTCCATTATCTTTTTGTATATACGAGTATAATGGCCCATGAAACAGTATCCAATTACTCTGAAATTCTAATGTTTGAATGTTAAAGGTAACTCTCTTTATGAAAACGACCAAATAAACCAATGCTGACAAAATTGGTTTATGGAAAAAAGGTATTAGATAGAGAAGATTTAGATAGCCAAACAGGATACTGACATTTGATCGTTTTTTGACAATTATTGAATTATGTGTTTCAGTATTTGGATATATCACATCAGAAAAATATTGTAATTACCGGTTCCAGAAAAATGATTACATCTGAGATTCTTAAATTTCAAAGAAATTTGAAGAATTTAATTTACACAGAATATACATATTATAACTCTTTATAAACTTTAAAACATTGAATAGATATATACATTTCGAAATAAAACACGAAACGCAGAGAATAATTATGTTGCAATATGTTTCCAACAAATCTATGTAAGAATTATTGTCACCATCATCATTATTGAAGTACTACTAGTATATCTAAAAGGGTTTATTCCTTTATAAGATAAAGCATAATGCGGGTCTTGTAATTATTGGAATTACACAGAAATAGAGGTTATTGTGTTTGTTTGAAGAAGTTCTTGTGTTCATACGTCAACATGCAATCCTTATATTGGGGTATGGGTAGCTACTAGTATTCGACTCATCCCGAGTGGGCTACTAATGCTATTGTCAGTCTTAACAGTTTCTGGTAGTATGTTGTTAAAGCGTTCGCTTGTCGATTCCCCACATGGGCACGATGTTTGAAGCCCATTTCTGGTACCCCCCGCCGCGATAACGCTGGAATATTGGTGAAAGCAGCGTAAAACTAAATTCACTCACTCACTTAACAATTTTTCAAACTTTGGTGCTTGGAGAACATGAACATGCACAGGAATGACCTCAGTTTTCTCAAAGACAACTTGACAATTGCTGTCTGAAAAACGGTCTACACTTTTGCCCTGCAAATTAGTGACAGTGACTATCCAAGTGAAATTTCAAAAAAGAAACTTGCAGTGGTAACCCGTCACGCCCAATAAGTGTCATACGCTTCTTTTTTTCTTTTTTTTTCTGGAACTTAGAGTTTCGAAATAGCTTCCATCTTTGCCTGAATGACTGCATCTGACCTTGGTCTTTGACATGGCCTAAACTGCACGTGTAGCTGGACAAAATCACATTTTACTAAAATTGCAGTCAACGTGGCTTCTGTGAGGGTCTCAAGATGGTCTTCAGAGGATCATCTCATGAATAATGACATCATCGATGTAAAGATTCAACACCCTCAGGGGCGGTAGAGTAGCCTAGTGGTTAAAGCATTCGCTCGTCACACCGAAGACCCGGGTTTGATTCCCCACATGGGTGCAATGTGTGAAGTTCAGCTTGTTGCACTCATCAGCGGAATCTGCCAATACCCCTTCAATAGGTCAAAGGTCCTGAGGTCGTTCGCATAACCGACTCTGTTAATGTAGTCATCGATTATGGTATTTGGCAAGAGTCAGTTTTAGAAATAGCATCCATCTGTTTTATGTCTGTGCGACATCTGTAATTACTATCCAGCTTCGTCAAAGATTCAAGGTGAACTCATGGCACTACTATTTGGTTCAATAATGTCAGCAGGTACTGACTTTTGTTCTTCAGGGCTTCAAGAGTATTTAGGATTAACCATAGCAAAGTTGTTTGACAGACATAGGTCATCTACCTCCAGTTCAAAACACAAAAGGGGCGGTGGGGTAGCCTAGTGGTTAAAGCGTTGGCTCGTCACGCCGAAGACCCGGGTTCGATTCCCCACATGGGCACAATGTGTGAAGCCCATTTCTGGTGTCCCCCGCCGTGATGGCAAAAAGAATGAAACTCGCAGATACCAAGACGAGGACTCAGTCAGTCAGTCAGTCAGTCAAAACACAAAATATGTTTGGCCATTGGCTGATGCACTGGAGCCTTTCACGCAGATGACGAATGAGGAAACATTTTAATTAGTAAAAACTATTGTTTACCGTAGGGATAAGGCAAGCATATCGTTACGCCATTGACCATTACAGTCACGACTCTCATTAGTGTGACAGTCCCATACAATATGCACAGAAGAAACAGTGGCAAAACTCTGTGTACATTGTCATTTCTTTTATGTTACCTTCTAATGCTATGTTACCTTCTACATGTACCGCCTCCGTGGTGTAGTGGTTAAAGCGTCCGCCCAGAGAGCGGAAGGTCGCGGGTTCGATCCCGCGTCATACCAAAAGACGTTAAAATATGGTACTTGTTGGTCCCTGCCTGGCGCTCGGCATTAGTGGGTACAACAAGGACTGGTCGGCTCGGAGTCAGTATAATGTGTCTGAGTGGGGTATTCATGCTTCACTGCGGCATGGTATCTCAGTGGGCTAGCACTAAAACCAGCTTCAGTCTGGGCTAGTACAAGCAGCCGCACATACACATACACACGCATGCACGTCGTCATATGAGCGAAATATTCTCAAGCACGACGTTAAACCCAATTTCACCTCACCTCACCTCTAATCATACTGACATTACGAAGCTGTACATGGCCTGGTGTTTGTGCAATATGGACAGTTCAACTGACTATTAATCACAAATGGTCCATGGTTCCAAGTTTGACAACAGATTGGCAAAATCACTAAACCTGGGAGTGATATTTCTCTCCTGAGACATTTTGTCATAATGTACTTTCATATTATTCTCGGATGGTGGGGTAACCTAGTGGTTAAAGCGTTGGTTCATCACGCAGAAGACCCGGGTTCGATTCCATACATGGGTATAATGTCTAAAGCCCATTCCTGGTGTCCACCAGAGTGATATTGGTGAAATATTGCTAAAAGCGACGTATATCTTTACTTACTCATTTAATTTATTCGGGATTATTTCTAATTATCATAGGCGTTAGACTGTTTTTAACAAAACAGATGGAATGTACTCAACAAACTCACCCCATTTTCAAACTCATTTTCATCTTATTGATAAGTACCCGTGAAGATCTGGGTTGGAATATTGATCTTCAGTAACCCATGCTTATCGTAAGAGGCGACTGACGGGTGGTCAGGCTCGCTGACTTGGTTGACACATGTCATCGGTTCTCAATTGCGAAGACCGATGCTCATGCATCGATTGTCTGGTCCAGACTCGATTATTTACAGACCGCCGCCATATAACTGGAATATTGCTGAGTGCAGCGTAAAACTAAACTCACTCACTCACTAACTAATTAATAAGCTGGTGCTCCGTAAAGTGCTTTACAGGTCCACAAACAGTATGCCCAGATTTCTAACACCCCACTTCGTAAATCTATCTTCACATTCACAAGACCAGAAAAGATTGGGGTTAGAATTGGTCTGCAGCAACACATGCATGTCGTAAGAGGCGACTAACGGGATCGGGTGGTCAGGCTCATGTACATACAAGTAAAACCACATGGCCCCTGTATCTAAACCTCAGCATTTGCTCATGATGCCCATGATAGTGGCAAAATTAGTTTGAGGAGCTCCTGTAACCCCCCAAAACGTCTATGGACTTAACATTGGCAGACACAAAACCTTACATAAAAACATATAAGTACTCCTCTCCTCCAACAACAGACTTTGATGACTGGTCTTCGAAAGGTAACCCCTTAGCCCTGTTTTTAAGAACATCTTTCGCTGACAGGTTTTTATATTCTCAATTTATTGTTTCTTATATTGATATCAATTCAATTGTTCTCGTCACGATATGGCTAAGATATTGCCGATGTGACGTTAAATTTTAACTCACTCACTCATTTTAAGAACAATAGAATGTTAAAATCCTATAAAATGGTTTTGAACCTGTTAAAGTACTGTTTGGGGCACCGTTGATAAAAAGGGATGTCACTTTGAGTGAGTGAGTTTAGTTTTACGCCGCACTCAGCAATATTCCAGCTATGTGGCGGCAGTCTGTAAATAATCGAGACTGGACCAGACATCCAGTGATCAACATCATGAGCATCGATCTACGCAATTGGGATACGATGACATGTGTCAACCAAGCCTGACCACCCGATCCCGTTAGTCGCCTCATACGATGTCTCTTTGTCTGCATGCCGTGCAGACCCTGAAACAAATATATCCATGAAAATCCATGCAAGTCTAGATTCTGTGGCAAGTCTTGATTTCCACAGTTTCAGGAAATCAACAAAGTCTTTAGGCTCCTTTCTTATTATATCTTATGATTATAATTTAGCAACTGTTTTTTTCTGTAAAATATGTTCATTTCAGAGACTAGACGTTAGTCTAGATGTCATCCTGAAGAACACATACGTTGTCTCAAAACGTCAAGGACATTATCTACCACAGGATGGATGATAGTATGTTAGGAAAGGATTGAAATAATCGTAATTAACGAGGTTCATGAGTGTATGTTATAAAGTATCAAAGCTATAATCGACCGAGCTTGCGAGGTCAATATTGTTTTTCTCAGGTCAATAAAACCGATATCGACTCTTACAAGAGTCTATAATTGTTTTATTATATAATGAAAGAGAAACGGGTTTTAACATAAACTTTTAATGCACACACTGTGCCATCTATCCGAGTGATCTGATTGGCTGAAAAGCTGGGGAAGCCCCTTCTTACGGGATTCCTTGTCTATTTTTAGTAACCCAAGTCAATATCGTAATATATCAGAAAACTCAAGTCAATATCGTGTTTTGTAGTCAATCATGTGACGGTATTTTGACCAATCGTGGTACAGGAAAAATACTTACTATATAATAAAGCCGCATATACTAAGCCAAGATATGTCAATAGTCAACCCATCTTTATGTTTCACATCTCCAATCAGAACCCGCAAGAAATCTAATCATTTTACTCACTTCATGAGATCATTTGGTGATAGTCTTTAAATTTAACTATGGTTTAAAAATAAAAAATGAATGTAGATAAACAAAGATCTAACTTTATCATCCAAAACTGTGTTCCACAGGAGATATAGCTTGTGTGGGATCAGACGATATTTCCTAGGAGATATCGTTTTGACAGTAGACTTTGTACAATGCCCTGACAATGCTATGACGTCATGAACTTGATGACGTCACAATGCTATGACATCGCTGTACTGCAAATCTAATGGCAAATCTAATGGCAGTACTGTGTTCAGAGATGTATATTTTTCATTGAAAACTAATGGAGAGTGATTTTTGGATGATAAATAGAATCTCACCCTCGAGTCTTCTGATATCAAATATATCAACACTCGTTGATAAAAGTAAAAATATCCTCGGCAAGCCTCGGATATTTGTAACTTTATCAACTCGTGGTGATATATTTGATATCAAAAGACACTCGGGTGAGATTCTCTATGTGTTGGATTTTTTGTGTGTGCTGGAATGTGAGTTTATATTCCACATCTGGGCATAAATATAAAATTCCACATAGGCAGGGAACATTTAGATGTGGAATTGGAATGTAAGAGTAAAAAAAATACAATGCGTACAACTGTAGCATTATATATACTGACGAACTAAAATAAATGCGTTTTGGGAAGAAGAAAAAGAATAACGTAAATATTTCGAAAATCGCCTCGCGTTCCTCGTCCAACAAAAGACGACATAGACGATGTTGTAAATGACATGCTCCGAAATGGTCGATAGGCCCTGGTTACCGCAGACGTAGTCGTCCGATCACTGGTTTCCTGCTGATGCGGTGAACCAACGACGTTGAGGCTTATGACGTCACTGGGAGCATCCGGTAGCGCAGAAGAAGGATGCGCATGTGATGGTCATTTTCGGTCTGGTCATTCTCTGTCATCTTACTCTGGGACTGTCAGATGCCTGATCAGTCTGGCTGACTGGTGATGGTCAACGTTTTGTGATACTGACATTCTGACAATATGGATTAATAATTGGTCTCATTTGCGATGACTCGTTCTCGCTCCGCTGATGATAGTCTTGACATTTGGAGAGGCGGTAGCCCAGTGATTAAGGCGTTCGCTCGTCACGCCGAAGACCCGGGTTCAATTCCCCACATAGACACTATGTGTAAAGCCCATTTCTGGTGTCCCCCGCCGTGATATTGCTGGAATATTGCTAAAAGCGGCGTAAAACTAAACTCTCTCACCTGACATTTTGATATGTGTCGTTTACAGGTAAACAAATGACAATCTCCGCTGACTGTGTTTATACTGCTGTACATATCAGGCAAGTGCAATTCAACGATATCATAATATCCCCCCGCGCAACACTATTTAAACGATCCCAAAGCACCAGGTGTGTACTTTCTTTTAACCGTGAGTATTTACTGTATTTGTCAAAATAGTCATCGATTAAATTTATCAATCAGTATTCCCGCCATATAGCTGTAATATTGCTGAGTGCGGCGTAAAGCTAAACTCACTCACTCACTCACTCAGTATTCGTCCTATTCACAATTCAATACCATAACCTTAGCACTGGTATCTTGGAAATGATGTTGCGTAAGAAGTTTAATATAATTTCATTCATTTGTTAAATAAATCAAATTGGCCCTTCCTTAATGTCATTCTAGACGTCATTAGTTTATTTTGTAAAGCTAACATTACACGATTGATTGATAACCTGACATTTAACTACAACAAGACAAATGTCACAATTTGATGTTAGAAGAAAATGAAACGGGGAGATGTAATTTATTAATTTCGCACGTCGGCAAAGGGGCCGCAGTTCTGTGTGCAGAGTAGCGTCCCTTGCAAACTCCATATGTCTATAATCCTGGGTTCGAATCCCGGGCTGCTACCACCCGTTTCTTGGTTTTGTTGTACCATATCGAGTTCTTGACCTTTTGCTGAGGTAGTAAACGTGTCAGACTTAACTACGGGCGTTTCTATAGCATTAAGCAAGTATACCTTCACGTAACTGAAATACAGTTCAAACCCAACCATTGCCTCTTTGATTATTTCAAGTGATTGAGAGAGTATAGGTTTACGCCGCTTTTAGCAATATTCCAGCACCATCACGGGGGTGACACCAGAAATGGGCTTCACACATTGTTTGTACCTATGTGGAAATCGAACCCGGGTCTTCGGCGTGACGAGCGAACGCTTTAACCACTAGGCTACCCCACCGCCCCGATAATTTCAAGACAACGTCGCCGTTGGTACAAGTGGCTGATTTAGTGCGACAATCTAACGGGGTTTTTTATTTTGAAAATCAGAATTAAAATACACAGATCTTCACTCAAAAAAGCTTAGTGGACAAAGCATTTGGTTTCGTTTTTGCACGCAGCAATATTACTGTTAGATCATGGTGGCCTGTAAATGATTGATTCTGGACCAGACAAACCAGTGAAAAAGGCTGGGAACTCAGTCCATGCTATAGGGGCTATAACATTCCCGGTGTTTCACTGTTTGCTTGAACATCAATAAGAGACGAATATAGGGCCTGAAGGTCATGGCACTTCGCGAGACCTTAGTACTTCCGGTGACAAAAACGTTTCATACGTTTTCGAATGATCTCATGGTTGTCAGTTGACAGTAAGGAACCGATAATCCTTGCATGAATAACAACTCTCCGATCTATCCATCCCCATACTAGCCAACTATTACAACTGTCAAAAGCTGTGACAGCCAAGCATGGTTGTACACTTGGTCCGGTCTAGTAAAGTTATATGTGGCGGTCGCGCAATTTGGAAACAGAACTGGCTCTTGAATATACGCTTGTCACTGGAAATCTGCTACCGGAAGTAAGCTGGGCCCCGTCTCGCATATAGCAAGGTGGCGCCTACAAGGTATATATATATCCCCTGTTTTTAATATACAATATATATCCCCTGTGCCCAATTCCCTGGGTATATATCCTCTGTGACTCCGGTTAGACTTCGTCTTCCGCAACCTCTGCCAGGAGAAACGACTAATGGGATTGGGTAGTCAGGCACGCTGACTTGGATAATGCATGTCACCGTATACACTAGACTGGGTGCTCATGATGTCAAATACGGGATCATCTGACCCAGACTGGATTATTTACAGGCGGCTGTCATCTAGTGGAGATATTGTTTTGTACTTAGTTGGGACAAGTTTCACGAAGCGATCGAAGCGAAGTCTATGTTTCGGTTTCAGTAACACATAAACTAACTTATCACTCGATTTAATCATTATCCTGTTTACTTGAATTTAAGGACTAATTTTTATTCGCTTTTTTGCATATGCATACGCGAACACCTGCCTGTGATGAATGACCCTGACTGTTTCAAAAGAAACGAGCAAGACCTGCAAGGATCAATTACCATAAAACATATAAATGGAATTCCATGTATCTAAAGTTTGCCACTGGGCTTGTTGCGTCAAATGAAGGCGCTTCCAACACCCAGCTTTGGAAAAAAATAACTATCGATTTCAGAATACTGTTTTAGCAGATGGTGAGTTTTTCTGTGCTATTGGAAACATAAAGTTGACAGCACATGGAACAATAAGATCAAATTCGGAAAAGTAATCATATCTATTACAAAATACACCGGATGATTCGTGACGGAAAAGTAATGGATAATACCTACAAAACCCTTTTCAAATCTATAACTGGAAATGACCAAACTCTTTCCACATCCGTAAGAAATCTCCTGTACTTATCTGACTATATCATGAGTGTGTGCTTGTTTGACGCCGCATTCAGCAGTATTACAGCTGTACAACTCGGTCTGTAAACAGTCGAGTCTGAACCAGACAATCAAGTGATTGTCACCATGCGATACGATGACAGAGAATGTGTTTATGAAACACTATGAAATAATGATGATACCAGGTGTTCGCGAAAAGGTGGGCGTATCCTGCGCTACAGGTGCGCCCGTCATAACCAAATACAAAGGCTTGTCAAATGTTCACCTGGGACAATTCGGGAACGTATGGCACAAGTCAAAATAGACAGCCTCCGTGGTGTAGTGGTTAGGGCGTCCGCCCGGAGAGCGTAAGGTCGCGGCTTCGAACCCCGACCGCGTCATACCAAAAGACGTTAAAATATGGTACTTGTTGATCCCTGCCTGGCGCTCGGCATTAATGGGTACAACAAGGACTGGTCGGCTCGGAGTCAGTATAATGTGTCTGAGTGGGGTATTTATGCTTCACTGCGGCATGGTATCTCAGTGGGCTAGCACTATAAAACCAGCTTCAGTCTGGGCTAGTACAAGCAGCCGCACCTACACATACACACGCATGCACGTCGTCATATGAGCGAAATATTCCCCAGCGCGACTTAAAACCCAATTTCACCTCCCCTCACCTCACCTCACCTCACCTCACCCTCACAAGTCAAACTAGGGTATTGCATCTGACATGATGTTTGTCACTGATGCATCCAAGTTTGAACTGTTCTCCACATTTGTGGATTAAACGTTTTTGAAAGATTTACTGAGGCCTTGAATGTTCCTTCAGCGAACAACTCCAGTCTTATGAAGTTCTTTGAAACCTTGGTGAAAAGAGCTTGCTCGACTGTACCTCAAAAGTTGTGTAGTGTTAACACCAAAGGCTGGGTCTGTTAGAATACTGCTCGACATGAAGGAAAAATTGACTATTGGAAAGTCGAAATCATCCCCTTTTTTCTAACTGCTTTTTTGTCACTCTGAATCTTTAAGCATTGATCTAAATGAGAAAGAAGAAATATTTTTTCTAATATCAGAGTCGCTTGTACAAATCCGACCATATCATGTGCATGTGTTTCATGAGTCACTGTGCAATAAGTGTGGCACTAGGTTCTCATGAACGGTGAGCGCTTTCTGCCATAAGTGTCACCCGTCATAAACATATGGAAAGGTTGGTCAAATAAACACCTGAAAAGAGCAATAGCTGAACGTCATGTTGACTGATGCGTCAAGTGTTGAAAATTACCGTCAATTTTGTCACTTGATCCTAATTAACTAGTCACGTCAATTCACTTGGTTTTTTTGAGTGAGTGAGTTGAGGACAGGTGAACCGGGATTCGAACTCACTCTGCTGATTGTGATGCCTTGCAGGACTGGGCCACCGGTGCCTCAAACTACGACAGTACCGCCGACAGGCCAAACTGTCTCTGTCATACAGACCCTGAAACAATTATATCCAAGAACGTCCATGCAAGTCTAGAATATGTGGCAAGTCTAGACTTCAAAAGAAAATCTCTGAGCTCATTTTTATAATATTTTATGATCATTATTTATGAACCGTTTTTTCTTCTGTAAAATGTGTTCATTTCAGAGACTAGATGTTAGACGAATCAAACTGATGAAGGACTTTATAGCATTTCACATGCTGGTTCGTAAGGATATCTCAAGTCGTCACCTTCGTGTGACTTTCTCATCTCAGGGGGGGGGCGGTGGGGAAGCCTAATGGTTAAAGTGTTCGCTCGTCACGCTGAAGACCCGGCTTCGATTCCCCGCATGGGTACAATATGTGAAGCCTATTTGTGGTGCCCCCGCCGTGATATGGCTGGAATATTGCTGAAAGCGGCGTAAAACTAAACTCACTCACTCACTCACCTCAGAGACTGTGATGACGTTGAAGACTCAAGAACCTTATAATATAATCGTCACCGTCCGTTCCATTCCCGATTTTCACCATGATTACCCATTCACGGTGTGTCGACTTGCTGTTGGGATCTAGACAAGTGATAACACGTATATGCTGTTCATAGCGTCGCCAAGCCACACTCATTCACGAAGCCATTATTCCGTATCTTTTTAATCTGGTTCAATTCAACGGGAAAGGTACCTTTCTAATTAGCAGGCTTTACGTGTACGGACAGGTACGAATATTCATAACAGATTCTGAGTGCCAGGTACATAATCATTGTTAGAACCCATTGAAACAGGGAAAAGCGACGTGGAGTTTCTACCAGGACCCGTGAAGATCCGGGTTAGAATTGGTCTTCAGTAAACCATGCTTGTCGCAAGAGGCGACCTATGGGATCTGGTGATCAGGCTCTCTGACTTGGCTGACACATGTCATCGTATCAGAAATGCGTATATCGATGCCCATGCTGTTGATCACTGGATTGTATGGTCCAGACTCGATTATTTACAGACCGTCGCCATATAGCTGGAATATTTCTTCTTCTGAGTGCAGCGTAAAACTAAAGACTGAAGACCAATTCTAACCCGGATCTTCACGTGTATGGACAGGTATGAATATCCATAACAAATCCTGAGTCCACGATACATAATTATTAATAGAACCCACTGGAACAGCGGTTGGAGTGACTCATGTTATCAACCACGGGTTTTGCTGTCCTAAATTTGATTTCAACGGTTGCCATTGTATATCCGATTCTCTCACACCACGTCCTACATCATTGTATGTGTATATCTGAATCTAAATATGAATCAGTTACCAAAATAAAGCAGTTTTCCGTTAATAATGTTTCAAATGAATCGTGACATGAAGTAAAGATAAACCTAAAATATGTTGATTTAACATTTAATCAGGCATGTTCAAAGAATCTGGAAAGTTATTTTCGGTAAAAGTTTGACAAACTAACAAAACAAGTCTACTTTGGTTCCCATCAAGGGGAAGGGCGGGGTGATGTGTGACCAATTTAAACACCGAAGGTCACGAAACAGGTGTTTATCGTCAGTGGCTTCATCTCCGACTGGTTAAGGCAGTATGTCGTAATTGTGGGATGCTATCTCGGTGATAGGAGGACCCGCTCACACACGCACGTAACCCTGGGCAGCATGTTAGCTAAATATAACTGCCTCATGAATGGAATCAGTTGCACAAGACTGCCGTAAACCACAACCGATGTCGTAAATCGGTGCGTGTGTCGTGACGCCAGGCTTCAGTTCGATGGCCGTCTCTGCGTAATGAGGGCAATTTCTACCCTAGAATAGCGTTCCTAACTTAGCAGAAGATAGATAGCATCATCGTAGCCGTCAGTGATGAAGTTGAAGCCCCCAGACCTCGTTTCCTTAACGAATCGTGGCGTTTTATGGTCCTTAGTGCTCGTGCCTGCGTAGCTTTGGGTCATTGCGCCATAGAACGTTGACGTCAGGTGACATTTTATAAGTCACTGTCTGGAAATGCCAAATCCTGGAGGGAAGCTTGTCCCCAAATTCAGAATGCTTGCTTTGCTCGGGGTGAACTGTATAAACTGAGCGATAACCTGCGTCACAGTCACATTCAACTGTCTATGAATAGTCAGGGGAAATACTTCCTGACGTGTGAAACAGCTGACGTTGTGAAACGTAACGTAATTGTTTAGAACGTACAATTCATTGACGTGTTTCTCCTTTTAGAATCGGACGCACGTTGTGACGTTTTGTTGGACACGGTTTAAAATTGTTTTTCAACTTAACCCAAATAATACGCCCACTTTTCAAGACGTCAAACAGCAAACATGACGAACTTGAGCCAAATAACAAGACTTATGAAATATTATATGACCTTGTTTGTTGTTTGGGTCCCACATGTTTATTTGGCAACGTGTTTGTTTCGCTTTCATCGACACAAATATAATGTTGATATCGAATATAGGCCATGACAATTATTCATCTGACCAACATGGAATCAGTTAATCAAAACAAGGACTAACTTCGGGCAGAATGTACTGGACTGCATCTTAAACATAACAAGTGTCTGCCTTCAAACATCATTCCCACAAAGAGTAGAATAGTACTGTACTCCGCCAAGAGTGAGTGAGTGAGTTTAGTTGTACGCCGCTTTTAGCAATATTCCAGCAATATGACGGCGGGGGACACCAGAAATGGCTTCACACATTGTACCCATGTGGGGAATCGAACCCGGGTCCTCAGGCCGGGTTTTAACCACGACGGCTACCCCACCGCACTACTCCGTCAAGAGACTTCGGTGAACTACTAGCAGTGTATATTGCTAAAAGCGGCGTAAAACCAAACTCACTCACTAGCACCGTAAACTACTCCAGTCTTCCCCTACATGTTAATCTCAATCAATGCAATGACCGGGACTTCCTGTTATCATCAGCATGCTCTTCGGATAGCAGTACATGTATGTTGATTGTCGGATTAGCGAATGTTTTTACAATGTATCTACAATAATCAGTTGCTAGATTGGTGTGTCGGAGTCGGAATGTGAGAATGTCGGATTAACGAGAGTCATTATCACTGTTTTAAATGGTTCCCTATTTTTTTGTCGGATTAACGTGATTGTCGGATTAATGAGTGTCGGATAACGAGAGCTGACTGTATAATACTGTATTATAGCGTCTTTGATGCCTTTTGTACAGTAAATTTCCTCAAACTGTTTACATCAGTATATTCCGATACACACTTTGAAAAGGTTCTATTTCAAGTTCTAAAAATGTAAACCTAAATGTATTCTAATACACACTTTAAACATCAGTACTCCTCTAAATGTTAACCCTGATATATTCTAATACACACTTTAAACGACAGGACTCCACTTAAAGTTACCTTCGGTATATGTTGATATGCACTTTGAACTAAGTAGTTCCCTAAATGTTAACATCAGTATGTTCTTATACGCACTTAAAAATAAGTTGTTCTCTAAATGTTAACATCAGTCTGTTCTTATACGCACTTTGAAATAAGTTGTTCTCTAAATGTTAACCTCAGTATATTCTGATACACACTTTGAAATAAGTTGTTCTCTACATGTTAACATCAGTATATTCTGATACGCACTTTGAAATAAGTTGTTCTCTAAATGTTAACCTCAGTATATTCTGATACACACTTTGAAATAAGTTGTTCTCTAAATGTTAACATCAGTATATTCTGATACACACTTTGAAATAAGTTGTTCTCTAAATGTTAACATCAGTATATTCTGATACACACTTTGAAATAAGTTGTTCTCTAAATGTTAACATCAGTATATTCTGACACACACTTTGAAATAAGTTGTTCTCTAAATGTTAACATCAGTATATTCTTATACACACTTTGAAATAAGTTGTTCTCTAAATGTTAACATCAGTGTGTTCTTATACGCACTTTGAAATAAGTTGTTCTCTAAATGTTTACCTCAGTATGTTCTGACACACACTTTGAAATAAGTTGTTCTCTAAATGTTAACATCAGTATATTCTTATACGCACTTTGAAATAAGTTGTTCTCTAAATGTTAACATCAGTGTGTTCTTATACGCACTTTGAAATAAGTTGTTCTCTAAATGTTAACATCAGTTAAATGTTAACATCAGTATATTCTTATACGCACTTTGAAATAAGTTGTTCTCTAAATGTTAACATCAGTGTGTTCTTATACGCACTTTGAAATAAGTTGTTCTCTAAATGTTAACATCAGTATATTCTGACACACACTTTGAAATAAGTTGTTCTCTAAATGTTAACATCAGTATATTCTTATACGCACTTTGAAATAAGTTGTTCTCTAAATGTTAACATCAGTGTGTTCTTATACGCACTTTGAAATAAGTTGTTCTCTAAATGTTAACATCAGTATATTCTTATACACACTTTGAAATAAGTTGTTCTCTAAATGTTAACATCAGTATATTCTTATACACACTTTGAAATAAGTTGTTCTCTAAATGTTAACATCAGCTATATTTATACACACTTTGAAATAAGTTGTTCTCTTCAGTATATTCTGATACACACTTTGAACTAAGTAGTTCTCTAAATACTAACATCAGTATATATTCTTATTTTAGAATAAGTTATTCTCTAAATGTTAACATCGAGTATATTCACGGCCACATACTCTAGAAGTTTCCTCCTAAAATCTTAACATCAATGATACTGGACTCAGTATGTTCTTGAAATAGAAGAAGTTAAATGTTGTTCTCTAAACACTTTTTGATGTTAACATCAAATGTTAACATCAGTTCTTATACGCACTTTGAAATAAGTGTGTTCTTATACGCACTTTGAAATAAGTTGTTCTCTAAATGTTAACATCAGTATATTCTTATACGCACTTTGAAATAAGTTGTTCTCTAAATGTTAACATCAGTATATTCTTATACACACTTTGAAATAAGTTGTTCTCTAAATGTTAACCTCAGTATATTCTGATACACACTTTGAAATAAGTTGTTCTCTAAATGTTAACATCAGTATATTCTTATACACACTTTGAAATAAGTTGTTCTCTAAATGTTAACCTCAGTTATTCCGATACACACTTTGAAATAAGTTGTTCTCTTCAGTATATTCTGATACACACTTTGAACTAAGTAGTTCTCTAAATACTAACATCAGTATATTCTTATTTTTAATTCGGAAGCAGAACAACGGAATTTAGTTAGAAAGCGACGCAGTTTAGATTATTTGATTTGGTTTAAATATGAACCTCAACATATTCTAACGCGAACTATGAACAGCGGGTGAGTGAGTGAATATTGCTTAATGCCTCATCAGCATTGTTGCAGCTTTTCTCAGCTATAGTCGAATACTTACTTTAAACAACATCTCTGAATATTATTCTCAATTAATCTAAAACACACATTAAACATCAGCGGTCCTCTAACTGTGAACCTCGGTAATGTGAATGGCACATTCCTCTAAATTTGTAACTAAATACAGTCTTTTAACTAAATGCTCTCCCAACTTCTTAAAGAACCCGTGAAGATCTGGGTTAGAACTGATCTTCAGTAACCCATGCTTTTAAGAGGTGACTAACGGGATCGGGTGGTCAGGCTCGCTGACTTGATTGACACATGTTATCGCACCCCAATTGCGTAGATCGATGCTCATGCTGTTGATCACTGGAATGTCTGGTTCAGACTCGATTCTTTACAGACCGCCGCCATATAGCTGGAATATTGCTGTGTGCGGCGTAAAACTAAACTCACTCACTCTTATAGCACTTCTATACACCATCTTCGTTGACCCCGGAGACATATTTATTGAGGGAGAAGGTTAATATATTTTCGCGTTTCATATCCAATAACATGTTTATGGCACCGAGTGACCTAAGTAGATGGTTTGTGCGCAGATGCGAGTGACAGTCAACTTTGTCAGGTCACGAGAAAAACATGTTTTGTCACAAAAGACAAATGCCACATTGATTATTTATTTGCTTATCGATCTTGACATATCTGAAATGATCCCGGCACTAAATTGAGACAGACTGATAAGTAAAAATACTTCGGACTAACAGTTTGGTGCTTTGCTATTCTGATAGGGAGTGGCTGGTAGGGTTGGGGTGCGCGGCAGGGTAAGAGGCATTTTGTATGGAGACAGGGTATTTAGTAATAGTAATAGTCCGCTTATATGGCGCTCATATCCAGGCACATTGCCTGCTCGCGGCGCTTCGTACATTACTATTCCCGGTCACAGGACACCGTCGTACTATCTGATACTTTTTCAACTCCCTGGGGATCATGCAGCCATGCTGCCTGTTAGGCGCAATGAACTAATCACTTACATTGCCAGCACATCCTCACGGGTACCCATTTTACAGCTGGGTGAACTGAGACAATGTGGATTTAGGTATCTTGTCCAAGGATACTACGCAAATGTGCCTACCTTGGTACCCGAACCTAGGTGGATCGAACCAGGGCCGTCAGTGTGATAGGCAGACGCCTTACTACTTCTCTGTTGCGCTCCAATGAAAACCAACAGAGCATATTCTTTCAGATATCTTCCTAAAATGTATGTTTATGGTATATCATTTCTTTCTTTTTCCCCAGTCTGAAGCAATTAGTTTTTCTTCTCTGGGACAACATATTTTTGTCTGGAAGGGGCGGTGTGGTTGTTAGCCTAATGGTTGAAACGTCCGCTCTTCAGTTAAAGACCCGGTTCGATTCCCCACAAATGTACAATGTGTGAAGCCCATTTCTGGTGTCCCCGCCGTGATATTGCTGGAATATTGCTAAAAGCGGCGTAAAACCATATATACTCACTCACTCACTCGTAGGAGGCGACTAACGGAATCGGGTGGTCAGGCTTGCTGACTTGGTTGACACGTGTCATCGTATCCCAATTGCGTAGATTGATGCTTATGATTTTGACCACTGGTTTGTTTCACAAAACGTTTTACAATACACGTGTATAACACTAAATGTCAAAATGACCTATAGTCTGTTTGCGGTGAAAACGTACCGATGAATTTCACTTTAAACAAAAAAATAAATCAAATAAAGTGAAATTAAGATTGCGATTCCTCATAATTTTACCTTGCCAATTAAACATTTAAATTTCAGAATTTTATTCAACTTAGGAAAAAAGTTGTTAAACAGACGATCATAAATTCAAATCGCTATTATTGGTTTGTATTTCAACGGAGTAAACGCAGTAATTGGAACAGGGATACAAATGCACGTGCAGTACGTGATGAGCGTTAACTTAGACCAACCCTACTTGTTCTCTGTGTTTCATTTGATGTGCATACCCCCTTGTAATACAAACCAATAATAGCGATTTGAAACTATGATCGTTTGTTAAACGACTTTTATCCTAAGTTGAATAAAATTCTGAGATTCAAATGTTCAACTGGCAAGGTATAATCATGAGAATTCGCACTTCTAATTTCACTTTATTTGATTTACGTTTTTGTTTAAAGTGAAATTCTTGGGTCCTAGGTACTCTGGGCTTTTAGTACAGATTTCTAAATGTTTAGAAATTGTTGTACTGATTATATTTACATGGAAACAGGAAGCGATGTTTGTAATAAATTCACATAATATTTTGAATGAGGATAAGAACTGCTTGTTTGTAAATTTCCCACCTCACCTATTGGCTTGTTTCACTCAGCAAACATGTGGATGCATGAGATCCGTGTTGACGTGCAGTCAACAACTCTCAGGCAGTGTTCAAATATGATGAAATAATAGGGGTGGGTATTGCAGGGAATTTTCATATTGCGATATATTGCGATACGAAAGCATGTATTGCGATATGTATTGCAATATATTGCAAGAAGGTTTTTTTAACAAAAAAAATACTTTTAGTCGAGTTAATGCTTGATTTATAAAGCAAAAGCACAACAAAATCACAATGCTTGATTAGGCTTTAATAAAAACTTTTAATCATGACAAAATAAAAATGTAAATAATGTTTGGCACAAATGAAACAAGGAAAGGAACAATTTAAAAACGGAAATATCCGAAGATTTCCGAGTGTTACGAAGTTTTGCGTTTGCATGTCAAAATACCGGTTTTCGATCAGCGTATCGGAATACGTAGAGAGAGAGAGAGAGAGAGAGAGAGAGAGAGAGAGAGAGAGAGAGAGAGAGAGAGAGAGAGAGAGAGAGGGGAGAGAGAGAGAGAGAGAGAGAGAGAGAGAGAGAGAGAGAGACTAGCACACACGCACGCACACACACACACACACACACACACTCATTTCTGGTGTCCCCCGCCGTGATATTGCTGGAATAAAACCCAACTCACTCGATCATTCACTATATCTGTCTCTCTTTGCCTCACTCTGTCTCCATGTCTGTCTATCACTCTGTCTCTCTCTTTGCCTCTCTGTCTCTCGTTGCCTCTCTCTCTCTCTGTCTGTCTATCACTCGCTCTCCCCCGCTATCTCACACACGCGCACGCGTATAATCCTCTGATGTCCCTGATTTAGATTTGTATTGTGATTTTATGTGACTCTGTACATACTGTACATAATAACGATGAGCACCAGTTATATTAATATACACCATTGGTTGGTTAAAAAACAACTTTTAAAAATAAAATGTAACATTCCTTGTGTTCTATCTTATTGATTCTTGAAGTAGGCGACAAACATATGGTCCCTATATGGATAGGGATAGAAAATATAACATATCCTCTGAGAAAAAAACTTCGAACGTTAAATGACATTTACGTCCTAAAATTTCAGTAGAATCGGTAAAGGATGATAGCTGATTATTAAATAGTTGCAATAGCATGTGTAAGACAAATTTGACGTAGAAAGATTTTACTTAGAAAGTACAGATAAACGAGATCTCGCAGCATTCATTACGAAAGTTGAAAACAACTGCCCCTATTGGTGATAAACTATGTCTGTCTTCACAAACACGATACGAGAACAATGACGATTGGCTGTAGAATCTGAGTTTGGGGGTGGGGGAGATGTTTCGGGAGGAGATAACGATATGGGGGGCAGTTAGAACGCAGGGTCACGTCTAGTGTGTCGTGGTGCCCCACACAGCTTCGACCGTCCACGGATCAAAATATTTTGTTTTTCGTCTTCGGGCCTACAGGGTATAATAATTCCGGACACTTCACAGAAAAATATATTTAGGCCTACGGTATGTAAACGCGACACCAAAACGAGGCTGGTATATTGACAGTGACATCATGGCATCAGATCTTTGAACGATGAGACCAAAACAATATTGATATTTACATTGTTATGTCCAAGTAATTACTACATACACACGTTAATAACAGTTTAGCATTTAAAATTGTTGTGAAAAATATTCAGGAGCAGGATGGTGTAAATACCTTGTTATTTTGTTATTAGTTTTGAGAGCTTGTTGTTTCGATGATTCAAAACCATCCCCGATTTCACCCACCCCGACAGCGCACCCAATCACCAATCGCTTTCATGCATGCTCGCGCACTTACTTCCCAGATACGTAAAGACATGCCACGTCATGTCATGCGTTCGTTTAATATCAATGCCAGACGTGCATCAGACTCTATGACGTGGTGTTTTTATAAGACAGTATTCTATTTTTTTTATAAACGTAGACAGGCTGCGTCATTAATTTACATCCGGGTTCCATATATTGCCACGGACTATGTTTAGTCACGTAGCCCCCAGAGGGGTCTGATACAAAGCGGACGCAAAGCGACGCATGCCCAGCACCACCCCCTCAAGAAACTCCTTGCTACGTTACGGAAATGACGTCACGATGATTCCACCGGAGGGTATCCTCGTGACGTTACTCGGGAGAATGAACTTGGCGCGGGTCTGAACACAACGCTGCCAGAGGGTGAACCGAAATAGACAAGCCTTATCGGCCAATGATAAGTAGAGTTCGTACACAAAGGAGAAGAGGTATATATTTAGCTTGGTATGTACCCACGAGTGGTGCAGATCACAGGCGTATGACCTTACTCCGAGGAAACTACTTTCGGCGAACTTATTCCACTTGTAAAACAAGGTCAAAAGGTGGCCTATATTCGCACTTGTTTGCTATCATGGAAACTGCCACACATATATTGAACTTGGTGGTAATTAGGGGTCCGTTTGCTTTATCTCTAATGCCCTCCGTGGGATAAATGTGATTACTGTGAAGGGTTCGGCTTCAACTGGTGAATTCTCACAAACCTTAACACCCAATCTTTTAGGGGAACGTGTGGGCGTGTGGGGAAGGGGATCCAGTCTTCAAGGACTCGCCACAAGGGCCCTAGGGTAATATACAAGATTTGTGCGTCATTGATTAAGGTAAACAGACAAACCTGAAAAGGATCTAGCGCCCCGAACTCCAAACATCTGTATGGTCTATGTACGTCAGTGAATCTGATGCAGGGAAGTCCGCTTGTGCGGAATGATTGGAGCTTGTTTGTAGGTTTCTAGGTCTTAAGCACTGGTTACCCTCCGCCATGAAAGGCTCGGGGGTTGGGGGAGAACTGTACTGTTCCAGTAAGGTAGCTCGATTATTGAGCGAATATTCAACCAGTTCGTTCTCTTTACTAACTCCACTCCCACTTCATAAGCCTGATTTACTCCTTCATTTCATCCTGCGCCCTATCTGCGTTCCTTCATTCATTCACTCAGTACACTCAATTCTTCATTCTTCTCTCGTTCTTTCTTTCTCATCCTTCACTTATCATTTACGCATTCTTCCATTATTCTCTCACTCCCTCATTTTCTCTGTCACTCCCCCGTCCTCCTTTCGTTCTCTTTATTGCGTCTTAACTATGTCTTCCCATTACTTTTTCGTCTCTCTCTGTAATTTATTTCTTGCTGAGTGCGCATCAAGAAAATATAAAAATATTTGATCGTTGACTTCTTCGCTCATCATTCCACTCCTCCTCTAAGTCATTCACCCAGTCCGTTCCTCTCATTCCGTCACTGGCGCCATTCCTCTCACCCCTCAATTCAGTCTGCCTCTCGTCACTGTTCTCCGCTCAATCTGCTCCTCAGCTCAGTTTTAACTTACTCTGCCCCTTCACTTCTCCCTCCGTCCAGCCCATTCCTTCACACACTTTCATTCATCCCTCCACTGACTCTACTTTACTCATTCCTTCATTTACCCCTCCAACGACCCTTCACTCGCATTAAACACCCAATCCACTTGTCAACAACCCAGTCCACCCATTCATCCACCGACTTTACTCCTTCACTCAACCCTCCATTCACCCCTCCATCGACTCTACGCCTTCATTCACCCCTTCACTCGCCTCCCAGTCCACTCTTTCTCTTATTCGTTCACTGATTCCATCATTCATTTTGTCCTACCTTCATTACCCTGTTCTTCACACAATCCTCTGAAAAAAGATATCTTACAGAAAAAAACAGTTCATAATAAAATATATATATATATATATATATAGCCTTTCTTCATTGTCCGAGAAACTGTATAATCTAGACTTGCCACACATTCTAGACTTGCCTATTTGTTTCAGGGTAAAGACAACAGACTACTCAATGTACCTGCCGCCATATAGCTGGAATATTGCTAAAACTCAACTCACAACCTCCCACACCCAAACATCTATATCCTCCATTCGCTATCTTTACTTCTCTTTTGGGACCCGTGAAGGTCCTCCACTAGACACATTCTTGATTACGGATTGTCTGGTCCAGACTCAATCTAATATAAACACTTCTCTCCATTTTCCACTCGACACATTCTTTCGTTCAGTCCTCACTTCTCTATTTTTCCTCTCTTCCCTTCACTCCACTCCCTTCTCCGACCTGTCCATCACCTCTTTTTCATTCCTCCGCATTTCACAGCTGATCCGCACTGCTCATCACATCTCACGTTCACTCCTTCGCTCACTCATTCCTCAACATCTCCGCTTCACTCCGTTCGTCCACTCGCCCCTCCACTCAACACACCACTACTCCCTTTTATTCCACCGCTAATTCACTCACCGTTCATTCCACTCATCCAGCCACTTCATTACCACACCGTGTTTGTTATACCTGAATGAGTTAATGATATTTTACGCCGCAGTCAGATATATCGTTGTAGCCTGCCATCCAGACCCTGAAACAAATGTATACCACACAGCCCATGTTAGTCCACAATATTTGGCAAGTCTGGACTATTGATGTTTCTGAAAATGAAGAACATCTCTTGATTCCTTTTGAAAGAGGAGCGGTGGGGTAGCCTAGTGGTTAAAGCGTTCGCTCGTCACGCCGAAAACCCGGGTTCGATATCCCACATGGGTACAATGTGTGAAGCCTATTTCAGGTGTCCCCCGCCGTTATACTGCTGGAATATTGCTAAAAGCGGCGTAAAACCATACTCACTCACACACTTTTTAACGATATTATTTTTAGATAATTTTAAGAACTGTTTTATCCTTAAAGTATATTATGTACGGTTCAGAAACTAGAAGTCAATCTAGTGACACTCATGTATGTTGTGTCAGGCATTGCCATAACCAAAGCCGCATCATATGCCTCTCTCGTTTTAAACAACACCGGAAGCTAAAAAAATATATTCTGATACGTTTTATTATCCATGACTAATCAAAAGCTAAGACTATTGCCATTTCCTTTGTCATGTACTCCCAGTAATTGTTATCTCAAGGCCTGTTGATAAGAAATCGACGATAAAACAAGCCAAATACGTCCTGCCAATACGGCACTCATGATCGACCGTAAGTCACGCAGCATATCCAAGTAGGGCGAAACAAAAGCATAGTACATTATACAGAACAAATGAGGAAAGACTGTATCGTTAAGTATCTACTCAACTACCGAAACATTTTTTTTCAAAACAATCAATTGTACTAAACAATTAGTAAACAAATAAATATTTAATTGTTTTAAACTCAGCATCTGCTCATTACAACTGATTTTTTACGAAACCATAAAGTTTTGTTCAAAAGAAAACTAAGGATTACATAATACAATTTATAGCCTGCCTTACAGTGTATGATCTCAGTTATATCCGTTTCCCAAGCCATTTTTGTATATTTATTGCTTCTACACCTGCAGAAATCACTTGTTTATATATATATAAGCAAGAACCCAAGTGAGTTTGTTTATATATATATATATCTTCTCCCTATAGATAAAAGTGAATCATGTTGGAGAAGATCCGGGTCGTGTGATTATTTCAGAAACTTCTTCTTATACATATATATATATATTAAGAAAGTGATGAGAATACCGAGCGTACAGTAGTACATAGTGCTGTGTTCTAAAGGTAGGCCGGATTTAGCATTGCCGAAATGGCTGGGCGGAAGGGGAAATAAAGTGGTTCAGGGACTAGCTGTGAGTTAGACAATCTAAAACATTGGAAGAATGTCCTGATTTTCGACAGGTTAAGGTTCTGAATCTCCCAGCCTACTTAGGTTCTTTTTCAATTTGAATAGAGTTGTTTGTTTCCATGAAAACTGTATATTGTAAGAGACTGTTAGTCTATACTACAAGCGGTTACATCTTCAACCTTGACCCTGTCCTATCTCTCTATGGTGGGGGCGTGCTGCGAAGGCCGCAGTCGCACCTGGCCGTATCTGCTCCGGGAAGGTCCGATCAGAGAGCATGCACTGACCGAACCCTCGCGTAATGGTCACGTGAACAGTCACACGCTCACAGATTATTACGTAAAAGCTCATGATCCGATTTGGCCTTCAGAGGCACATGTTCAGCGAAAAGGCTTCAAGAAACGGACTGCGCACATTGAGCCAGAGTGCATTCAATGGTCTCGAGAAATCTCGGGAAATCTCGCATATCACGAATAACAACGTGTTGATCTGCGTCATCGCTGGTGTCGATTATTCAGGCAGCGCCTATGCAGTGATAACGTTTTCAGGATCTGTATTTGAAGGATGGTCGTCTTGCATTCGTCCCCCTACCCGCGTGGTACCAACTGTAGCGAGCCAATTACGTCTTCCTATCTAGGAAATAGGTTAATTGCTCTCAGTTGTTTACAAGCTGGTCTTCACGAGAAAACAATAATCTTCTCTGCCTGTTCCCGATGCATATGATTTAGAAACAATTCCATGCATGTCAGAAGTCGGTGAAAGGGATCAGAATATGATTAATACACGTCCAGGGCATGTCAGGAGATGGAATAATTAACCTGGCTTTTGTTGTTTCATATTAAGAGAGTGGGGTGGGGGTGAGGTAGACTGGGAGTTACAAACCCGGAGATCCGGGATTAGATATTCAGAGCACACGCTGGCTTCAAAACAGGTGAGTGAGTGAGTATTAGTTTTACGCTGCTTTTAGCAATATTCCAGCAATATCACGGCGGGGGGACACCAGAAATGGTCTTCACACATTGTACCCATGTGGGGATTCGAACGCGGGTCTTCGGCGTGACGAGCGAACGCTTTAACCACTAGGCTACCCCACCACCGTTTCTAAACAGGATTTAAGGGTTCAACATTGTGTTTTATACTAGATATTCGAGACAAGCCTCACGTATTCAGGGGAATCAGAGGTTGTTTCTTAAACGGAGACACGATTCAAGCTTCGTTTCTTCGGGCGCTAGTTTCTAAATCGGGGGCTTTGTCTGGATTTGCGTATTCAGAGGTTCAGAGGCTGATTTTTAAACCGGACACTGAACATATATAAATTTGATGGAAACAAATAATTCCTTTTAAACTGAAAAGGAGCCCCAGTGAGATTAAATATTCAGAGTCTGAGGAAATCTAGACTTGCTTCATTTAGAGCTTAATCATTGCAGAAAGAGTTGGGCGGAAGTACAAATAATGCGGTTCAGGAACTGTGAAAATAATTCCGAGGTTCAGGGGCTAGTTTCTTAATTAGTGGGAGGATTTACGCATTTAGGAACTCTGAGATTGGTTCCTACCTAGAAACTCGGGATTAACTTGATGTATTTGAGTTTAGTTTTAAGCCGCTTTCAGCAATATTCCAGCAATATCACAGCGCGGGACACCTGAGATGGGCTTCACAAATTGTGCCCATGTGGGGAATCAAACCCGGATCTTCGGCGTGATGAGCGAACGCTTAAACCACTTGGCTACACCACCGCCCCTTCGATGTACGAAATCATATGTTCGCTAATTTATGACCTGTCATAGAGAAAGAATGTGTCCAGTTTAATAGAGACACGAGAGGAACAGTGCAATAGCCAAATGGCTACACCGTTTGTTCATTCCACTCGAATGCCAAGTTCAGTTCAGTTCGCTTTTATGGTGCACGAATTGGATGTTTTACGCCATTTTGAGCAATATTCCAGCAATATCACGGCGGTGGTCACCAGAAATGGGCTTCACACATTGCAATTAATATTGTACCCGTGTTGGGAATCGAACGCGGATCTTCAGCGTGGAGCGAACGCCTTAACCATTAGACTATCTCACCGCCCTTTAGTCACTAAGTGATATAGCTTAAGAACATTCATTGATATATGCCTTTGTCGGGATTTAGGTTTAGTGAGTGAGTAATTTGTACGCCGTTTTAGCAACATTCCAGCAATATCGCAGCGGTGGACATTACTGACTGACTGACTGAGTTTGGTTTTACGCCGCTTTTAGCAATATTCCAGCAACATCACGGCGGGGGACACCAGAAATGGGCTTCACACATTGTACCCATGTCAGGGATCGAACCCTCACCTCAAGTTATCAGAATCGCAAATCTGGTTGATTGCATTTCACGATAACCTAACGATAATAATATCAATCACTGGCTAAATTTCAAAGCCGTCACTTAGAATATTGCGGCATTAAACAACATGCAACAACCATAAATATAATGTACAGAAAATAGTATGTCCCATATCAGGGCTAATTAAAAGCGGTCCACTGAAAAAACAACGTTGTGGTCAATGTTAACAGAATTATATTCGTTATGCAATATAATTCAATACGTGTGATGCTCTCCCAAAGGCAGCACCATACACATGCGCGTTGCGAAATAAACCAACCCTGTAAGCATGTCGTAACAAGTGATTTAGTGATCTGAAAGTACAGGCTGGTTTTCGACGCATCACACATGATGAGATGAGGAGCGACTGTAGACATTCGGATACAAAATCGGGACATGTTACTCCGAACCTTGTCCTACAACGGTGACACCGTGACAACGACCACTGCTGTCAACCTACAGCTGGATTATATCACCATTTTGACTTATGCCCAGGTAAAGATTACGCAAGCACCCTATTAACCTACTGAGAGAAGTAGAGCACATGTTCGGACGTGTCCGGGTCATTCCGGTAAAGTCCGACACACCCACACAATCACGCTGCCCAAACGTAAACTGCCGAATCCCAGTTCGGACAGGGTTGATAGAAAAGTGGGAATCGACATGCGTGCTAACCTTGACGAGGATATTGCATCTCCACACTCATCTGTGTCAAGGTTATGTGTCTGTATATGTTGCTGTCGACACCGCATGAACACTCGTGGGTGGGTCAGTGTAAGGTGCTGATCAACAAGGATGGCTGAACCCATGCACAGTCATCGTCCTTGAAACTGACACGAGGCCTATATCGTGACATTAGACTTTTACACTTAGGACTTCACGCTCTCTGATCACTGTGAGGACATAAACATTACACAAGGACTTCACGTTGTGGCAGTCTTATCGCATCTGTTGTACATTCGTATGTTTTTAACGATTTTACAGCTGTAATTTATTTTTTTATAAAAGCAATAAATTACAATTAGAAACTCTGATACCAACTGTGACATGTTGAAGTGGACTAAAAGTGTTTGTGACTTTTAACACTCACGATTTGACCATCTGCCAAATTGAATTATACCAGGTTCATCTTTAAAAAAGTAAATAAAAAAAATTCACATCCTGTTTTTTAAGAGAACTAACATTTAAGCGAAACATTCACCGTGTATTCATATTGACTCAAGTGTAACAATACCTATATATTCAACAGGCCAGGAGGACCCTCTTTACTTTTGTGATAAGTGATATTTTATCAATTATGACACCATCTTAATTTGTTTACTTATTTTATTTTAAAGGATCTTGAATTAAAACTATTTGCTAAACAACACCTCACACGCCCTACTTCTTTTGAAGGAATGACCTCAACTTTTACAATAACTGCGACTTAAACAGTGTCGGGGAAATCAAATAATGAAAGATTTCAGTTTTGATATTTTTTGTTTTGATTACATGAAACGTAGTCGATCAGTACTATTTTGGTAATTTGGGAATTCAACAGAAAAACAGGACATTACAAGTTTCAACGACTCAAAAAATTTAAAATGTTATGTAATCGTAAATATATTCAACAATGTGTGCGGCTTTATAAATGCAGTGAATACTATCAAATATTACAAGATCATTTCTAAATTTCTATTTTAAAAATTAAAATTCTTGATTATAAATTAAATTCGATAAAATTTGTTTGATCTTACATATTTTAAACACTGTACAGTGGATTAATATACAATATGTTATAACTTTCACCTATGTTTGGATATGCACCAGCATAATTATCTTATTGTCTTTTGAAACATCCCCCAACATGGCTGAACTATTGGCCAGGTAATCACGCACCTGAAGACTTACATCACGCTCGGGGGTAGCACTCTTATCAGAACGCTATGTCAGTGTTCTTAAGACAGGAATTTGACATTGCCAAGGTCGGGTCAATATCCACCATACGCATAAGGCGAGACGAGTGGTGTACGTGAGTGGGTCCATGTTTCTATGTTCTGTTTAGTCTAGGTGAAAAAACCGTCATAGTTCCGAGTTACGAAATGCACAATGTGGTCAATCTCACGAATCTATGCGTGATAGATTGGTGATAGACGACACGTCACTGCACGTTCCACCCGTGCTGTCCTCTCGCCACTGATTGTCAATTAAACACCTGCACGATCAACACGTGCCACGTGATTACCAGTTCATGTTATTGTGGTGTCTTTGCACTTAGAAGTACTGCAAAAAGCTAAACGTTTTTGGCACGGAACGGAGACGAATATAGCGAGGAGGAAATAATTGTTAGTTTGACTAATCGGTTGAAACGCAAGATGACGCAAAAAACTTTGAACTGGTAACCAAGGATACAGGTTCGACGCTTTAACGTTCGACCCATTCGAGGGTTTCCTGATAGTCTTGGGTTGGCGGGACTGTAGGGTTTGGATGGGAATATGAACAAAGGAATACTTCAGGTATATATCATTTATAGGACGCATTTCCAAAACTAACGGAACAACTGTTAATTTTCAGAGTGGATATGGGGTTAACATGTTGTCTGTAATGTTTAAGAGTTCAATTAAGTTTTCCAACAAAACCAAGAGCTCTATTTTTATTTGCATAAACAAAAATGAACGATAGGATAGTTACGTCACAGGTCAGCCCACAATATTTGTAGCCCAGCGGTGAAAGCGTTCGCTCGTCACGCCGAAGACCCGGGTTCGATTCCCCACACTGGTACAATATGTGAAGCCCATTTCTGGTAAACAAAAATATATGCCGTGATATGGCTGGAATATTGCTAAAAGCGGCTTGAAACCCAAATCACTCACTGAGTGTGTGATCAGTTAATGACAGTTATTTTATAGTAGTTTTCATGGAGACAAATGTATTTTGGGTAATACTATTTGTATAAGTAATATGTTTGACTGAAACCTTAAATCACCATCAACAAAACGTTTATAGAAGCTTTGCATTTATAGGTTACGTCTATAGTTTATATCCAAAGTGGGTGAGTGAGTTTAGTTTTACGCCGCACTCAGCAATATTCCAGCTATGTGGCGAGGGTCTGTAAATAATCGAGTCTGGACCAGACAATCCAGTGATCAACACTATGAGCATCGATCTGCGCATATGGGAACCGATGACATGAGTCAACCAAGTCAGCGAGCCTGACCACCCGATCCCGTTAGTCGCCTCTTACGACAAGCATGGGTTACTGAAGGTTAATTCTAACCCGGACAGTTTATATCCCGAATACGCACTGGGTTAAGTAAAACTGTAAAGATTTTGTAAAGATTTTGTAAATGACTTTGGAAGAGGAAACCGAAATCGATTTCTTCGACAAGTACATATGTGGTTTCAGTTACCGCACCCTTCTCTTTTGTTCCCCTTCGTGTTATGATTAGAATATTTGAGCCGAGAGTGAAACTCGCTTCACATTGTCGTCATTATCTACGCAACGGTCATGGCCATAGTTTAAGGACATCGGTACCAATCTGCATAATTTCCTGCCACACTGTGGACTGAATAAGTGCAATACTTGTGAAAGTGTTAGTGAGTTTGGTTTTAATGGCACTTTGAGAAGCATAAACGTTACGTTATACATCACCGCGTCAGTGTATTGTTAGTGGAAATCCAAATGATTAGGGTATAGTCTAGTGGTTAAAGCATTCGCTCGTCACGCTGAAGACCCGGGTTCGATTCCCCACTTGGTGAGTGAGTGAGTTTAGTTTTACGCCACACTCGGCAATATTCCGGGCCGTCGGGTAGCCTAGTGGTTAAAGCGTTCGCTCGTCATGCTGAAAACCCGGCTTCAGTTCCCCACTTGGTAAGTGAGTGAGTTTAGTTTTACGCCGCACTCAGCAATATTCCGGGCCGTCGGGTAGCCTAGTGGTTAAAGCGTTCGCACGTCACGCCGAAGACCCGGGTTCGATTCCCCACATGGGTACAATGTGTGAAGCCCATTTCTGGTGTTCCCCGCTGGAATATGGCTAAAAGCGGCGTAAAACTCACTCACTCACTCAACAATATTCCAGCGATATGGAGCGGTCTGTAAATAATCGAGTCTGGACCAGACATTCCAATGATTAACAGCATATATATATAAGCATCAATCTACGCAATATTCCCCACATGGGTACAATATGTGAAGCACATTTATGGTGTAATGCTGAAATGTTCATAAAGGCGACGTAAAGTCAACTCACTCACTGACTCATTCAGTTTGTGGAAATGCAAGTGACGAAGGTCTCGGCGTTTAACACTTTGGGTAAGATTTGAAAGGAAGCTCTTGTTTACTTTACAACTGACTGGGAGAGATAACTTATCATCCCATGGTAGTAGGTCGCGTGTGCTTACATATAACAGTAAAATTGGTTCCGATGAATTATCCGACTATTTATTGTCTCGCAAACGGAGATACAAAAATTACCCTTGACTAAGGCTTAGTCTCTGAATATATATATTTTTGATAGTAACAAATAAACTAATTTGAATTGAAAAGCAGCCTCAGTAAGATAGGATATTCAGAACCTGAGGTAATCTAGACTTGCTTCATTTAGGGCTTTAGCATTGCAGGGAGGGCTTGGCAGTTGGGAAAAAATGTGGTTCAGGGACTGTAAAACTGACTAAATAGACCCTGGTTATGCTTAGCGAAAGTTGTGTTAAAAAAATCGTCCCTTACATTCGCTCCAACAATTCAGATATATTAAGCTGACTTTCTGGGATGGGGTCACGAAAAACGAGATGTGCACTTCAGTAAGTCCAGCTGTCACGTGTACTTGATTTAGAAACAAACCCGAACCACCTGGCACACAAACCTAGCCTGCTGAGACTATGCAAGCTGTCAATCAATGTTAAAAAGCATCGTGACCGTTGATTAAGCAGGACATGATATGGACGTGGGGGAATTATGAAACATGACCCTCGTGGCACACTGACCCATCCCGTGGCACGCATTCTGTTCATGCGTGTCCCATACCTCTGGCTCGTGCCACCAGCCACGTGCTGATGAAATGTTTTGACATATCTCGTCATGTTAATTACAGACAATGCATTGTGACGTGAAATCGACACAGTTTCCATAGAAATGCTCCGTTGGGTTCGGGTACTCTCTGCACTTGAAGGAGCATGAGGATGTTATTGAATATTATCATCTGTGCACTTATATAACTTCTCGGATGCACCGAAATGTTTTGAAACGTTTTTTATTTGTTTGCTTTGTTCACGTTTATGAAGTCATTCTTTAAAAAATAGTATTAAGCTGTCTATGCCTGTATTGTTTTGTTGCACTAATAAAACACATTATTTTATAAAGTATTTTTTCAGCAGTGTACTGACTGACTGAGTTTGGTTTTACGCCGCTTTTAGCAACATTCCAGCAACATCACGGCGGGGGACACCAGAAATGGGCTTCACTCATTGTACCCATGTGGGGATTCGAACCCGGGTCTTCGGCGTGACGAGCCAACGCTTTAACCACTAGACTACCCCGCCGCCCCATTCAGCAGTGTATCTACTATAGACGTATTCAGATTTTTTAGAATCCCAAAATTCGAATTTAACACACACAAAAAACGAAGATATTGTGGGTAATTTATCCAGGATAATTACCAAAATAAAATGAAGATTATCAAACACTGAACTATTGAGGAAGTTTTGTTTTGTTTTTTTATGCTTTCAGTTATTTAATATATTGAGCCCATTTACAATCTGGACGATACAGCAAAAATCGATGCAATACCTATGGACGTAAGGATCGACGACGCTCCTTGTAAAGGGTCGCGTCGATGAAACTTGAACGAAATTGACTATATAGGCCTACTTATAATTGTGCATTGGGTGAGGTGAGTTGAAATTGGGTTTAACGGACACATTATACTGACTCCGAGCCGACCAGTCCTTGTTGTACCCATTAATGCCGAGCGCCAGGCAGGGACCAACAAGTACCATACTTTAACGTCTTTTGGTATGACGCGGCTGGGGATCGAACCCGCGACCTTCCGCTCTCCGGGCGGACGCTCTAACCACTACACCACGGAGGTGGCCCTTGTGCATTGGGCAATTCATATGTGGTACAATTGTGGTCAGTCCAATTTCTGGTGTCCCCCGCCGTGATATTGCTGAAATGTTGCTAAAAGCGGCGTAAAACCCTACTCACTCACTCACTTGAAGTTACCAAAGATGCATTAACAGTTGCATGGGTTAAATTCCGCTCTGAACAATATTCCAGTGTACCATCAACAACCCATACTTGAGATGAGATGACTATTAGAGTGAGTGAGTGAGCTGGGTTTAACGCCGCTTTTGGCAATATTCCAGCAATATCACGACGGGGAAGACCAGAAATGGGCTTCATACATTGTGCCCATGTGGGGAATCGAACCCGGGTCTTCGGCGTGACGAGCCAACGCTTTAACCACTAGGCTACCCCACCACCCAGATGACTATTAGAGGATCGGGTGGTCAAGCTCGCTGACCGTTGGTGCATGTCATCGCATTCCAATTGCGCAGATCGATTATCATGATGTCAGTCACTGGATTGTCTGCTGCAGACTCGATTATTCACAGACCGACGTGATACTGATGGAAAATTGGTGAGTGCGGCGTTAAACACCAAACAAACAAACAAACAAACAAACACTCTCCTTCTGGCATACCATTATATGAAAAGACATTTCTCGCTGAACCTTATAGCTTCACTATCATATTTACCACGGATGGACCCGTGAAGGTCCGGGTTAGAACTGATCTTCAGTAACCCATACTTGTCGTAAGAGGCGACTAACGGGATCGAGTGGTCAGGCTCGCTGACTTGGTTGACACATGTCATTGGTTCCCAATTGCATAGATCGATGCCCATGCTGTTGATCACTGGATTGTCTGGTCCAGACTCCATTATTTACAGACTGTCGCCATATAGCTGGAATATTGCTGAGTGCGGCGTAACTAAACACACTCACTCATATTTAACAAGGCTGGTATATTGTACTCTTCTGCAGAGGTAATTTATTTAAAAAACTCGCTTGTGTTGACTGATTTAACCTTCGCCTCACCTGCCTGAATGTTGTTGTCAACTCTTGTTACACTCCCGGAGATATAAGATAACCTACTCTTTTGGTCCATGGCTGATGAAATCTGCAGGTAATATTATCTAAACCAGGTAACATGATAACAACAGCAGAAATAGATATCGGTATGAAATCAGCACGGGAAAAAGTGAAAAAACACACAGTACAATGTCCAGAAGACTTCATAGTCGAGAGTGCTCTGTTTTATCCACTGGCTAGGCTACCCCACCGCCCCTCACACAGGGTAACGTATGATAAGGTGATATATATTTTGATTAGGAATGACCGTTGGAACCAACGTTAGTTCAATGGATGATTTATTGGATCTATATTACTCGATACTCAACGTGAAGTCCACACTTTATCTGACAATATACATTGTACATGTATTGACGCAAGCTGTTACGACGTAAATTAAAATTTGCTGCAAAGTATTACAATTTGCGTTTTTATTACAAGTTACGTCGTAACACAAGCCCTTGTATGAAAGTTATCATCTACAGCTGATCACATATATAGGCTGTGCTGACTGTTAAGCCCTTGGATGTGTAATAATGTTATATCATATCATCATATCATCATATCATCATATCATATATACATTTGTATAGCGCCGATATCCAGCTCCGCTCAGCTGCTCAAAGGCGCTTTGTTTTTCCCTCGTTCACTGGATGTCAATCTCAACGGCACATCGTATTGTCAATCTCAACTCCCTGGGGAGCATACAAACTCTTGCAGCCACTAGGCGCACCGAGTTATTGTGGCATTCCCATCCTTACGAGGTACCCATTCACAGCTGGGTGCACTGGGACACATAGTCACAGTACTTTGTCCAAGTTCACAGCACGTTGCTGTACCCGCAACTGGGTGTTTGCACGTATTCATGTGGCCACCATCTGGTCATATACCTACGGATTCGTGGGTTCTTTTAAGTGCACAGGGTTGTGTACTGTACACTAGGGGTTGTGACAATGTTATCCCTCAAAGTCCCTACTCCCTGCAAGTCCAGTAAAGGGACAGTGCAACCTAGACTAAGGCTTAGTCTCTGAATATATATAATTTTGATAGTAACAAACAAGCCCATTTATATTGAAAAGGAGCCCTAAGGAGACCAGAGATTCAGAACCTGAACCTGAGGAAATCTAGACTTGCTTTATTTAGGGCTTTAGCACTGCAGAGAGGGCTTGGCAGTAGGGAAATTAATGGTGTTCAGGGACTGTGAGACAGACTAAGTGCAACCTTGCAGCGAGGTATTAAGTTTTTGTTGCTATTTCCACGATTAATGTGGGCTTTTCTGCACAGTGGGAAAGTTTTCTTTGGTAGGCCTGCTTGTAGTCTGTCGTACAGACCCTGAAGCAAATATATCCAAGAAAGCCCACGCAAGTCTAGAAAATGTGGCAAGTCTAGATTTCCTCAGCTTCTGAAAATGAAGAAAGCCTCAGGGCTCCTTTTCATTACATTTTTTTTTTTTTTTTTACTATGAACTTTTTTCAGTAAAATATGTTCATTTCAGAGACTAGTTGTTAGTCTAGCCTGCTTGTGAAATGTAGAGTTTTACCGACCGTCTGTATGGTAGCCCGATATGGCCATCTGAAATGTCCATGTCCCCGCTCCCTGGATGCTGCCATCATCCTCCTTTCCCTCTCTTAGAACTGGTCTGCAGTTGCCATGCTTGTCATAACAGGCGACTGACGGGATCGGGGTGGTCAGGCCCGCTGACTTAGTTGACACATGTCATCGTATACCAATTGCGCAGATCGATGCTCATGCTGTTGATCACTGGATTGTCTGGTCCAGAGTCGTTTATTTAAAGACCGCCGCCAAATAGCTGGAATTTTGCTGGGGACGGCGTAAAACAACAACTCAAACAACAACAACAACAACAACAACAACAATAACCGTTCCCTTTCTGTTTAACAATGACCACAGGCAGCTGGGAATGTTCAGTCCAGCATGGCAAAAGAGATTTTCTGCTTGGTTTCTTAGCTCATGCTTCCTCGTGGTCATCTTTCCTCATACACGTCTCTTTAACCGTGCCATATTTTTCTGAAATTCCATTCAGTGTTTCCTGTCATTTACTTTTTAGACTTTTTAATTTTATTATAATTGCTTGAATTTCTCTGTGACACTTTCTACTGACTATTACTAAGGACGCCAGGCTGCTAGAGGGATATTTATATGTTTTAGAAATTATCATTTAAACTATCAATTATTACATTATAGACTGGAGAAAGTCTATTGATCACATTGCGGTATTGTTGACTTCTAAAGTGTATTCGGGGCGGTGGGGTAGCCTAGTGGTTTAAGCGTTGGCTCGTCACGCCGAAGACCCGGGTTCGAATCCCCACATGGGTATAATGTGTGAAGCCCATTTCTGGTGTCACCCGCCGTGATGTTGCTGGAATATTGCTAAAAGCGACGTAAAACCAAACTCAGTCAGTCAGTCTAAAGTGTATTGACCTTGACTAAATGCATACGATATCGCTAACACCACTGCCGTAGCAGGGGCGGATACAGCTTTTTGAGAAAAGGGGGTGGTGGTGGGGTGTGAGAAAAGGAGGGGCGAGTTTCAGTGGTCATTTAACAAACTTTCAGCACAAAACGGTGTGTGTGTGTGTGTGTGTGTGTGTGTGTGTGTGTGTGTGTGTGTGTGTGTGTGTGTGTGTGTGTGTGTGTGTGTGTGTGTGTGTGTGTGTGTGCTTATGCGTAGGGTTAACATCACTTTATAACTTTTTATATTTTGGGATTCAACTGGAATTATGACTGAAAGGTATTTTGAAACAAGTAATTTTGAAAATACGTTTGACACCTAAATATACACGTTCACGTCATATCAAGAAAGAAAAAGTAGCTGCAGGTTTCCAAATAATTAATTGACTTGTCTTTTCACAGAAAGTAATTATATGTCTTGAAGCAATGTCACAAAAAGATATTCTCCCTCGAATTGTGTTTTTGAAATACGATTCTGTGTGAGACATACACTACGAGGATAAAGATTGTTTAATGATACCTTAAAATGAAACAAGATATCTTTTTTTCATTCGCGATTTATTTGAACTTGTATCAAATATTGTTTGGGGCCCTGCAGTGTCGACTATTTTCAGATGGTAAGGTTTGATAACGTTTTAACTTTTTTGGTCAATGACTATATTCAAGTGTATACGTTTTTGGACCGGCAGTTTAGAATCCTGAGTTGTGAGTCATAAGCGTTCGCAGGTTGAGGAAAGGTGAATTTGATATTATGATTATTATTGCACATGTATCTCTATCATCACCATAGGTATAATGTTTCACGGTGACCGTATTCCTCAAAATCATCGCCAGTCTTTAACGAAGTTGAAATCACCTCAAAATTGGCTCCATTTTAACAATTTCAAATAGTGAATCACCGAAGCTCACCTGGATATGTCGGCAACAGTTTAAGAAACAAACACAGTTAATTATAATTCAAAACGAACAGGGTTTCATTTTTCAAAAATTTCAAATAGTGAATCACCGAAGCTCACCTGGTCCAGACTATTTACAGACCACCGAAATATTACTGAGTGCGGCGTAAAACAACAAACCAAATACAAGAGTGAAAACCATCAAGATGTGAAACCCCGAAACATAGATGTTGAGCTTGAGTTACTGTCATTACAGTACTGTTCATTACTGTCATTACATGCTAAACATGAAGGGCCGAGTAATGGCCATAAGGATCAGAGCATGGATAACACTCTATCCAAACCACGTCAAGGCCGACGGTGTAGCTTAGTGGTTAAAGCGTCCGCTCGTCACACTGAAGATCCGGGTTCGATTCCCCACATGGGTACAATCACACTGAGTAAGATCCGGCATGGATTCGATTCCCCCACGTCATGGGTACAATGGGCTCGTGAAGCCCGATTCCCACACAGTTCTGGTGTCCCCCGCCGTGATGTTGCTGGAATATTGCTAAAAGCGGCGTAAAAGCAAACTCAGTCAATCAGTCAGTCATTACTGTCATTACATTCTAAACATGAAGGGCCGAGTAATGGCAATAAGCATCAGAGCATGGATAACACTCTATCCAAACCACGTCAGGGGCGGTGGGGTAGCCTTGTGGTTAATATAAAGCGTCCGCTCGTCACACTGAAGATTCGGGTTCGATTCCCCACATGGGTACAATGGGTGAAGCCCATTTCTGGTGTCCCCTGCCGTGATATTGCTGGAATATTGCTATAAACAGCGCACTCACTCACTCACGTAATCTCTTAGAGCGGCCAAAGCTTAAGTGTTCAGATCTTGTTATATTTTAAGTTAGATGTAGTTACTGAATTAAGGTAACTTTAAATTGTAATTTCAGCGTATTTCATTCAGGTATTTATAGTGATGTGAACTTTTGCCATTATCGGACGAGGGAATCTGAGACATTTTTTGCTTTATATTGCCATTATAAGTAATTTTATGAGATATTTATGTATTAATCAGCCTGTTAATAAATTTATGGCTGCGATATTGTAGACGTTAGATGTAAAAAATGCTCGGAAATTGCACAATAAAAGCTATTTGTTAATTAACGAAATTCGTTGCTTGTTCTTTTGGATTATGCGATGAAAAGTGACTTATTTGCGGAGTACCCAGGATAGCGTATTCCCGGTGCAACTGTAGAATAAGCGGTGTGAGTTGTTCCTTAAACGCACAATACTAATCACAATATACTGACAAAACACACGCACGCACACACGCACACGCACACACAGACATGCATGCATGCATACATACATACATACATACATACATACATACATACATACATACATACATACATATTATATACATATTATATTATATTAATATCATGGATGAACAACCCATGCGCGTGGTAAGAGGCAACTAACGGGATCGGATTTTCAGCCTCGCTGACCTGTTTGCCACATATGTCATCGTATCCAAATTGTGTAGATCGATGTTCAAGCTCATGGTCAAGCCGCCATATAGCTGGAATATTGCTGAGTGCGGCGTAAAACTAAACTCACTCACATACAAACATGTATACATACAAGAATGTAGCTTATACATAATGTTCAGAGAGAGAGAGAGAGAGAGAGAGAGAGAGAGAGAGAGAGAGAGAGAGAGAGAGAGAGAGAGAGAGAGAGAGAGAGAGAGAGAGAGAGAGAGAGAGAGAGAGAGAGGAGGAGAGAGAGAGGGAGGGGAAGAGAGAGGAAAGAGAGGGAGAGAGAGAACAGAGAGGGGAGAGAGAGGGGGAAGAGAGAGGAGAGAGAGGAGGAAGAGAGAGGAGGAGAGAGAGAGGAGGGAGAGAAGAGGGGGAGGGAGAGAGGAACAGAGAGAGGAGGAACAGAGAGAGGAAGAGAGAGAGAGGGTAGCGGGGATGAGAGAGGGGGATAACAATGTTTGAAGAACGACGTCCAAGGTCAGGACAGAATGTACATCGAGACAATTCGATTATATGTCTAATACATATGTGGTGAACATTATACCTACGTTAAGACACCTTGATAATTGCTATTGTTCAAAACATGTTTATATTATTGCCAATTGATATACCACTTCATCACCATCCTATTCCTAGCATGAGGTCTCTCGTCCTACCTCCCACGCGCCGCGTCACGTGACATTATATAACTGTAGAATCTAATCACGTGGTTCACTCCAGCAAATTTGTAGTAAATTTACCTCTGCATAACACTTCATCTGCAAAACATTCCATTACGGTCAACGATATGTAATTCCTTCTCTCAAGGCCAGGACGTTCTCGGCTGTATAGATCAATGGCGTACAGGGCAGATAGTGTTCTAGTCATTAACAGGAACAGACCGCGAACGTAAACAGTAAATTGAGATTTAGCCTTGCTCAAAGTATGAACGTTGCCCATGGACGTATAGCAATACTATCCTTATAAGGCCACATAAAATCTTTTCTTTGTTTCTCATTACCGCCCGACCCTAATTTTTTTAGTATTTTTTGCACTAGTAAATTTGTGTGTATAAAGCCGGCAGACTTCCGAAATCCGTCTCAGCTTCCGACATTCCAAGTTTTCGACTAACATTGTATAGAAATTCAGAAAAAAATATTGAAAAATAAAAATAAAATCCGCCCTGCCTACCCATTTAAAAAAAGAGTGACGAGAAACAAGAAATTTGTTTTATGTGGCCTAACAGTAAGTTTAGTGGGGGGGAGGAGGGTTGAGTGAGTGAGTGAGTTTGGTTTTACGCCGCTTTTAGCAATATTCCAGGAATATCATGGCGGGGGACACCAGAAATGGCCTTCAAACATTGTACCCATGTTGGGAATCGAACCAGGGTCTTCGGCGTGACGAGCGAACGCTTTAACCACTAGGCTACCCCACCGCCCTCCTATCCTTATAACAGACAGTCCCAGATAACCGAACATCTATGGACGACAGTCTTTTATAGTCACAACTTGTCCTAAATATTTCTAGGAATTATGATTAAAAGTAAAGTCTAGGGCAAGTCTAGGATACTATAAGTATTAGTGTTTTCACAGACTTCACATCGGTGAGTGAGTGAGTGAGTTTGGTTTCACGCCACTTATTGCAATATCTCAGCAATATCACGGCGGGGGACACCGGAAATGGGCTTCACACATTGTGCCCATGTGGGGAATCGAACTCGGGTCTTTGGAGTTTTGGAATCGAACCCGATGTGATGAACCAACGTTTTAACCAGTTTGCTATCAAACGCTAAAAGCAGTATTAAGGTATCAACAATTTTGTCACTGGCGCGTTAAATCTGGAAATACCCGTCACATGTCTGCAGTAAAACTGTTTAAGCCCAAAATAGGTGGGGCAGCCTAGTGATTAAAGCGTCACGCTGAAGACCCGGGTTCGATTCCCCCTGGATACAATGTGTGAAGCCCATTCCTGGTGTCCCGCCATGGTATTGCTGGAATATTGCTAAAAGCGGCTTTGAACTCAACTCACTCACCCCATTATAGTTGGCCCCAGTGGAGCTATTGCGCACATAAAACCATATTCACTCACTCATTAAAGACGAAGGAAAGCTTCAGGACCATTCGGACCCGTGAAGATCCGGGGTAGAATAGGTCTTCAGCAACCCATGCTTGCCACAAAAGGCGACTATGCTTGTCGTAAGAGGCGACTAACAGGATCGGGTGGTCAGGCTCGCTGACTTGTGTTGACACATGTCATCGGTTCCCAATCGCGCAGATCGATGCTCATGCTGTTGATCACTGGATTGTCTGGTCCAGACTCATTTATTTACAGATTGCCGCCATATAGCTGGAATTTTGCTGAGTGCGGCGTAAAACTCAACTCACTCACTCAGGACTATTCGCCTGTTTTCTGCAGAGCGTGAATACAATCATCAGTGAACATATGACGTAAAGTATTCGCGTCAGAAACGGCAATACCCTTTATAAATACTGTAACTATAACTCACTAACGCAAAGAGTTGCGGTGAAGTCAGATGAGATCAATATTTTGAAACATTTTGTTTTATAGATCTGACTGACTGACTGACAGACTGAGTTTAGTTTTACGCCGCTTTTAGCAATATTCCAGCAATATCACGGCGGGGGACACCAGAAATGGGCTTAACACATTGTGCCCATGTTGGGAATCGAACCCGGGTCTTCGGCGTGACGAGCCAACGCTTTAACCACAAGGCTACCCCACCGCCCCTTTTATAGATCTGAAACGTAAGGACTGGCTGACGTTGTGGTAGATAATCTTTAATATTGATACATGTTATAAAAAATCATGTCAAGACATACATATATGTGTGCTATGATAAATTCGCTCGATGCAATCAATATACTGTCCATCATGGTACAAGACAAAACATGAAATTGTTTACTTAAAGCACCGAACTACTCTGTGTTGACATGCCCCCTAGCGCCACTATCGACCCAGGGGCAATAACCGATGACATGCCCTGATCATCACAGAGAAATGACAAGGACAATGCGTCATTACAATACTCGACCAGGGCTCGTTAATAAACTACATGTACGCTGCCAAGGATACCTTTCCTAATCCTGGCCAGGCCATGGTGACCTTTGGGGTATTGTACACGCAAGCCAGGAGTGGCATTGAAAGGCATGTGTTAGATACTGGCGACTAAATATAGAACGATTAATTACAGATTGTGTTATTATTGATTTGAAAACATTTGAACATTTGGTCCACGCATGATGAACATGAACATGTCACGTGACGTGCATGCGATGGTCACGTGGATAGTTTATCTTTCATGGATCGGGTTTCAAACATTAATAACAGGGCGTCTTCAGCCTTGGCAAAGGTCGGACGTTGTCTGTGACTAGCCATTCGTGACATGTGCACTTCTGGAAGGATTCCATATATGGGTATGAACATGAAAACTACTTCAACTATCATGACGTACGTCCAAAATCGCTCTTCTCCGTAAACTGCTTGCCACCGAATGACACCAGAAGATTTCCCAGACTTCAGAGAAGACATTCAAAAAGCACACCAACTCAAGTCTTGAATGATTGAGCAAGTCTAGATTGAGCCAGATCTTGTCCATAAATTAAGAATAGATATGGTCTGTTGTGGGATTATTTTTGCTTCATTCTGATTTGTTGTTTTTTCAGCTTTTCAAATATGATTACCTAGTAGAGACACCGGTTGTTGTTAGTGAAACTGTAGGTTACGGAATATCTTGTCACACCATGAATCTTTTACATATAGTGAGTGAGTGAGTGAGTTTGGATTTACGCCGCTTTTAGCAATATTCCAGCAATATCACGGCGAGGGGACACCAGAAATGGGCTTCACACATTGTACCCATGTGGAGAATCGAACTCGGGTCTTCAGCGTGACGAACGAACGCTTTAACCACTTGGCTACCCCATCGCCCCTTATATATATAGGGGAGCCAATGAAAGTCTGTACTCTTTGGCAGGTCTAGATTTCGGTAGTTTCTCATACTTCATTATTATATTATATTAATATCATGGATGAAGTGGGATTTTTTTCTGTAAAATGTGTTCATTTCTGAGACTCGATGTTAGTCCACCCACGAAGCTCCGGGTTAGAAATGCCTCCACAACCCATGTGCGTCGGAAGAGGCGAATAACGGGATCGGGTCGTCAGGCTTGCTGACTTGGTTGACACATGTCATCGTATCCCAATTGCGTAGATCGATGCTTATAATGTTGATCACAGGATTGTCAGGTCGATATTCGATTATGTACAGAAAGAATGCCGTCACATAGCTGGAATATTGCTGGGTGCGGCGTAAAACAACAAACAAGCAAAGATGTTAGCCTACTTACGGAAATGTTCGGAGTAGTGACGAATGTCCGACCACCCCGATCAGAAGTGTAGAGTTGTTCCCCTTTTGCCAAGGTCATGTGATCGTGGCTTCGAATCTCATGCTCACATTCTCAGCGTCTTGGCCATAAAAGAGGGTTTCACCAACGTAGAAACCGCTACGACGTACGCTACTTGACATTTCCACCCACATTACCTGACGGGAGCCAGCAACCTATCCTAGTCGGGCGGTTCATGGCGTATCATTGTAACCGACGCCGTGGGTCATTGCTCACTATATCAATCACTGGATTGTCTGGTCCAGACTCGATCATTTACAGACCATCGTCAAATAGCTGTAATATTGCCGAGTACGGCGTTAAACAGTGAGTGAGTGAGTTCTTTTCATTAAATGCTTTATCTATAAACATAATGATTTTACTGTGTAGCTGTATCAAAAACGTGAGTGAGTGAGTATGGTTTTACGCCGTTTGTTAGCAATATTCCTGCAATATCAAGGCGGGTGACACCAGAGTGAGTGAGTAAGTGACTATGGATTTACGCCGCTTTTAGCAATTTTTCAGCAATATCACGACGGGGACACCAGAAATAGGCTTCACACATTGTACCCATGTGGGGAATCGAACCCGGATCTTTGGCGTGACGAGCCAACGCTTTAACCATTAGGCTACCCCCACCGCCCCGGGGACGCCAGAAATGGGCTTCACACATTGTACCCATGTGGGAAATCGAACCCGGGTCTTCGGCGAACGTTTTAACCACAAGCTACCACACCACCCCTGCATGCACGTGCATGTGTACGCGAGTAGCTTCTGCTACTGGTCCAGAGACCATGCCAAGTGTAACGCGAATGTCTCACACGGACGTATAACACTGACTCTGATATGACCAGTTCCACTTAAATTGACGTGATCACTTAAAGTGATATACCCAAGGCAGGGTATCAAACCACCAACCCTCCGCACACTCTGAACTCATGAAATGCATTATGATGCCATATTCTAGCACCAACATCATAACATTCCAGTGATTGACATCATGAGCACACAGCCATGCAGTTGGGATACGATGTCATGCATCAACAAGGCAATGATCATGGCATACTGATCCCGTCAGTCCCATTAAAAGGCATTGGTTGCTGAAATCCACTACACGAACGGGATCAACAGGAGACTCAGAAAACAGGCTGTAAATGATCTATGGATTCGAACCGGTCTTCGCTGATACGGAACAACGTTTTAACCACTGGACTAACACAACATTTAATACGTTTCGACCTCAAAACACATTTTAGAAACTCTCATCAAACACCGGATATAAAATACAATCACACGCACGCACGCACACAAGCGCATCAGAAACAGACACAGGACATCATACGGCACTGAACTCTGATATATTCCATACACATCTTGCAAACGGATTCAGTTTCAACAGTCGCACGGTCTCCAATGGCAACCGTCTGCTTGAGTATCAGTCCGGCACTCGAGCCTATCGCGAGTATTATATCGGTCTAGCCAGTAAACACCACCATCACTATTAATCCATTTCCTATCTGTTGTCTGAACAATGTCTAGAATCTTCCTAAAGTCGTCAAAGTTTTTTTCTTTCAAGTTGCTAGACTGTGATCGACCTGACTCTGTATCAGGACCACATCTAACGCAACCTTAATCCTAAGCCAATGTTAAGAGGACAAATTTGACCGGCGTCTGATAACCAAATCAACTGTTTGAGGCAGCGTTCCACTATAAAGGTTATATGTCTGACTAGATATTGCAAATATCTGATTTAGCTGGTCTTAATCGATATTCGAAATCTCTTCCAACATCTCCAGACGCAAATTACCCAAATTTCGCCATCTTGACCAGTTGAATAGTAAAATGTACGTCAAGCAAGCACCCAAACTGACCGAAAATAGCTTTGACATTTTGCCCTAGACATTGGAATCTCGTGCAGAGCGTTTATGACCAGCCTGGCCGCATCGGTGTATGGTGAAATGCGCTCAAATCAAATCATTCTGTGAAATGTCACAACTTTTTCCCTGTCCTTCGAAAGCAATTAGTGTAAATGACATTACTTTAATACGTTTAGATGCCCGTAGATAATGCCGCTTAGCCAACAGGGTTTTGGTTCATCATTGCAGATGTATTGACACCGCTGGAGAAGTTCAAGTTGTGGTTTGGTGAGTAAATTGGATTAATCAGAGAACCATCCGAGGAGGTTCCGTCTCGCATGGCATCGGGCGATCTGTTACATCGAACGGCAGCGCAGAGGTGTCTGGATGTGGTGGCATGAGGACCCGGATGTATTAACCTTGACATAGTAAACTTTTGTGATCACCAAGGCGAATATGTCTGAAGATAACTTGACTATAGGGCTGTGATCATATGTTTATTTACATCATCATCATCACCATGATTATTATTATCGTCGTCGTCGTCGTCACCATCGTTGTCGTTGTCGTCCCTAGAAATATATCAACCTTCACGGCCATCATCATTATCAGTTTAACAATTATGCTTATTTACATTATCACCTTCGTCGTCTCGGTGGTCGTGTGGATAGGGCACCACCTTCATCATCACCACCACCATCATCATCATCATCATCATCATCATCATCATCATCATCATCATCACCACCACCACCACCACCACCTTCATCATCATCATCACCATCATCATCATCATCATCATCATCATCATCATCATCATCATCACCACCACCACCACCACCATCACCGTCGTCGTCGTTTGCATTGTTATTATTATCATGTTCATTATTGCCATTGTTATCTCTAGTAATTGTCATCACTGTTGTACTTCCAGTCTATGGTTAGGAATGCAAAACAATCGGCCTCAGGTAGGAGAGTGATGAGCAATTAAACCGCGTTAATTAAGTCGGGACAACGACTGAAACCGTCCTCTGAACAGAAACAGCTTTAAGGCGTGGACCCATATGGTCATCTTGCTTCTTTAATAGACACCCAGGATTCGCTTTACCTAACGCAAATCGAGCGTAGATTTTTCAAAACTATAAACGCTTATATGTCCACGGGGATGATACGTGTAATTTGAATATAACGTGTTGTTTCGCACTCAGTATAAGAACAGCTTTCGATTCAATATCACGTTACTCTGTGCCCAATGGAATACGTTTGAACCGGCCATTATTCAGGACAGGCGTGTATATTTATTTCACGAGACTACCGCTATCAGACCCGACGTATATGTAAGACAGGCGTCTGTTGAAGGATTTCCGGCAACCTTTACCATTAAAACCTGAACGAGCGCAAGTAATTATTTTTTACATAAATGCGGAAGTAAATGCGCAGTGGAGAAAGGAATAGGAAGACAAAATGAGATGTCGATATAATCTACCGTTTCGTACTTTTTATTTTTTTGATTTTTGGTTTTATTTTGTTTGTTTGTTGTTTAAAGCATCGCTCAGCAATATTAAAGTTGTATGGCCGCGGTATTAGGATTATGGAGTCATTATATTAAGACATTACGCAGTTCGGATACGATGACAGTTGGGAAAGTCGCCTCTTACGACAAACATGGAATGGTCTTCTTACATGTCACGGCTTTATGTCATAAATACATTTTGTATTCTTTTATTTTACATAACGTGAGTGAAATCAATTGTTTTCCAGGATCTTATGGAAATCCTTCGAATAATCGCCCCACATTAGCAAAGAAATAGTTGTGCAGTAGGTGCTCTTGAGACATTGTTTATTTGGGGCGGTGGGGTAGCCTAGTGGTTACAGCGTTCGCTCGTCACGCCGAAGATCCGGGTTTGATTCCCCACATGGGTACATTGTGTGAAGCCCATTTCTGGTGTCCCCCGCCATGATATTGCTGAAATAGTGTTAAAAGCGGTGTAAAACTAAACTCACTCACTCCCTTTACATAACCCCGTTTCTAGAGCCAGTAAGATGTCTTGGATTAGTAAATAAAGGAATCGGTAAAAGGAAGCGCGAGAAACGATGGGATTGTAAGTGCGAAATACTTATAAGCTACTCAGGGCCTCAACACAAAGTTTATCCCCAAATTATATTTGTATAAGCATTTTATATTCACGACAACAGGTTCCTTGCACACCAAAGGGACGCAACTTCTACCAGCAAACAGCGTCATATATTTTAGGTGCAAATCAGTCTAAGTAAACTTAGGCTCAGTATTATTCGTTTAACTGCTATATGTATACAGAGTCTAAAAAGCCTAGTGGAAGGTCGCGTCAGCTAACCTTTGAGCGACCTATGATCGTCCAATCAGACGCGAGACGGCCGAACGGGTTTAACCAATCAGACAACCCTGTTAGGGTTCGGCGGGACTTACAAAACGGTTTTTGGATTGTCTCTTCCCTGGTCGCTGACGCTGATCTATCAACAACCGAAATCCGCATAAAACACAGATATTTGACCTGCAGTATGTACGCTTAGGGGTTTCAAATGACATGGTTAGTATTAGCTTATATTTCCGCAAAATGACATCCTTGAATATTGACAAAAACGCTATTTTCAGCGACTGTTTACTCATTGCGTCATCCATGTGTATCACTCGGAAGCGATCGTGCGGAAAATAGCATTCGGAATCGTTCGAGTTTTTTAGGTAAAAGTTCAGACGATATGTGCGAATGTTAACTTTCGCGATTTGGTAAGCTGTGTTCTGATTGGTCAGTCCAAAAGGTTAGCTGACGCGACCTTCTACTAGGGTTTGGTAGACTCTAGTATAGCAGTGTAACATATAATACTGAGTCTAAGTTTACTTAGACTGAATGCAAACAGACCCTACTTTCAAGTCGCCCTTACTATACCGCCACTACCCACCACCAATAATCTTGGTGGCCGATGCCCCTGCTGCAATTAAATCTCAGCCTGTCAGTTAATTTGTTGGGAAAAATCACGCAGGACCAGAAGAAGTCAAGAAACAAAAAAAACGGTGACCACAAACCAAGCACCAAGCAAGGGCGAACCTTGGACTCCAATCCTTGACTTGTCAAGGATCAGATTTCATAATTTTTACCCAGGGGACGAACAAAAGACGACTCGACCAACACATGACCATGAACATAAGGTGGGCAGATAAACAACTTGTGAAGGAAATGGCCTCTGCAGTCACCCTTGTCGTAGCCTTGAGGAGTTGTCGTCTCTGACGCCTTCCTGGTCCTGACTTGGGCGGACGCTGATGCCGCCATGTTGATCCGGAGCCGAGTCTAGACTGGGCCGGGCCCGCGGTCGCACTCCGCCAAGTATATAATCAATATACACCGTGCAATTCCTGTCTAGACTCAGGGCAATTTCACGTAAACTTTTACATTAGACACAGATTAAGACAGTATTTGCCCCGCCAATAGAAAACTGACTGTACAGTGATCTGTCAGTGTCGTCTGCCCATCACTCGTAGACAAATTTGGCTCGCAACTCTCACGTTTGTATTCGTCAATAGAAGACTTTCGTCAATATGTGCCAACAGTAATGTGGAGCTAGACTCTCAATGATTTAATATGAAAACTTTGTTCCTCGAGAGACTATATGAACATAATGAATGTGATTATCAGGACCAAGGAATGGTAGTCGCAGACTTGAATGTGCTTTATTACAGGCCGGCAACATGCATTTTATGTCTAGTTCTGACAGTTGAGTGGAAGTGTGTGTCTGAAGCAGGCAGTCTGAGCAATGTATGGGAGATATAGGTTTTATATCTAACAAGTGCATCTGGACTTGAGAGGAAATTGCTTAAATCTGGCGTTGATGGGGGTCAACACAACACGCATAAGGGACAGTGGCAATAGTCTATAAGCTACACATATAAACACAGTGGGTACAAAGATATAGAAATACACAGACACATTGCACATATAGATGATGTAGTACATTATAACAACATAATATACACATTGGAACGTGGTGTTTCAACGAAAGGGTGAACTTCAGATGTGTCTGTGAGATGAGGACGAGTGAGTGAGTGTGTGTGGATGTGTCTGTGAGATAAGGCCGAGTGAGTGAGTGTGTGTGGATGTGTCTGTGAGATGAGGCCGAGTGAGTGCGTGACTGCGCGTGTGTGTGTGTGTGTGTGTGTGTGTCTGTGAGATGAGGCCGAGTGAGTGAGTGTGTGTGTGTGGATGTGTCTGTGTGATGAGGCCGAGTGAGTGAGTGTGTGTGGATGTGTCTGTGAGATGAGGCCGAGTAAGTGAGTGTGTGTGGATGTGTCTGTGTGAGAGGCCGAGTGAGTGAGTATGTGTGTCTGTGTGATGAGGCCGAGTGAGTGAGTGCGTGTGTGTGTGTGTGGATGTGTCTGTGTGATGAGGCCGAGTTAATGAGTGATTGTGTGTGGATGTGTCTGTGAGATGAGGCCGAGTGAGTGTGTGTGTGTGTGTGTGTGTGTGTGTGAGTGTGTGTCTTTGAGATGGGGCCGAGCGAGTAAGTGTGTCTGTGTGTGGAGATGATGTGTGTGTGTGTGTGGATGTGTCTGTGTGATGAGTCCGAGTGAGTGAGTGAGTGTGGCTGTGTCTGTGTGATGGGGCCGAGTGAGTGTGTGTGTGTGTGTCTGTGAGATGAGGCCGAGTGAGTGAGTGTGTCTGTGTGTCGATGTGTGTGTGTGATGAGGCCGAGTGAGTGAGTGTGTGTGTGTTGATGTGTCTGTGTGAAGAGGCCGACTTAGTGAGTGAGTGTGGCTGTGTCTGTGTGATGGGGCCGAGTGAGTGTGTGTGTGTGTGTGTGTGTGTGTGTGTGTGTGTGTGGATGTGTCTGTGTGATGAGGCCGAGTCAGTGAGTGCGCGCGCGCGTGTGTTTGGATGTGTCTGTGAGATAAGGCCAAATGTGTGTGTGGATGTGTCTGTGTGATGAGGACGAGTGAGTGAGTGAGTGTGTCTGTGTGTCTGTGTGATGAGGCCGAGTGAGTGAGTGCGTGTGTCTGGATGTGTCTGTGAGATGAGGCCGAGTGAGTGAGTGTGTGTGGATGTGTCTGTGTGATGAGGCCGAGTGAGTGAGTACGTGTGTGTGTGGATGTGTCTGTGTGATGAGGCCGAGTTAGTGAGTGATTGTGAGTGGATGTGTCTGTGAGATGAGGCCGAGTGAGTGAGTGAGTGAGTGTCTGTGAGATGAGGCCGAGTGAGTGAGTGTGTCTGTGTGTGGATGTGTCTGTGAGATGACGCCGAGTGAGTGAGTGTGTGTGTGTGGATGTGTCTGTGTGATGAGGCCAAGTGAGTGAGTGAGTGAGTGTGGCTGTGTGATGGGGCCGAGTGAGTGAGTGTGTGTGTGTGTGTGTGAGAGAGAGTGTGAGTCTGTGAGATGAGGCCGAGTGCGTGAGTGTGTCTGTGTGTGGATGTGTCTGTGAGATGAGGCCGTGTGAGTGAGTGTGTCTGTGTGTCGATGAGTGTGTGTGATGTGGCCGACTTAGTGAGTGAGTGTGTGTGATGAGAAAGAGTGAGTGATTGTGTGTGGATGTGTGTGTGTGATGAGGCCGAGTGAGCGTGGCTGTGTCTGTGATGAGGCCGAGTTAGCGAGTGAGTGTGTGTGTGTGTGTTTGTGTGTGGATGTGTATATGTGATGAGACCGAGTGAGTGAGTGAGTGTGTGTGGATGTGTCTGTGACTTGAGGCCGAGTGAGTGAGTGTGTGTGGATGTGTCTGTGAGATGAGGCCGAGTGAGTGAGCGTGTGTGTTGTTGTTGTTTGTGTGTGTGTTGTTGTTTGTTTGTTTTGTTTTTGTTTCTGTGTGTGTGTGTGTGTGTGTGTGTGTGTGTGTGTGTGTGTGTGTGTGTGGATGTGAGATAAGGCCGAGTGAGTGTGTGGATGTGTCTGTGAGATGAGGCCGAGTGTGTGTGAGTGTTTGGACGTGTCTGTGAGATGAGGCCGAGTGAGAGAGAGAGAGGGTGTGTGTGTTGGCGTCTGCGACTGAGGCCGAGTGAGTGTGTGTGTGTGGATGTGTCTGTGAGATGAGGCCGAGTGAGTGAGTGAGTGTGTGTGTTTGTGTGTGTGGATGTGTCTGTGAGATGAGGCCGAGTGAATGAGTGTGTGTGGATGTGTCTGTGAGATGAGGTGAGGTGAGGGGAAATTTGGTTTAACGTCGTGCTTGAGAATATTTCGCTCATATGACGACGTGCATGCGTGCGTATGTGTATGTGCGGCTGCTTGTATTAGCCCAGATAGACTAAGGCTTAGTCTCTGAATATATATAATTTTGATAGTAACAAACAAGCCCATTTATATTGAAAAGGAGCCCTAGGGAGACCAGAGATTGAACCTGAGGAAATGTAGACTTGCTTTATTTAGGGCTCTAGCACTGCAGAGAGGGCTTGGCAGTAGGGAAATTAATGTGGTTCAGGGACTGTGAGACAGACTATACCCCAGACTGAAGGTGGTTTTATAGTGCTAGCTCACTGAGATACCATGCCGCAGTGAAGCATGAATACCCCTCAGACACATTATACTGACTCTGAGCCGACCAGTCCTTGTTGGTCTGTGTCTGTGAGATGAGGCCGAGTGAGTGAGTGTGTCTGTGGATGTGTCGAGTGAGTGAATGTGTGTGGATGTGTCTGTGAGATGAGGCCGAGTGAGTGAGTGTGTGTGGATATGTCTGTGTGATACGGCCGACTGCGTGAGTGAGTGAGTGTGTGGATGTGTCTATTTGTGTGATAAGGCCGAGTGAGTGAGAGTGCACGTGGCTTATAGGTGCATGGATGAGAGCAAGGGAGAGTGCCATAATTTGTGTATAACCCTATATATGATATCACGTTATTTCTGTCTAGAATAACAATCCAACTATCATTCGTCTACCTATTGTATCCTATTTTATTCTGAAGGCAGAAAATTTGTGAATAGCTAATTCCGGGTCAAGAGGAGTTTCAAGACCCCAGAGAACCTACTTATTGAACATTCATTTCAATCCATTTTCCCTCCTCTGAGCACCAGCATCCTATACTCAAATAGTCCATTTGTGGGTCTTAAATATTGCCTTATGCTTAAATATTGCTTAAAGCCATTTATACTGAAAATATTTAAAAAAATAAAAAATATATACACTACGGAATTTGATTTGTCAAAATATATACAGTCAGTAATTAATTATTAACAGTAACTCGAAACAGTCGCAGAGAAAGAACTGCAAGCCTAGGAACCAAGACAGAAATATTTCATACAGCAAAATCCTACAATACATTTTGTTTGTTAGGACATGGAGTTCGCCTTCGGCACAATTAATACTAGAATGGCAGAATTTAGAATAGTGTTCGTTACAATGAGTTTGTGTGTGGTGCCACGATCGCATTTAACTGCAAGTCTAACGTTATGGTTGCAGTAAAGTATAAGCATCGTTGTAGATCTTGTAAACACCTACCACACTTAGCGGGACCGCCTCCATGGTTTAGTGGTTAGAGCGTCCGCCCCCCAGAGCGGAAGGTCGAGGGTTCGATCCCCGACCGCGTCATACCAAAAGACGTTAAAGTATGGTACTTGTTGGTCCCTGCCTGGCGCTCGGCATTAATGGGTACAACATGGACTGGTCGGCTCGGAGTCAGTATAATGTGTCTGAGTGGGGTATTCCTGCTTCACTTCGGAATGGTATCTCAGTGAGCTAGCACTATAAAACAAGCTTAAGTCTGGGCTAGTACAAGCAGCCTCACATACACATACACACGCATGCACATCGTCATATGAGCGAAATATTCTCAAGCACGACGTAAAACCCAATGTCACCTCACCTCACCTCACCTCACTTGGCGGTCAGCTTGACATGTTTGCTATTATACTACCCATCAAAAGTTTAGACTCACTTAAAGCACTCACTATATGTTATGTATATGTATGTGGTTACATCGAAGATGAATTTCTCCACCAACTTGGGGGGAACCAACTGAAAACCTTATGCAGATGAATTGCACAAGGATGATGCTTCAAATTGCGAAAGGCATGAGCAAATGTCGTGCATGTGAACAGATTCGTTTTGGTGTAAAGTTTTGTTAAGAATTCGCCAATTTTCACAGATTTTAATCATTTACTGAACTCATGACAATAATCTTTTCAATGTTACGAATATGTTTTACAATACACCAGTTCATAACTAAACAGTACCTTTAAACAGTATGGAATATTTTGCAAAAAGCTAGTTTAGAACAGTGGACAAGTAAGTGGCTACATTTACACTAGTGAGTCTAAACTTTTGATGGGTAGTATATTATCGTGAATCTTGTATGTGTTTAGACACGTATATAACAACTGTGATGATAATAGGCCACTGTGTCACCCACAATTCATTGTCGATACTACAAGGGGCGGTGGGGTAGCCTAGTGGTTAAAGCGTTGGCTCGTCACGCCATAGACCCGGGTTCGAATCCCCTCATGGGTACAATGTGTGAAGCCCATTTCTGGTGTCCCGCGCCTTGATGTTGCTGGAATATTGCTAAAAGCGGCGTAAAACCGAACTCAGTCAGTCAGTCGATAGTCGATACTACAAAAAACCGTCAAAACATATTTGAAAGTGTGTTATTTGACGCCGTGCTCATAGTTGATACTGAGTGAGTGAGTGAGTTTGGCGGGGGACACCAGAAATGGGCTTCACACATTGTGCCCATGTGGGGAATCGAACCCGGTTCTTCAGTGTGACGAACGAACGCCTTAACCGCTAAGCTACCCCACCGCCCCTGGTTGATTCAGAAAAAGTGTCAAACGGCTGACAAGATGAAAAATGTCTGTGTGTTTGTTGTTTGAAGCCAACTCAACATTCTCGCCATATAAAGGCGGTCGGTAACTAATTCAGTTTGGACCAGACAATCCTGTGATTGATATCATGAGCATGTATCTACGCAACTGGGATACAATGACATGTGTCCACCCTGTTAGCGAGCCTGACCACCCGATCCTGCTAGTCGCCTTTCACGACAAGCATGGGTTGCTGAAGACCAATTCTAACCCGGATCTAATAATTAAAATTAGAATTCAGTTAGTGAGAGAGAGAGTGAGTGAGTTTAGTTTTACGTCGCACTCAACAATATTCCAACTATATGGCGGCAGTCTGTAAATAATCCAGTCTGGACCAGGCAATCCAGTGATCAACAGCATGAGCATCGATCTGCGCAATTGGGAACCGATGACATGTGTCAACCAAGTCAGCGAGCCTGACCACCCGATACCGTTAGTCGCCTCTTACGACAAGCATAGTCGCCTTTTGTGGCAAGCATGGGTTGCTGAAGACCTATTCTACCTCGGATCTTCACGGGTCAGAATTCAGTTAATATCTGGGATACCAACAACTGTTGTGGAAAGTTAAACTGTGATTTCTGGCAGAGCAATGTTGAATGATGAGTAAGTGGAGTTCTGATATGAAAAATAAGTGCCGACAGATGTAATGGCTTTTCTGCGGAGTGTTTTTAACTTAACATTCGTGCATTAAAAGTATAAAGTCATACAGACCCTGAAACAAATATTCCATGAAGGCCCATGCAGTCTATAATATTGGTAAATTCAGCTTACTTCAAATTCATTACGAAAATAAAAAATAAAGAAATTCTCTTGGATTATTTTATTACTTTACATGTAGTTAATTGAATGGGTAGGCGTCAGCAGAGTAAATAAATAAACAAATAGAAAGATAAATAACAGGCAGACAGACAGACAGACAGACAGATAAATTGATAAATAAATCTAAGAAAACCACAGTGACACAGTATGCTTTACACAAATTAGGGAGTTGGAGTTAACGAGACGGTCACTGTATACGCATTGTTGTCGGGTGTTTGTGTTCGTCGAAGTCTAAAAGTACATACTAGTATGCGTTTCTGTATTGCGGTTATGCCTTAATAATAACAGTTCCACAGTCTGGCTCAAAACAACCCCTGGCAATTACAGACGTCTTATTTATATTTCTCCGAGGTCACGTGCATTCTTAAGATAACCCCCGTGTTCGTTCTGTACCGTTTTTTATTGACATGGTATGCTTGGGCAAATTGCATCATCCTTACTGCGAATTTACGTGGCTCCAAATTGCACTTGTTATTGAAAAACAATGCTGTGATTGGTTGGAATTTCGGTCACGTCATTGTTGATTGGTTAGATATGGCAGCCAAGTCTGTTTACAATGCATAGTTTCCGTATCTTAAGGGAGAGGTGCCCATCCCTACTAAACTCCGCACAGATACGTCAGATGCCTCAGAGGAAATTCATTCTTATAATATAGCGGTGTTGACATCAGATGGATGTGGTGTGCCGAGTTTGAAAAAAAATCGATGCTCCTGCAAACGGCGCAGTATCGGGCTAAACGGACGTATGGGAAATGTTTCAAGGCCACATGCACGACCTTGGTCAAGTCGGAGCATGTGTGAATCATAATGGGGATAGTTATATGATACATAACGTGTCCATATTGGGCGAGGACGTATCATATAATTTGTATTCAGAATTCAGACATGTTTGAAGGTTTGGGTGTTTTTTCCAGTCTCGTTCAGGATCGTGGCCTTGTTTACTAACTTCATTCAGCGGGTGTTGTTTATGCATAGCGTGAAATGTGTGTTGGGCGGAAATAAACACCACCTTGTGTTGTGATGTTTACTTGGATACTGCAGCTAAGGGGCTGGTCAATTGTTCCGGTGAAGCGGTTGGGGGTGAGGGTCGGGGGTAGGGACTTGGTGGTATCGGATTGTGTTTGTTGGTTGGGGAACTTAACAGTTTTTCATGACGCACCCCTTACGCACCTTTGCTCATCTTTAGTGGGGTAGACTTGTGGTTGAAGCTTTCGCTCGTCACGCCGAACGCCCGGGTTCGATTCCCGGCTCATATGGGTACAGTGTGTGAAGCCAATTTCTGGAGTCCACCGCTGTGATATTGCGGGTATATTGCTAAAAGCGGCGTTAAACCAAACACTCACTCACTCACCCCTCCTTCCCCAGCAGTAATCTCACCGCCCCACCCTTTCGATGTAATGAATGACCAGTCCCTTACGAGGAGTGTGTAGCATTCCATGTGTTTCCAGTATTTCCAGATGTGGCTTTTCAATACTATGAGCCACCATGAATCAATATTCAACATTGAAACTGTGAGAGGAGACTAAATAAGTGAAATCGTAGCGTTCAAGGTTATTGCGCAGCGAATATGGCTTAATCCAGTTTTACCACAACGTATTGGCATCAGGTGAGAGGAGTGCGTGAGCGAGTGAGGTTAGGGTTTACGTCGCTATAAGCAATATTCCAGAAATATCACGGCGGGGGAAACTGTCGTTACGTCATTTTGTTCATTTTCAATCAATGTTTTATGTGTATTTGTTTACCATAAATGGTTTCACGTGGATGCGCGTCATCGTATCCTGGTGATGTGGATGGTGTATCTTGATATCAATCACTGGCTCGCTGAGTTAAGTCTCGATTATTTACAACATATAGATAAATGGATTGTTTCTTTCTAACAACACTCAATGTACATTTAGGTAATTTAATCAGAGACCATATAATATTATATGGTCTCTGATTTAATCGACACATCGGTAGGATATAGAAAAGTCTCACGTTTATAAAAGGAACCAATATTCTACACTAAGGATCCGAGTTAATACAGTAAAGAACGCTTATAACGAACTGACGGATATAACGAACTGGTTTTTTAGTCGAAATGCGAAAACGAACTAACGTTATGATACACTAAAATGGGCGGTCCCTTTGAGTTCGTCATAACCGTAGTTCACTGTTGTCAGTAAACCCTGGCTAGCGTAGGCTTGATAATTCTTGTATACCCCGCAAGATAATAATAGTCCCGCTGGGCACTACTTCCAGCACAAAGCTGGTTCCCGGCTCTCTTTGCGCGCGCCAACTTGCTATATGCGAGACGGGGCCCAGCTTACTTCCGGTTCCAGATATCCGGTGACAAGCGTTTATTTAAGAACCAGGTCTGGTCCCAAACTGCGCGACCGCCAAATATGACTTTAATAGACCGGTCCAAGTGTACAACCATGCTTGGATGTCGCAGCGGATGACAGTCGTATTAATAGCCGCCATATAGCTGGATAATTGCTCAGTGCGGCGTAAAATTAAACTCACTCATTCACCCACTCGTATTAATAGTTGGCTAATTTGGGGATGGTTAGATCGGACATTTGTTATTACTGCAAAGATTATCGGTTCCTTACTGTCAGCTGACAACCATGAGACCATTCGAAAAAGGTATGAAACGTTGTTTGTCACCGGAAGTACTGAGGTCTCGCGAAGTGCCGTAATCTACTTCCGGACCCTATTGCATCTTACAGTCAATTCGTCTTACTATACCATACAGCACTTCTTTGAGCATGTTATCAACCACTTTTTTGTCTTGTCCATATTCGATTATTTTCACGTGACTTGAGTTAATCAGTTACGGCCGCATTTCGACATGAAAAACTTGTGTTCTTTAACTTTGTTTTACGTAGTATATATATATATATATATCATCAGTCATCATAATCAGTCGTGATATTTTATATTTTAAGATTTAGCTCTCAAATATACTCCCATATCGTTGTCGGGTCTATATATTCTGCCAGTTGTCTATGAATAATGAAACCCGTGAAAATCCCGGTTAAAATTTGTCTTCGATAACCCATGCGTGCCGAAAGAGGTGACTAACGTGATTGAGTGGTCATGTTAGCTGTCTTGGTTGAAGCATGTCATGGTATCCCAATAGCGTGGGTGTATGCTCATGATATCAATCACTAGAATGTCTCGATTATATACAGATCGCCGCACATAATAACGGATTGTTAAAATGCGTATTTTCGTATAATCGGATAAAGAAAATATGTTACTCCATTCAGACTGTAGACGATAGACCGTGAGGTCGATGAATTGGTGAAAGTTCGTTGATGGTCAATTGTGGAAACCGGTTTTCGAGTGCTCAAACTGACACTTGATACATTCGGCCTATCCTGAATTATGTAATTTATTAACAACGTCTCGCTCCTGGTCCAACAGTACAGCCAAATGTCTCCATCGATTTTCTGGTACATCTGTGTTGGCAACATCGTCGTCTACTGCATGGGGACCGCGTTGGTCGTCTAGCGTATGGACCGTCTGACCGGACAGCCGAACGTCAGTGGTTAACACCCCTGGCCGCTGATCCTCAAAGCGATCTTAGCGCTTCGGTGATCGTAAGTCTGTGTTAAAGTATGGGAGTTAAAGTCACCTGAGCGCTAAGAGTGAGCGAGTGAGTTTAGTTTTACACCGCTTTTAGCAATATTCCAGCCATATCACGACGGGGGACTCGAGAAATGGGCTTCACTCGTTGAACCCATGAGAGGAGTCGAACCTGGGTCATTTGTCGTGACGCGGGACGTTGGGGTAGCCTAATCGTTAAGGCGTCCGCTCGTCACAACGAAGGCCCGGGTTCGTTTCCCAACATAGGTACAATGCGTGAAACCCATTCTGGTGTCCCCCGCCGTGACATTACTGGAATATTGCTAAAAGCGGCGTTTACTCAGTCACTTACTGCGCCTCATTCTCTTCCCACAGAGGTTACTCCTGTCATATCTTCCTACGTAACCTCTGTTCTAATACGGCCATATCTCCCGGTTCTCGTAAAATCCCCTAGCGGCAAAAGATCGCAAGACAAATGATCTCCCTTCTTTCTATTCAATCAGAACACGTGTTACATCGACTTAGATTCAACTTGACTAACACAAGCAAATGTGAGGCCACAAATATCCCCCATCTGCCGGGGACTTGTGTTGATGTTACACACAAGACGTTTAATGGCTAGCTTGTCCGTTGTCAACGAGGGCGATGGAGACGCCACTGATCCGCCATAACATGACTGAGTTCTGTCTAGAAGAAACGTTTGCGCATCGCGCAGGGGAAGAGGTTTAGTTTTCTCGAAGTATACGGAAATTACCGAGGCCTTGCGAATGATCACTTTTGAAACAACGTCGCTGATTGCACAACTAAATCTGATTGCCTCCAATCACGAGTCTTGAATGCTCACACCATGAAAGGGCCGTATTAGAACAGAGGTTACGTAGGAAGATATGACAGGAGTAACTTCTGTGGGAAGAGAATGACTGCGCCTTGACGAGCGGACGCTTTTACCACTTATCTACCCCAGCGTCCCCTTAAAGATGATGCGAGTTGTGTATTTATGAAGTAAAATATTGACATTACCAAACTGCACAACAAAAGCTGTTACTCGTTAGTTTAAACCTGACTCGACATTTGACAGTGTGCGTACATATTATCCGCCATCATAATTCAGGCGCGCCTTTTTAGGGCTTTTTCAAGGCCCAATCAACCATTTTAGGGAACTATAGAACTGACTGAGTTTGATTTTACGCCGCTTTTAGCAATATTCCAGCAACATCACGGCGGGGAACACCAGAAATGGGCTTCACACATTGTACCCATGTGGGGATTCGAACCCGGGTCTTCGGCGTGACGAGCCAACGCTTTAACCACTAGGCTACCCCACCGCCCCAGGGAACCATAGCAACACATATAACACACAAGTAGTAGAAGACACTCAAGGTTGGTCAAATGTGGGACCGACCATCAGGGGGAGATAACTCTTTGCTACATCGCTGCACTGGGAAAGTTTTGCTTCGCGAAGAAGAACACCCACTCTCATTGCAAGGTATGTCTTATTATGTGCTAGTTTCCTTTAAAATTATAACTTGACAAGTTTGCTAAATATAGGTCCATATTAGGGCAAATCACTGTCAATTAGGGCCTTTATTCATTAGGCTTATTCAAGCTCGCGCTAACCCTGTTTGATATCTTGTGAAACTATGAATTGCAAGGTAATCGCCGCAAATTAAATCATACTTTTCTAATGACGGTTTAGACTCGTAAGGGACCGTTCATAATTTATGGTTAGGCGGGATGATGATGATTTTCATGGAGAAGCATGTACAATGTGAATGGACAACCCCCCCCAAAAAAACAAAACAAAACCAACAACAAACAAACAAACAAAAAAATTATTATTATATTATATTATTATTATTATTCAGTTGCAAGACATTGTCGTGGTGATTGACAGACTCTGATTCCTGAGCCAGACTTCCTGTCCAATGAGATGAACAGATTCAACTCCATCATGCACCAAATCTTCGGACCCAGACAAGGTCGTTCGTACTGCACGCGCAGACTGTAGACATGACGTCACGTCTATATATATCACAATGAAAGCCACCAATATGTTGAAAGTTGGCGCGAGATTTCGCCAGCTGAATGCACAGGCAGTGGAACGTATAGGTTAAAAATAACAGATTGAATTCTTGCAAACCTTCATAAGGATGTATATTACCAGTTGATAATGACACAGTGGCGCACCCATGAGATATTTATGTGAACTTACCAGCTGTATGTTTTAACATATCCCATCCGCTTCTCAACAGGTGTGCTCAGCGGAGGTCGGGATGTGGTGCGCTATTGGGGCATGTAAAACATGTGACATGTAAAAAATTGACATGTGAAAAACAGACATAATCAGAACAAAATTTCAGTGTCGGAAAAAACAGCCAGGTGCACATGAAGTACGTGCACAAGTACCGACAAAGTTATTGATTCATTTACCTCTGCTGTGCCGTCTCCATCCTTTCTCGTATACCTGGGCCTAGATTTGTTTAAAGATAGTCGTAAGTTAATATTAATGTATGACACTTACGACCATCTTAATACTAGGAGATCTTCGAAAATCAACTTTCAGGCTGTTCCTCTCATTTCATTTCTCTCTCGTAACAAATAGTGAACTATGTCAATGTTTGAATGATCATTTGTTAAACTACTTTTTTATTTTTAAGACATAAATCACAGAGTTGGTCTGACCAGCGTGTGTGTGGGTGGTGGTGGTGGTGGTGGTGGTGGTGGTGAGTGTTTGAGATGCCTGCGGGAATGCTGAGTAGCATTTCCCCCTAATCCACCCCTGTATATGTTTATTAGTTTTCGAATTAGATTGCAATTCATCGTTCCGCTTTTGAGCCAAACGGACTGTATTACGATATGCATGGGTTGTTGAAGATAATTCTAACTCGGATCTTCACGGGTATGTTTCGGTAAGTTGTAGACAAGTGAAAGAGAGAAAATATTCGCATTATGCATATACTTCTCCATAGAAATCATCATCACCCCCTAGCCATAAATTACGAACGGTCCCTTAACGAATTTGCTGTGTCGTCTATTGGCCCTTCTTCGCTGGGGCAGGGTTGTGTCCCGTAGTCGTGCCACTTGCGTGAGTTCAAATCTTAGATTCGCACAGATTATGATACATGTACATGGTTTGTCAGCACCCAACCCGTGATCGGTGGTATCACGACGCAATTTCCCTGTAAACACACTTGTGATTTTCACTGGACTGCGTTCTTATCTTCACGAGGCGTGGGGTAGCCTAGTGATTAAAGCGTTCGCTCTTCACGCCAAAGACCCGGGTTCGATTCCCCACATGGGTACAATTTGTGAAGCCCATTTCTGGTGTTCCCCGCCGTGATTTTGCTGGAATATTGCTAAAGCGGCGTACAACTAAACTCACTCACTCACTGTTATCCACACATTGTAACCATTAAGTTTTACGCCGCTTTTAGCACTGTTCCAATATCACGGCTGGGGACAACAGAAATTACCTTGACATTATGGGGAATCGAACCCGGACCTTTGGCTTGTCGATCGAATACTTTTACTACTATGCTACCTCACCACACATTGTAATCAAAGGCATGGCGTATAGAAACGTTACATATATGGCAGGGGCGGCGGGGTAGCCTAGTGGTTAAAGCGTTCGCTCGTCATGTTGAAGACCCGGGTTCGATTCCGCACATGGGTATAAGGTGTGAAGCCCATTCTGGTGTGCCCCGCCGTGATATTGCTGGAATATTGCTAAAAGCGGCATGAAACTAACCTCACTCACTCTGTTATTGCTGACGCTGCTGCATGCCTGATTGTCATTGACTGAGAATCTAGCAGCATATATAGTATTCACACTTTGCTAAGGATCAAATCATGGATTCAGCAGAAAGCTATTATGTGGGGTCAAATTTGGTTTAAATATCTAAGCTTATTGTAAGCATGGATCCTAGGTTTCAGTATGTCATTGCATCTTGTGGATCCGCTACCTACTATTGACATGCACTGTTTATTTGTCAATGACTCGTTCCATGATTTGCAAAATGGTTGATTGGTGCCATGAAAACCATTTTTATGGTTACTCATGTATCAAGTGCATAAGGTTGGATTAAAGTGGCTGTTTGCCTAAAGAGGTGTTACCATATTATTATGTATCCAGTTTTAAATGGATACAGTTTCAAATTATAAATCTACGTTTGAGTAAAGTTTTAAATTTGTGTGATCCTTAGCAAAGTGTGAATAGTATATTTATCAGGCAATGTCACTCTGTAGAACACTAACTTGAATGTCCACATTTGATCGAATATTGTACAACTGTAACACGTGTCTATATTGCTGAAATATTGCTAAAATAGACGTATAACCCAAACTCTTTCTACTGTTTTACTAAATCATCACAGACAGGTTCACTGTAATTCAAACCTTGAGAGGGGCGGTGGGGTAGCCAGGTGGTTAAAGCGTTCGCTTGTCACGCCATTGTCCCGGGTTCGATTCCCCACATGGGTACAATGTGTGAAAACCCATTTCTGGTGTCCCCCGCCGTGATATTGCTGGAATATTGCTAAAAGCGGCGTAAAACCATACTCACTCACTCACTCAAACCTTCAGCACCTAACACCTTCATCTCTGACCTCCTACGGTGTAATCCGATAGCTATGATCAACAGTACATTAAGACGTGTGGTGGGTGACCTTTTAACCAAACTGTTTATCATGTTTTTTAGGTTTAAATTCCCACAAAGAACATCACCTATCATTATACGTTCAGCCATAATCAGCTTTCAAGTAATTGATTTATCAACCTTTCTTCTGGCCATGGGAAAGAAACTTCTCAGCAACAAAAATGTTTGGTTGTGCTATGGATTAAAACTAATGGCATTTTTTGCCATTTTATTATTCGACTGCTTAAACTTGTCATGGGATTCAAAGGGGTATCTCTTTTCACGGGAACTTTGCACAAAAAGTTTTTCTTTCCATCAACCAATTTGTTTTCCTCTAAGAAATGGAAAAACCAAAAAACTTTCCCAGAGTCTTTATTTTCCCGGAAAAGAGCTTTTTTATGAAACCCACAAGTCATCGCGTTAGAATCGACAAATTTATCAGAAAACAAGAATTTCATTAATTTGTCAATTTGTCGTTTAACATAAATGGGAAAAAATGAAGAGTTTTTGCATTTCGTTCTTTTTTGCGCTCACAATACTCGAACAGCAAGTGCATGAAGTTTATGGATAAACTTTACTTGCCATGCTAACAAATTGGAAACACAAAACCTCTATTAATCGGTGAGTGAGTATGGTTTTACGCCGCTTTTAGCAATTTTCCAGCAATATCACAGCGGGGGGCATGGGGCCATGTGGTCTTACAATGCGACCGGCTTCGATGTGCAAAGTCCATTTCTAGTTTCCCCCGCCGTGACATTGCTGGAATATTGCTGAAAGCGGCGTAAAACAACACTGATGCCGCTCGGATTCCGTGCAGAATACGGTCCTAGTGCCTACAGCCGGATCAACGCCAGCAGCCGGGTCGTTAGAACATGTGGCTTGTCTCATTGTTAGACGTGTTCTGATACAGAAATTTCTTTAAAAAAGTATATTTTGATGGCAAGTAACAGAGTAAATTTTTACATAACCATCAATTTCTTGCGAAAATCAACAATTTTAAGGTCAAAGATACATATCACGATACGAAAAAAGTATCGATATGTTTATCGTCAGATTATCGATACTACAATATATCGTCACAGCTCTAATTGTCATCGTACTCCCACGATGGGGCTCATACTATCAGCCACTGATTATGCCCACACTCATATATTCAAATTATATATTTTTGTGGCTGTGGCGTTAAACGACATTCCCCCTCCAACTGTAACAGTAAAGTCAGCCATTACAATTGTTTCCAAGTACACAATATAGTGCAGTCTGTCACACAGTCCCTGGGCCTCGTTCCTCAAAGCGATCATAGCGCTAAGGTGATCGTAGCTCCCATACTTTAACATAGACATACAACAGTCGTAGCGCTGCGACCGCTGTATTGAACGGACCCCTGGGCCTCGTTTCTCAAAGCGATCATAGCGCTAAGGTGATCGTAGCTCCCATACTTAACATAGACATACAACAGTCGTAGCTCTACGACCGCTGTGTTGAACGGACCCCTGGGCCCCGTTCCTCAAAGCGATCATAGCGCTAAGGTGATCGTAACTCCCATACTTTAACATAGACTTACGACTGTCGTAGAGCTACGATCACTTTGAGGAACGGGGCCCTGGAGCATCGTTCCTCAAAGCGATCGTAGCGCTACGACTGTCGTAAGTCTATGTTAAAGTATGGGAGTTACGATCACCGTAGCGCTACGACAGTCGTAAGTCTATGTTAAAGGATGGGGGTTACGATCACCGTAGCGGGGCCCTGGAGCATCGTTCCTCAAAGCGATCGTAGCGCTACGACTGTCGTAAGTCTATGTTAAAGTATGGGAGTTACGATCACCGTAGCGCTACGACTGTCGTAAGTCTATGTTAAAGGATGGGGGTTACGATCGTCTAAGGGTTACGATCGCTTTGAGGAACGTGGCCCTGGACCCCTTCTGCAAAGCTAAAGTAGTAAATAAAGCAAGTCTAGATTTCTTCAGGTTGTGAATCTACCATCTCAATGAGGCTCCTTTTCAATTTAAATGGAATTACTTATTTTGCTTTTATCAAAATTATATAAATTCAGAGACTAAGCGTTAGTCTAAATATAGTGCTGACCACAACCCCAACTGACCGACAAATCGACAAAAGAACCGGACATTTCTATTGCAGGCAACACAAAGTCGACCACGTTGGGTTTCAGGCTACGAGTACTAGGTTAATCCGGAGGTGATGGTTCTTGGACAATACCCAGCGCTAAGCCTACACTTCCAGACAAACGAGACAGGCAGCAGAGGCAGTGCTGCGTGTATGGTAAAGGTTAATAGGCATTGCCATACCACCTCACCACGAGACTTCCGGGACGACCGACGTCGGTTCACATCAAAACATGTTGATCGGTTTTGAGAATGATAGGCTCACCTCTTAATCACTTCCTAGTTGTGTCAGTTTTACTACTTGACGAGGATCCTGTCTACAAGATGTCTGAAGCTGGCTGCGCCTAGCAACAGTAGAACCACTCGGTTCTGGTAGTCCGCCATATTGGAACTTGGTTTCGTCACCTGACAATGGCTGCCATAAGGTTACGCAAAAACAAACATTTTCCTATTGAAATCTATAGTAACGTTATATTTTACTTACAATTAACTAAGTCATCAACAGTTATTGCATGTATAGGTATGCATAGTCTGGCCTAACGCGGCAATGAAAATATAAGAAATGGCCACCTCAGCGAATATATTCGAGTACAGGAAGCTAAACAGACCAATCCTAGTTCCGCACAAAATGTGCCTGTGGTCACATTCAGTCTAAGTCATCATGTCCAACAGGATAGGACTAAATATTTAAAAGAAATTTCAATTTTCAATCCCGGATGGATGTACATTTAAAAACTACAAAAATCTTACACAAAATCACCCAATCACAGCTGTCAGTTGATTCGGCACTGAAGGCCCTTGCTGAACTACGGATTCTGATGTGGTGTAGTATAAGATCCATATATGTATTTTCATACTGTGTATGGCGTGTTACAGATATGCGGAGATTAGTCGTCTTCAGTAACGACTGTCGGATAGAACGTAATAAGAGCTGCGGGATAAGGCTTCACACGGTTCACACAAAAACATGCCATATTTCTACGGTTACCCTCGCTTGTAAGGAGTGCCAGGTCGATTTCAGTGCGGTTGTACTGTGTTAAGTCAGTTCTCAGTCCGCTATGCTGCTATATAATTATGTAGTTTCCAGATTATTTGACAATTGTAGGCACCATACGCAGTCAAGAGCTCGGGACTTTTCATCATATACTGCGATTATTGGAATGTATTATCAATCCGTTTGTTTGAACATATTTTATTCAGTGTTGAAATGGCTTGGGCACAAGTTATGTAACTTATTACCGCCCGCTCCCATCAGAAACATGAACAATGATGAACAATAATGGTTGGACGTAATGGATGGACATAATAATATTGAGACATATTATTGATTAATTGAAGCGCTTACTTCGTACAATGTATTTATGCACATGTCTAAAGATATTTTCATTGATAGTATTTGGCAGAGCAGGGTTGCCGTAAAGAATGGTATCAATGTCTAACTGAACTTTTGATAGATCAAAGTCTTTCTTCAGATCAAAACGGCAACTGACAAATTTTGGACATTTTAAGAAGAAATGGTTAGCATCTTCCACCGGAGCACCACAATTGCAAGCTCTACTCTCTGATAGATTAACACGAAACAGATCTGCTTGTAATGAACTACACGAATGTCTTAACTTCGTTTGTAGTATATTTGTCTTTCTTTCACCAAATAGAAAATATTTTGGAACCTTGTCATTATTTCCAGATAACTCTGATACAAACGCTTTGTCTCTGAATAAATATTATTTTATGTTTTATATAAATAATATATCCATTTAAACCGACAAAGTGTCCCATTGTGATGGGAGATTCAGAACCAGGGGAAATATAGAAACCAAAGGCATCACCTCACATGATTGGATTATGGTGAAATGGGGTTAAACGTAGCGTTAAAAACTATTCACGCATGTAGACTGATATTTAGTCCCAGAAATAAAGTTGCCTTATTTCAAAATGAACGCACTTACATTTTAAAGTTAAAAAATTAAATTCATCTCCAGAGAAATCCAAACGAAACACAAAACAATCCTTAATTTCTGGAGCTAATCTCTAATTCCGAGACTTGAGATTATCTAGACTTGCCACTTCTAACTTGATGGGGACTGATATTTAATTTATTCTCTTCGGTCTGGAAGACAGGCTATTTCGTACAGTATATGTATATATACACTTGTCTTTCTGTCAGTCTGTGCTTATCAGGCCTAATCGGTAGTACTGGCAAACCCACAGAAATTCCGCCCCAAAGTTTCACCTCAATACATGACATCAAGTTGTGTGTTTTTAGCCGACCAGTCTTTGTTTTACACCTTTTATGCTGAGTGTCAGGAATAGCAACCATCTTTTAACATCTTTTCGTATGATGACACTTACAATGTATGTTCGTTACGTTTCTGTCTGTGTACTTTTGTTTGTTATTACGCCGCACTCATCTATAAATCCTGTATTTAGTCCAATCTTGACCAAACAATCCAGTCATGGACATAATGAGCATCCAGACGCGGCGGATGTCATGCAACATCCAAGCCCCCGAGTCTATTATGATGATCCATTTTGGTCGCCCCTAAGAACAACCTTAGCTTGCTATACAGACTATCTTCCGCCTTCTACTGAAATGTTACAAAAGTGAAGTTCTTCAGATGAGACCCCATGCATCTTCACAGGATCTAAATACAACAGGAAAATCGAGCTAAAACCGTGTGTTATAATCATTGTCGCCATCCAAAGATAGTTATTCTACAGAGGCCTGTACGCTCACACAAATAACTTGACACCGTCAACGAATAGCTTCCTTGACAACCTGTTCGCGGAGTCAGTTTTTAATGGGTAAAGCGCCGTGGCAATCCCTCCTTACGTCAGATTACATGCTTTCGTCAAAAGCTTTCCAAAGAAACTCGGCATAAACGAATGTGAACTATTTTGGGAAGAACAGATGCTTTTATTCTTAGCGTTCCGGTTTTACGGGTCTAAGTCTCTTCATTTCATACAGAAATACCTTAGCCCAAACACGGAGATACTGACTCAAAGCCGTCGAATGAATACTAGCACTCAGTGAGCCTATTTTAACCTTCCCTGCTTATCTGGCATTATGGTTGACCAAACGTTCTTGAAAGAAGCAGAGTCTTAAGAAAAGACAGATAATGGGTTGAAGTTCCTGATATGATTATGCGGCTATTCTGGGATACACCTTACAATGTCCTACTGACCCAGGCCGTTCGTTCCACAAAGCGTTCTTTGTAATGCTACTACTGGACATATATCTTAAAACTGGTATCACGGCCCTATTGCGCTGTGGTTACTTTGTGGGACTCGTTCCTGAATCATATGCTAGAATCGACGGCTAGTGGTGGGTGGGTGGGTGAGTGATTGAGTGAGTGAGTGTATTTTATTTATCACAGCGTGGTAGCTAAAAGACGTATATCTTAGGAAAAGGGTGTTAAGGTCGTCTGAGGTTACTTTGTGGGACTGTGCCCGAATCGCATGCAAGACTCGTGAGTGAGTGGGTGAGTGGGTGAGAGAGTGGTGAGTGAGTGAGTGAGTGAGTGAGTGGGCGGTGAGTGAGTGAATTTGATTGTATCATGACTTAGTAGCTTATGGACGTGTACCTTAGACAACCGATGTTAAGGCAGTCTGAGATTACTTTGTGGAAGGGGTTCCTGAATCGTATGCCAGAATCGTGAGTAAGTGAGTGAGTTGTGTTAACTTGTCTTTGAGAGTATTTTGTTGTATCATTGCCTGGTAGATTATGGACGTGTATCTTAGAAAACGGATGTTGAGTTCGTCTGAGATTGATTTGTGGAACTTGTGGAATCGTATGCTAGAATCGTCTGCGATTGAGTGAGTAAGTGAGTTGCGTTGACGTGTCTTTGAGAGTATTTCATTGTATCTCCTCGTGGCAGCTTAAACTGAGTGAAGAAAGTTACGCTGACCTTGGAATAGTAGAGGAACAATCTTTTTGTGGATAGACAATTTCTTTATAGCAATAGATGTAATAGATTTCGGTGTAGATGATAATACCGTTATCAAGCATGATACACAACATTATGGACAAGGAGAATTATACATGAAGGATACTTGAGTTTATACAACTGAAGAGTGTGTAGAGTTGATGTACAGTGTGATAATATTACTAATAGGTGTTCTAATTACAGATACTACCTGTGGCGATAGTTGTGATTATTAATAGCTATAAAGCCTAATGTGCAAAGGGTAGGGACCGCTTAATCGTGATTGGCCGTGATTAGATGATGGTAAGCCGTAGGGATGCAGTAAGAACTTTGAGAATTAATTAAGGCTTTTTGGAAACTCGCGGGCACAGGAATGGTTCAACTGTGCTCCAGTGTCGTCTTAAGGATGCTATTCGATCAAAACCTTTTATCATCCAAAACTGTGTTCCACAGGAAATATTTCTTGTGTGAGATCAAACGATATCTCCTAGGAGGTATCGTTGTGACAGTAGATTTTGTACAATGCCATGACGTCATGAGTGAGTGAGTGAGTTGAGTTTTACGCTGCACTCAGCAATATTCCAGCTATATGGCGGCGGTCTGTAAATAATCGAGTCTGGACCAGACAATCCAGTGATCAGCAGCATGAGCATCGATCTGCGCAATTTGGAACCGATGACATGTGTCAACCAAGTCAGCGAGCCTGACCACCCGATCCCGTTAGTCGCCTCTTACGACAAGCATAGTCGCCTTTTGTGGCAAGCACGGGTTGCTGAAGACCTATTCTACCCCGGATCTTCACGGGTCATGACGTCATGAACTTGATGACGTCACAATGCTACGACATCGCTGCACTGCAAGTCTAATGACAGTACTGTGTTCAGAGATGTACATTTTTCATTGAAAACTAATGAAGAGTGAATTTTGATGATGAATAGAGCAAGCCTCGGATATTTGTAACTTTACCAACTCGTGGTGATATATTTGATATCAAAAGACACTCGGGTGAGATTCTCTATATCTCTCAACATTAAATCCCGAATATTCCATGAAACAATTTTCTGAAGACTTTTGAAATTTGTGTTATTTGAAATTAACTTTTGAGTGTTGAAGCTGTGTACACAATACGATTTTATTTGAAAAATACTCTTTATACAGACTCCAAATCCCGCGTACCAACTAGCGGCTTCTCTAACTAGAGTGAGTGAGTGAGTATGGCTTACGCCGCTTTTAGCAATATTCAAGCAATAAAACGGCGGGTCTATACTTAGAGGAGGAATGCCTGCAGGTCCAACACTTTTATCACTTGAGAAACCCAGACTCAAGGATATGGTGCTGCCGGACCAAGGGTTATTTTCGAGGGAGAATTTGAAATTCGAACACAAATTCATCTGTCCTTGCACAGCCAAGGGACATAACCCTGCAGAAGATGCTCGACCAAAAATCAAAGACCACATATGCATTGGGTTTATCTTTGAATTGAATGAGTTCATTTCTGTAAGTAGGCCATCGGCCCATGTACAATCATACGATACAAAATTTAATTTTTGCAATATACATGGTGTACATTATTTACACACTTTTGATCAGATCACATCATTGGGTTTATAAATTATTTCTGGAGAGATAGTATTTTCTCTTCATCTCAGAATCACAGAAAAAGTATATTTCCATTATCGAGTATCATCAGTGATTCTGAGATTAGGAGCAGGGCATAGGCGTGTTCTCAATACCCAGTGGCACGTACTCATAAATACGTCAGTTAATCCAACTTACTTTTCTAATGACGTAGTGTTAATTAGTTTCGGACAAAATAATACATGGCTGACGTACATTGCAATCAATTATGACGTCATAGAGGGAAGAGATCCATATCGAGGGCTTAGCGATATAGCTTATCAACGGAAGTACCTCCTGCAGGACAGAACGAAGTAATGCAATAAATAAATCAAGGAAATCACGTGAGCCACCTGTTTATTTGTATGTTCTTCATTAAGTCTGTCTCACAGACCCATATTATTTTCCTTTCCGCCCAGCCCTTACTGTAATGCTACAGCTTTAAACGAAGCAAGTCTAGATTTTCAACCTAGACCACCTATATTTTTGTATGTCATTCATTAAGTCTGTCTCACAGTCCCATATTATTTTCCTTTCCGCCCAGCCCTTACTGTAATGCTACAGCTTTAAACGAAGCAAGTCTAGATTTTCAACCTAGACCACCTATATTTTTGTATGTCATTCATTAAGTCTCTCTCACAGTCCCATATTATTTTCCTTTCCGCCCAGCCCTTACTGTAATGCTACAGCTTTAAACGGAGCAAGTCTAGATTTTCCACAAGTTCTGAATCATCAGCCTCAAAGGGGATCGTTTTCAATTACATCTGTTTACATCAATTTGTTTTCAGCGTCTAAGCTTTATTTGGTATATGCACAGACGTTTGTCAAGTTACAGTCAAGCCGCACAGCTTCGCGTCGTCCTGTAGACCGAGAACCAGTTCAACCAGAGCTGGGTTATTACTTATATTGGTAGTTAATGAGCGGAAATGTTTTGAATTACATTAAATCTCTGGAATTACATTAAATCTCCCAGTAATACTACGACGTTGTGAGTGAGTGAGTTTAGTTTTACGCCCATTTTAGCAATATTCCAGCAATATCACGGCGGATGACACCAGAAATGGGTTTCACACAGTGAATGAGACTTGAAACACAGGGGCGTGTCACGCTTAGAAACAGCTTTAGAAAGACATATAGGTATATAGACCCTACCCTAGTACTATAAAGTACCGTATATATAGTAAGGGCAGGGATCTTTATATCCTGTTTCTAACCTTGACACGCTCCTGTGACTTGAAACATTGTTCCAGTTATACCACGGTATCGGCTGGAGTCAGGACGCGGGATGAACGTCCGAAGTGATGGAGTTTATCACTTTGGTTCAACAAATTTGGCAACATAATCTGATGGAAACAATGCCACAGTACCAACCTGTCTATTCACTGAATCTGTGAGTATATGGTTTGAGGCCGCACTCAACAAATTTTGAGCTATGTGACGCATGCAAATAATCGCGCCTTGAGGATATCACAACCCAGCGATTGACAATGAGCAGTGATTTTAGCGACCAAGCGAACCGCCTTTTGACTCGTATCTACTTCATGAAGTGTGTCTCACAGTCCCTGAACCATATTATTTCCCTTTCATCCAGCCCTTCCTGTAATACTATAGCCCTCAACGAAGCAAGTCTAGATTTTCCACAGTTTCTGAATCATCCATCTCAAAGATGGGTCTCCAAATGCGTCATCTAGTCTGGTCACAAGATCCTTAGTCTGTCATACAGACCCTGAAGCAAATGTATCCCCAAAAGCCCATGCAAGACTTGACAATGTGGCAAGTCTAGATTTCCATAGCTTCTGAAAATGAAGAAAGTCTCAGGTCTCCTTTTCATTTTTATTTTTTTAATTATGAGCTTTTTTCTGTAAAATATTTTCATTTCAGAGATTAGTTGTTAGTCTACAAGATCCTTTGAGTCGTCTCTTACGACCATCATAGGTTCATAACCGGAATCCAAAGTGGTTCCTCTGAATCTGACTACCCCATCGAAATTTTGGGTTCAAACTGGTGGTTGTCAAACACCTAACCTGCCTGCCTACCAGGTTACGTCAGAAAAAACAAGCAGCAGGACTACCTCCAAGGCCTTGTGGATCCCGAAGACCAGAAATTCATGGTTCTTTACTGGGTTACAACCAAAAGATCTAAAACCCCAGACATCGTAAAAGACCGGGATGACACAATGACTTGTATGCTTGTATTTACTCCGAAATGGGTTTCTGCTTTGAACTGTGGCATATCATCTCAGAGGGCTGTGAAGCCGCCATTATTCGAGATCAGTATACATGCACTTATGGAGGTAGACATGCACACACGATTTCATTAAGTATATGCAAAACCCTGATCCCAAAAAGTCAACACCACTTCTCCACTTCCGATCAAGTGGGTTTATCAAACAACAAGCATATGTTAAAAAACTCCATCAGAGAGTGGCCAAAAGCTAAAAAGGTGCTTGATACCAAAAGAGTTGGATAAGAGCAACAAGTCCTTTTGGTGCCATCACTGACTCACCATTGTTGCTATGGTAACCATAAAAGTCTACCATATTTCTAAAGTGTGATAAAGACCAAGGAACACTTTCAGTCATTGATGAAAACAGTTTATTCTGTATGATTCATAAATGTTCTACAATTAGTGGGTATGATACATACAAGAGCATTACAATGGAACATTAGCACCCAGCAGCCATTACAAAACACACTAAAGGATAATCACACAGGCGGAAACATCAGTTTATTGTGAATATATCTGGCACATATTCATCCTTACATGTTACTTCAAATAGGGCAATTTAGCATCAAACATATTTTGGTTGTAAATTAATGTTTTAGCTGCGAGTATGTAATATTTCAGCTGTGTCATTAGTGTTTAAGCTACGTGTCAGTGTTTCAGCTGTAAGTATTTAGTATTTCATTTAAGTTTCTGTGTTTGGGTAATGCAACAATATTCCACTGTGTCTTTACTTTTTCTTGTTGGTGTCAATGTTTCAACAATTTGTCAAGCTGTGTGTCAATGTTTCAACAATTTGTCAATACATGGTTTCAGCTGTGTGTCAAAGTTTCAACAGTTTAGTCAATACCATTTCAGCTGTGTGTCAAAGTTTCAACAATTTATCAATACCGTTTCAGCTGTGTGTCAAAGTTTCAACAATTTATCAATACCATTTCAGCTGTGTGTCAAAGTTTCAACAATTTGTCAATAGCGTTTCAGCTGTGTGTCAAAGTTTCAACAGTTTGTCAATACCGTTTCAGCTGTGTGTCAAAGTTTCAACAATTTGTCAATACCGTTTCAGCTGTGTGTCAAAGTTTCAACAGTTTGTCAATACTGTTTCAGCTGTGTGTCAAAGTTTCAACAGTTTGTCAATACCGTTTCAGCTGTGTGTCAAAGTTTCAACAATTTGTCAATACTGTTTCAGCTGTGTGTCAAAGTTTCAACAGTTTGTCAATAGCGTTTCAGCTGTGTGTCAAAGTTTCAACAGTTTGTCAATAGCTTCAGCTGTGTGTCAAAGTTTCAACAGTTTGTCAATAGCGTTTCAGCTGTGTGTCAGTGATTCAACAATTTGTCAATACTGTTTCAGCTGTATGTCCATGTTTCAACAATTTGTTAATACTGTTTCAGCCATGTGTCAATATTTCAACAATTTGTCAACGCTTTATCTACTAGGCTACCCCACCACCCCTGTCATATATGTAATGACCATGTGTCATGTACCTGTGAAAATTCACTACCCCAATGGTTTTCTGGCAGTTTCACTAACACTTCAGCAGTCTTTGTATTTTCCCCCTGTTGTCAGATCAAATGACATCACCTGCAAAGATGAACACAGACATCTTTATTCTGAATCATAGAACAATTTCATCAGCTTTCATTCAGTAACAAAACCTAGTTTAATGTTACATTGATCTCACAATACTGAGGGCTGGATAACATGATACAATTTATTATTATATAACAGATACATGGAGAAAATCACAACAAAAGCCATAACAAACCAATCGTCAAGATGTATGTATATATTCAGGGGGCTGTTTTAAGTACAAGTAGCAATATTTTGGTTCTTCACACGAAAGAGCACAAATGAAATACTGTGTTTCCTCTAACAGAAAGTGTGCATGTCTTCATGCGATAATGAGTGAGTGAGTGAGTATGGTTTCAGGCCGCTTTTAGCAATATTCCAGCAATATCACGGCAGGAGACACTAGAAATGGGCTTCGAACATTGTACCCATGTGGGTAATCAAACCCTGGTCCTCGGCGTGACAAGCGAACGCTTCAACCATTAGGCTACCTCACCGCCCCTAGTGAGTGAGTGAGTGAGTGAGTTGGGTTTAGAGCTGCTTTGAACAGTATTCCAGTTATATCATGGTGTTGTAGCTGAATGTTTGTTGAAAGCCTGAAGCGACAAAACTCTTTGACGAAGCCCAGGAGTATGAGCATAATGCTGACAAATCTAACAACATGGTCAAACAGTAAGTGAGTGTGTTGGGTTTGACGCGCTTTTAGCAATATTCCAGCAATATCACGGCAAGGACACCAGAAATGGGCTTCACAAATTGTACCCATGTGGGAATCGAACCCGGGTCTTTGGCGTGACGAGCGAACACTTTAACCACTAGGTTACCCCACCGCCCTCATGGTTAAACAGGGTTTGAACCCAGAATCAGTTTTCTGGCATACCCAAGGGATATATCTCCAGATAGTGATGTGAATGACTGAGTTTTACACTGCTTTTAGCAATTTTCTAGCAAAATAACATCACTGGATACCAGAAATGGGCTTCACACATTGTAGACATGAGGGGAATTGAACCCTGGTCTTTGCTGTGACAAGCAAACGCCTAAACAACTGGGCTACCCCACTGATGATGTCAGAGGATTTATTACTGACTGATTGAGTTTGGTTTTACGCTGCTTTTTTAGCAATATTCCAGCAACATCACGGCGGGGGACACCAGAAATGGGCTTCACACATTGTGCCCATGTGGGGATTCGAACCCGGGTCTTCGGTGTGACGAGCCAACGCTTTAACCATTAGGCTACCCCAACGCCCCTGAGTTTATTAAAGCAAGTTGATGGTCATATATTATATATGGCTATAGAATGGGAGTAATACCCACAATAACCGAAACGTTCTATACATGTCGAGGCCCTGCATGTATTGAGATCTGGCCTCAATTGGAACTTTAGCATTTATTAAAGGAAATACAGCATATTGGTTGTGTAGCGCATTCACTGGGTGAGGAGGTGCAGGTCATACACCTTTAAGCAGTATTCCACCAATCTTACTATTTGGGACACAAAAGCATAGGTGATTGCACCCATGTGTGGGAATCAAACCCAGGCTTTAAGTGGGATGATCAAAAACTGCAACCACATAGCCACCAAAACTCCAAAACAAACAGGTCAAAACTTAGCAGAAATGTCTTTTGAAACGTAATATAACAAAAAACACATTTCCCAATCCAAAATAATACATGCATAATATACACAACGGATATGTATAATATAAGCACATCAGCATATATCTTTCACTCACAAGTATAAATATTATTGAAACAATGAACGAAACTTGTTTTTTGGTTCAAGGCAACACTCAGCAATATTCCAGCCATATGACAGCAACGTGTAAATAATCAAGCCTGGACCTGACAATCCAGTGATCGATATTGGAACAATCGATACCATATGGTACAAAGCCATGCAATCATTCAAATCTGTGAGTGATACAATATTAAGGCACATAAATGTCTAAAATGGTCAAAATCTGTCACCTGATCCATTCAGTTGTCTTGTAGTGAGTGAGTATGGTTTTACGCCGCTTTTAGCAATATTCCAGCAATATCACGGCCGGGACACCAGAAATGGGCTTCACACATTGTACCCATATGGGGATTCAAACCCGGGTCTTCGGCGTGACGAGCGGACGAATTAACCACTAGGCTACCCCGCCGCCCCCCAGTTGTCTTTTAAGACCAGCACAGGTTGGGGAACCTAGTTGAACATAGAATCCCCAGGAAGAACAGGAGGGAATCAATTCTTACCTGGAATGGCTACAACACTACTATTATGTCTGATCAAGCACATGAACACTACAAAAATTTGTCCTTATACTCTCTTGACAGCCGTTCTTTCAAGCTATGATTGAGTGATTGAGTTTATTTTTACACCGCACTCAGCAATCTTCCAGCTATATGGCAGCAATCTGTAAATAATCGAGTCTGGGCCAGACAATTCAGTGATCAACAGAATGAGCATTGATCTACTCTATTGGGATGCGATGACGTGTCAACCAAGTCAGCGAGCCTGACCACCCGATCCTGTTAGTCGCCTCTTACGACAAGCATTGGTTCCTGAAGATCAATTCTAACCCGGATCTTCACGGGTGCTATGAAACATTCAGCAGCATCCAGTTGACATGTTGTAAATATATAGTAAAATATCTGATCAGTGTAAACAATGAGTACACAATGAGACAAGGTCCCTGCTCACAATGGGATCTTAGCGCTACAGGAAGACCCGTTTCAGGAAAATCTTGTACAGGTAAGATACCGAAACTTTGCATTAGGGTAAGATTTTCTCACAAAACTCTAAGATTTATAAAGGAGAAAGTTTTGCGAAAGTTTTACCTCATATCTCCATTAAAATATTGTAATTTTGAAGTTTCTTTTTTTCATCATCATAATTATGAGAGTGATAAAGTACACTGAATGAAATGATCGTAGGACTCTGGTAAATAAATCTGAGGGGTTATGGGCCTTAAATTTACAAGACTTTCATTAAACGGGCCCCTGGAGTGATGGTTGTAGCACTGAGATTTTGCTTTGGGAAATGAGGCTAAGGTGATCATTTGACAAAAGTCAACACTGTTTGAAATGTATGTTCGCAAAGGGTCCCATAGTGTATGTTTCTCAGGGAGCTGAGAAAGACAAAATGGATGGAAATTGATATCGGAAACACCTGCCTGTGCTTTCTATGGCACAGAATTCTCTTTCTATGATGACATACTCAAAATAGTACAGGGTAATATTCATTGGTGCAAAACTACCAACATGGACACACAATACCCTCAATCAGAGGATCTCAGAATTTGGTGTTATCGTTACTTCTTGAAGGATACAATATTAAGGCACATAAGTGTCGAAAACAGTCAAAAACGTTTTAATACATATGAATAATTACTATGACAACATTTGGTTTGCAACAACTGTGAATACCAGGATAATTTGAGTTACCACGGTAACATATAATGCAGAGTTAAGAACCAATAAGCATGAACAACATATCCAACCGTGACAATGTTGAAATATATGGTCGAGTGTTGTCTGTCCCAAATATCTTTAAATACTTATAATTTTGCAAATAATAGGAAAACTAAATATTCCTAAACAGACTTGATAGACGGATCATCTACAGCATATTCATAATCTTTGGTAAAGAAAAGATGGAAGAATGTATTTTACAAATATTATTTGGCATCGTGCATATATTTGGATGGAAACATCCACAAATATACAAGGTCCACATACCCTTCAGTGCTTTGGGCAGACAATGAAAGACACAGTGAAACCACAAATTTGTGTGATTAGCAGATCCTGGCACAGCCAAGGGATGTAACTCTGCAAGTCAGATCAAGCAAATGCAGATAGATGTCATCTGTACATATATCAACAGATTAAGTATTGTCATGAATAAAACAAGCCTCTGGTCCAGCCTTAGCGTTCATTGAGTCATTACGAAATCTTTCAAGCTTATCGAAAAAGTTCTCCTTTCTTCTTTTGGCAAGAGGTCTTTCCAGTACGCTGGTCCTACTCTGTGGAATTCTCTCCCTCTCCACATAAAGCAGTCATGCACATTGGAAACTTTCAAAATTAAGTTGAAGACTTTCTTTTTTTCCAAAGCCTATCCCTAAAATCAATCTTTCTGTCATCAATTTCAATGTATATTTATTTTGCTATTTTATCCTCTGTATGCATTGTATGTATGCTTTTATGTAGCGCCTTGAGCATGTATCAGTGGGTGGAAAATGGCGCGCTAAAAATATCCATTATTATTATTATTATTATTAAACCTATCAACTCTTGTGCAAATTGCATATTACATTGGAGTACATCAATGAGAATAATTATTGAAGCTTATAGATTGATTCAACTTCTTTGACAGTGATGGATGGTTCTTCAAAATGTGTTACGCACAGTTTGCAATTTTGAATGTGATTTTTAGAGAAATGTGCCTGCAAAAATACATAAAAAAAGATGATATTTATTTCTGACAAAATCCCTGTATAAGCATATTTTTATTATAATGGATATTTGTATAGCCCACACACCAGTGCATGCTCAGGGTTGTGTACTGTATACTAGGGGTTGTGACAACACTGACAGAGTCTGCACACAAAGTTGATTCCAAGGTTTTAACACCCGGTCACAGGTGGGCTCGATCCCGGCACACCTCAACCTCGCTGGATCACTAGCCTGGCGCCTTAGCCAGCTCTCCCACCATGCCCCCCCATACACATACAACAGAGGGTTACTATCCTTTATGTAACATGCAAGAAAGGTTCTTCTTCAAGAATGATGGAGCTAGTACAGATATACAAAATGGTCCTTGGCCTATGTTGATTGTTTTAAGTGCCATTCCATTTTTTAAAGATTCTCTACTACTTGAAGACATACAAAAGATAGATGACTTTATGTCCAAGGCTGGTAGAAGCTCCCTATACCAGACAAAAGTAAAAACATGTTCCACAGCCCATGTCTGGTTTAGGGCCCTGTTCGACAAGATCTGAGTGCGATGATGACCATAAACCTATGGTAATTTATGGTTGCTAATGCTGAGACTTTGAAAATATATAGTTTTCATAGAAGTATTCCATGTATATTGAAAAGGTACCTCATTGAGCTGGGAGTTTGAATCTGAATAGAATCTGAGACTTGCTTCATTTTGAGTTTCAGAGTGTAAGTGAGTGTGTGAGTTTAGTTTTACGCTGCTTTTTGCAATATTCCAGCAATATCACGGCAGGGGACACCAGAAATGGGCTTCACACATTGTACCCATGTGGGGAATTGAACCCAGGTCTTCGGCATGATGAGCGAATGCTTTAACCACTAGGCTACCCCACCACCCTGGACTGACAGGCAGGGAAAATGATGTGCTCAGGGGTGAGTGAGTGAGTTGGGTTGTATGCTGCTTTTAGCAATATTCCAGCAATATCATGGTGGGGGACACCAGAAATGGGCTTCACTCATCGTACCCATGTGGGGAACCGAACTGGGGCCTTCAGTGTGACGAGCGAATGCTTTAACCACTAAGCTATCCCATGACTCTGAGACAGGATAAGTGTGGAGTTAGAACCATGAGATCGTTTTGTGGATCGGGGGCCCTGGTCTAGATGTTGAAAGTTCTACCATGAGTCAGGTTACATTAGTGTCTGAGTTAAACCTTTAACTGCCATTAGTGTCCGAGTTAACCCTTTAATTGCCATTAGTGTCCGAGTTAAACCTTTAACTGCCATTAGTGTCCGAGTTAAACCTTTAACTGCCCTTAGTGTCCGAGTTAAACCTTTAACTGCCCTTAGTGTCCGAGTTGACCCTTTAACTGCCTGACTGATAGTCATCACAAGGGAAATGGGGTTTGACTGTAATCCAACTTGTTACATCTGCCGATTGTGCTTACTCCAAGAGTTGTCTGCCCATAGGATCATGCACAGCACTGTAGGTTGAGTACAGACTGTAATGGTTATATCTGCATGCATACAGTCATAACACATACATGTGAAGTAACTACATTGGGGCTTGGGGAGATTCGCCAAGGAAATAATTCTGACACCTGTTGTTCAAGGCTGTTTCATAAACAGATTTTCTATAATGCTGCAACTGTGGACACAGAAAGTGAAGTGAGCACAGAATGGAAATCTGGTACATCATTCTGAAATTTAATGTCGGTTCATGATCTCTCAGAGTATCTTCATCCTCTGACGTGTTCACAAAATTGCACAATACGATAACCATGAACTTTTTTCCTCTTCTTTCTTGAATGATAGATCATCACTTGCGCCACCATTCTCATCGTCATCCATACCAGGGTCAAGGTCGCTATCACTGAGGTCAGAATCTGACTCCACATCAGAGTCACGTCCTGGGCGATTTAATCGGGAAATAAAATGCACATAGTTCTCTTCTTCTTCCTCCTCCTCTTCCTGAGATGGACTGGAACAGAAGACCAGATCATTTCATGTATGTCTTTATAGGTCAAACAACAACATATTCCACCAGTGCCTTGGCACTATTCAAAACACAAAATGTTGGGAAATTGTCTGATTTTTCCTGGTATGGACATTTCTGAACAAAGGCTGGACTCTTTCATGTATATCTGAATTGACACTCTTGAGCTACTGACATATCTGAACAAAGGTGTCTTGTCCTTCATGTTCTCCTGCAGAAAATGGGTACCCGGTGGGATAAATCATATGATTATTAACTTTCTAGAGCCTCACAGGCAGCCTCAAAAGAGACAGCGATGTGTATATCTTTGAACAAACACTCCTTGCCCACACACCAAGATAGCAGAATGACTGACAGACTGAGTTTGGTTTTACGCCGCTTTTAGCAATATTCCAGCAATATCACGGCGGGGGACACCAGAAATGGGCTTCACTCATTGTACCCATGTGGGGATTCGAACCGGGTCTTCGGCGAGACGAGCCAACGCTTTAACCACTAGACTACCCCACCGCCCCATAACAGAATGATACCTCTCTTAGTCACTCTGTTTGTTAGAAGTTATAAATACCTGCATACACGTGACAGGAAGTGTAATAAGGCAGTTTATAGGAATTTCTAAAAGTGCCAAGCTTTGCTTTGGTCATTATCAGACATTCACTGTGAGGTATTTTTTTTATTGTTTTAACTCCTGCAGCACAAATTGAAAAGCACCTGCTATGCTTATTGTGATACGGTCAATGTGCTGTTTATGACTTTGAAGCGACAGACAGGCACATAGTGTGCTAATGTCATCACAATAAATGTCTTATTGTAGTCGAACAATGGAGAGTTTGCACTTGTTACAACATCACAATGGATAAGTCAGCTGAGCAAGACAAAGGAATGGTTTGTTCCCGGGCTTTCAAATGTGTCAAGGTCCTCATCCCAACCTTGACCTGCTCCCGTCTTCATAACATATCACAATTTGTCTGGACAGATCACTCACAGACAATTGCAATTAACTGAGATTAACAATGGATTGGAAGGAGGTGAAACCCAAGATGTTTTAAAATACTAATTTGTTCATTTAAATTTTTTGCATCAGGCATGTCAAGTTTTATAAAAGGCAGTGACCGAAAAAATTAATCAAACACAAATACCAGCCCTGACCAGAATATAAGTATATTCAGGCAGTAGCTTATGCATAACTAATAGGGAGCGTTGTCATTCCTATACTGCTCAAAGAAGTTAAAGTGAGTGAGTGAGTTTAGTTTTACGCCACACTCAGCAATATTCCAGATATATGGTGGCATTCTGTACATAATCGAATATGGACCAGACAATCCTGTGATCAACATTATAAGCATCGATCTACGCAATTGGGAACCGATGACATGTGTCAACCAAGTCAGTTTCAGTTCTCAACAACAAATATGTGAAATCAGCTGAAAGCAATGCCGACCGATATATCATGCTGCTACACGTCTAACAACACCATCAGGAACCACGTCCGCAGGTAACCATGCAGAAAATAGCACACACAGCTGGAACATCAGGAAGTAAGTTATTCATGACATCAATCAATCCTAAATACATGTGCAATTTATGTTACCAGGACAGATGTCAAGGACAGAGTGTGTGAGTGACTGAGTTAGAGTGAGTGGGATGTGAGTGAGTGGAATGGTGAGTAAGTGAGTGAGTGAGTGAGGAAGTAGGATGGTGAGTGAGTGAACGAGTGTGTGAGAGGGGTGGTGAGTGAGTAAGCGAGTGTGTGAGTGGGATGGTGAGTGAAAGAGTGGGATGGTGAGTGAGTGAGTGTGTGAGTGGGATGGTGAGTGAGTGAGCAGGTGAGTGGGATGGTGAGTGAGGAATGGGTGAGTGGGATCGTGAGTGAGTGAGCAAGTGTGTGAGTGGGATGGTGAGTGAGTGAGTGAGAGGGATGGTGAGAAAGTGTGTGAGTGGGATGGTGAGTGAGTGAGCGAGTGTGTGAGTGGGATGGTGAGTGAGTGGGTAGTGGGATGGTGAGTGAGTGAGCGAGTGTGTGAGTTGGATGGTGAGTGAGTGAGTGGGATGGTGAGTGAGTGAGTGTGTGAGTTGGATGGTGAGTGAGTGTGTGAGTGGGATGGTGAGTGAGTGTGTAAGTGGGATGGTGAGTGAGTGAGTGAGTGAGTGTGTGAGTGGGATGGTGAGTGAGTTAGTGGAATGGTGAGTGAGTGAGTGAGGAAGTGGAATGGTGAGTTAGTGAGCGAGTGTGTGTGGGAGTGGGATGGTGAGGTGAGGTGAAATTGGGTTTAACGTCGTGCTTGAGAATATTTCGCTCATATGACGACGTGCATGCGTGTGTATGTGTATGTGCGGCTGCTTGTACTAGCCCAGACTGAAGCTGGTTTTATAGTGCTAGCCCACTGAGATACCATGCCGCAGTGAAGCATGAATACCCCTCAGACACATTATACTGACTCCGAGCCGACCAGTCCTTGTTGTACCCATTAATGCCGATCGCCACCAGGCAAGGACCAACAAGTACCATATTTTAACGTCTTTTGGTATGACGCGGTCGGGGATGAGTGGGATGATGAGTGAGTGAGTAAGTGGGACAATGAGTGAGTGAGTGAGAGCCAGCTGGTTCAGTATAAAGCCACTCAAACAGTATTCTAGTTATATTACAGCATGGCAGCTTGATGTTGGAGGGAAGACTGACTGAGTTTTAGTTTTACGCCACTTTTAGCAATATTCCAGCAATATCACAGCGGTTGGAGGGAAGAAGAATAGCTGATTAACAAGTCTTCCAGTGATAACACCATGTTGCAGTCTCAAAATATCAGGTACCGGATGTGGGGAAACAAACCCAGACCCCAGGATGTAACTGTCGGAAAATAACATGGGTCTTTGATGGGAGTAGAAATACCTCAACCTCTAATTTTGTGATATCTACCTGTGATATTTTTTAGTTTGTTATCCACAATCAACAATATTCCAGCTGCACAATGGTGGTTTGTAAATGATCAAGTCTGGACCAGACAATCCAGTGATTGAAAGTGATCTGTGCAATTGAGACATGATGACACGCATCAACCAAGCCAGTGAGCCGGACCACCTGATCCTGTTGAGCACCTTTCACAACAAGCATGGGTTGGTGAAGACTTCATCTTCTTACGTGGATCTTCTCTGGTGACCACCAGACTACTGGCTTCACCAATTGCAGGTAGATAAACCTTGGTCCTTGGTGGAGGGAGCAAACGCTTAAACATTGACCTCACTGCCAAATGCAGCACAAAAGGTCAGAACATAAACCTTGGTCCTTGGTGGAGGGAGCAAACGTTTAAACATTGACCTCACTGCCAAATGCAGCACAAAAGGTCAGAACATAAACCTTGGTCCTTGGTGGAGGGAGCAAACGTTTAAACATTGACCTCACTGCCAAATGCAGCACAAAAGGTCAGAACATAAACCTTGGTCCTTGGTGGAGGGAGCAAATGTTTAAACATTGACCTCACTGCCAAATGCAGCACAAAAGGTCAGAACATAAACCTTGGTCCTAGGCATGAAGAACTTATGCTCAATCCACAAGGCTGCAGACAGTTTTGTTTGTTTGTTGTTGAATGCCACTCTCAGCAATATTCCAGCTATACAGCAGCATTGTCGATGATTGAGTCTGGACCAGATATCCATTGATCGACATCCTGATCATCAATCTACGCAATTGGGATACGATGACATGTGTCAACCAAGTCAGTGAGCCTGACCACCGGATCACGTTAGTCGCCTCTACAAGCATGGGTTACTGAAGATCAATTCTAACTAATGGTGTGACGATTCACCGATATGCATCGATGTATCGATCCTTTGGCCACCGATACAGTGAATCGATACAAAGGTTTATACCGATACGATACTTCAAATGGGCCACGATACATCAATGTTTTACTTTGAATATTGCCTTATTGCGATATCTGTCAAGAAAAAAAGACTTACTTTTGTTTGATGATTAAAATATATACTTATATAAGTAAATGTTTTCTTGGAAATTCTTGCATCAAGAACTGTGTCAGACATATCGCTGGCATGTTATTAACATTCACAAAGACCGTGTATAAACTTAATTATCTCATTTCCGAATGAACATTGAAAAACGCTGGCCGAATTTGACGAAATACTATAAAATGGTTTTGTTTTGATCTTAAGGTGTTTTATAGTTGGTGTTAGAATTAAAGATTTTGGTATTGTGATATGCATCGTATCGCCACCCTTGTATCAGGATTTGTATCGTATTGCAGCTTCAGTGCACAATACTTTGGCAATATATCGTCGTGACTAAAAGTTTAGTGTCGTGATGTATCGTATCGCAGGTTGTATGCCAATACCAGCACTAATTCTAACCCGGATCTTCACAGGTGCTGCGGACAGCTCTCACACAGTATATACACACAATACACACAAAATACACAACACAAAACCATGCATCAGATTAACTACCATCACAATCACAGAGGTACAACATCGACAATCTCAATTCCTACACTTCTTCATCAACCACACAGGCTACTTAACTGGTCTATGCATCTACAGTTAAATTAACATAACGGAGAATTGTGAATAGATTACAACAAAAATATCTGTGGAAAGTGGTTTTTGGTGTGTTAAAGTGACATTTTGCATTCAACTGGTATCAGTGTAGGGTGGCAACAAACTACTTTCCTTTTCTCAATTTAAAGGTGTGATAAAAATATTTATGATCCAAACTATAAACTTGGCCTGATCCAGTAAACAGAACACAAGTGTACTGTATAAAAGTAAAGCACAACTTATAAATCCAAATGTAATAATCACTTTTAAATGATTCATATCCTGAATTCATGTTTCGAGAAAATATATTTGCTTCTTATGCAAGTTTTCAGAGGGTGCTGGAAAAGTTCAACCATTATACCAGTGACAGTATGTACAAAAAAAGTCAATAACAGTTTGGGGATATATCAGAAAATAAAAGGTTCCTAACATTTTTTAATGTCAGCTAACTTAGACGTTGCCAATCAAATGAAAATTTTCTTTCTAACAAATGACAGTGTTGCAATAAAGTATGTAGCCCAAAGGGACTGACTTTATCAATTTTGTCTGAAACATGAGACATAAAAATAGACTAGATAAACATAGACCAGATGAGTAAGCCGTCTATAATTATAAAAAATATTACCTTGGGTTACGTCTGACAAACCTGTCAAATCAGACCAGGTAAAACCCTTGACAAAAAAAAGAAATCAATATAGTATTTATATGTGAATATAAAATATATAAATTCAAGGCCAGAGATTAGCCTTGTTGATCCATGGAAACACATTGCATTGCCCTCAAAAGGCAATCAATGGAGAAAATCATATTTATCAAATTCCCTGATGACACCAGGTGTTCTCAAAAGGCAAGCATGTCCTGCTATACTGCTGAGATCCCTGCTCACACAGGTTGCATAATAAATAAGTCAGTGAGTGAGTGAGTTTAGTTTTACTCCGCTTTTAGCAATATTCAAGCAACATCATGGAGGGGAACACCAGAAATGAGTGAGTGAGTTTAGTTTTACGCCGCACTCAGCAATATTCCACCTATATGGCGGTCTGTAAATAATCGAGTCTGGACCAGACAATCCAGTGATCAACAGCATGAGCATCGATCTGCGTTTTTGTCAACTGATGACATGTGTCAACCAAGTCAGTGAGCCTGACCACCTGATTCCGTTGCCTCTTACGACAAACATGGATTACTGAAGATCAATATTCTAACCCAGACCTTCATGGGTACACCAGAAATGGGCTTCACACATTGTACCCATGTGGGAAATCGAACCCGGGGCGATGAACGAACACTTTAACCACTAGGATACCCCAGGCCCTTAAATAAGTGAGAGTTTCTTTGTAGTCTGATGCAGCATAACAGTGCTTCTACTGTTCTTTCATGAGTGAAGCTCATTTCTGGTGTCCCCTGCCGTGAATTATGATCTATTACAATGGTTTTGTTTGTTGATTAAAGCTTGTTGATTAACGCTGTACATTTAGATAATGGAGGATAGACCGACAATCCTGTGATTAACAGCATAAGCATAGATGTACACGATTGGGATACAATGACACGTGTTAACAAAGTCAGCGAGCCTGACCACCTGATCCCAGTCACCTCTTACGATAAGCATGGGTTACTGAAGATTAATTCTAACTCAGAGTGAGTGAGTGAGTGATATGGTTTTACGCCGCTCTTAGCAATATTCCAACAATATCACGGCAGGGGACACCAGAAATGGGCTTCACACATTGTACTCTAACTCAGATCCTCACGGGTATCTATTACAATGGAAACAGAGACATTGAGAAGCATTCCTCAAAGCTTGGAACATATAACAATAATATCATGTCATGTCAGTTTTATTATGGAGAAAATCCTTTGTACCAGGGGTGGAAATAACCCATTGCCCGACGTCTGAGTCCAGTGTTTTTTTCTGTCGGGCAAGCAAATTTGTATATCACACTGTACCGTGTCCAGTTGAGTTTCCAATGTTAATTATGTTGTTTATTTAAAAAATCAGCAAGAAAACGGTCGGTATAGTAGGAAAATTATCAGGGCAAGTGACTTTACATGTGCCACTGTACCGGAGTTAGGCTATCAATTTTAAAGTTATTTCCACCCCTGTGTACATGTATTTGTAGTGTTGACAAACCAAGGATCTTATTCCAGATGATTAGGCTTTAGAACCATTGACAGAAGATCTTTTCATGGTCAAGTCTGAGGTGCCTAGTACCCTTTGCCTTACAGCTCAGTAATATCTGGATAAAACACAAGCAGCTATTGGTACATTACTACTATTGGTCGGTAATGACATGGCAAAGATATCTCATTTTAAATTTCTGTCACCATCTGTCATTATGAGTGACAATGTTGTCATTGCACATGTCATTAACATTTAAGCTGTTCACATACTTTCACTCAATAGCTATGTCATTTGAGATATCTGATACTGCAGAATATTTTTGCATTAATTATTATTAACCAGCTCCCTTCAGAGTTCTTCGAGAGAGGATGTCATGTTTATCAACAAGTAAATTGCATGCAATACGACAAGTAAACTCCAACAGATGTCTGTTTTTGAATAAAATGACTTTGTCATTGTAATGAAGTAGTTTTAGATTACAATTGTAATGATTATGGGACAATTGTACTGGTAGGAGAACTTGAGATTAGAACCTCTAATGCATGAATGGGGAAATGAAGTTGTTACACCTTTGATTTGGCAACAATCCTTGTAAATAGCAACACTGATAAAGGTATTTTGTCGTTGACTGTATATCATGTTTTTTCACTCAGTTTCCTGCACAGTTTGGTGTTCAGTTTGATGCACAGTTTGGTGTTCAGTTTGATGTACAGTTTGGTGTTCAGTTTCCTGCACAGTTTGGTGTTCAGTTTGATGCACAGTTTGGTGTTCAGTTTGATGCACAGTTTGGTGTTCAGTTTGATGTACAGTTTGGTGTTCAGTTTCATGCACAGTTTGGTGTTCAGTTTGATGCACAGTTTGGTGTTCAGTTTGATGTACAGTTTGGTGATCAGTTTGATGCACAGTTTGGTGTTCAGTTTCCTGCACAGATTGGTGTTCATTTTGATGCAGTCAGGTGTTCAGTTTCCTGCACAGTTTGGTGTTCAGTTTCCTGCACAGATTGGTGATCAGTTTGATGCACAGTTTCCTGTTCAGTTTCCTGCATAGTTTGTTGTTCAGTTTGATGCAGTCAGGTGTTCAGTTTATTGCACAGTCTGGTGTTCAGTTTATTGCACTGTTTGTTGATCAGTTTGATGCACAGTTTGGTGATCAGTTTGATGCACAGTTTGGTGTTCAGTTTATTGCACAGTCTGGTGTTCAGTTTATTGCACAGTCTAGGGTTCAGTTTATTGCACAGTCAGATGTTCAGTTTGATGCACAGTCTAGGGTTCAGTTTATTGCACAGTCTGGTGTTCAGTTTGATGCACAGTTAATTCTTGTTTTCAACTGTGTTCAGTTAAATACCAAGCTAGGTGTTGGTGCACAGTCTGGTGTTCAGTGTGGAATAACCGGCTCTGATTTTCCCTTCAACTGGTGACTATTTGGTATCATTTGGAGTCCTTACAGACCAATTGGCTGTCTAGACTTAAACATGACCTATACAACTTCCTCAGGTGATGGTTTAAACATGCATCGTCCGTCATAAAATCAGATTGATAAGCCTTTAGACCACATGACCTTATCATACTAGCACTAAATGAGCCATGATGTCTGCACGCTGCTTGTGACATACATCTTGACATAAAAGACATACGTCTCATATTTCAAGAAAACATCTTGAAACAAATTAGTTTCATGAGGGTCTGGGATAAAATGGTGAGCTGGCAATATCTTATCACATTTCTACATTTTAAGTAAAGAAAATTGACAATCAAGACCAAAACGTGTTGTCTTTGATTATGAAATGCATTTTATCATTACTGTGTAATGTGTAGTTCTAAACAAGAGTGGTGTGTTTGTTGTGTGTTTTGGGTCTAACACTATTAAAACAAGAAGTGACTTGAGTGAGTGAGTGAGTGAGTGAGTATGGTTTAATGCCGCTTTTAGCAATATTCCAGCAATATCATGGCAGGAGAAACCAGAAATGGGCTTCACACAATGTACCCATGTGGGGAATCGAACCAAGGTCTTTGGCGTGACGAAGCGATGCTTTAACCACAAGGCTACCCTACTGCCCCAGAAGTGACTTGAACAAACAGTACCATAGTGATATAGACTGCATGCTCATGAGTACAACATTATAAAAATCGTCAGCTGTTGGTATTGATATTTAAACATTTTCCACAAACATAGATGAAAACTTGACAAATATGACTATTGTTTCACATGTACATATATAACTGTCTGTTTTCTAGTATTTCATTCACCTGATGAAGAAATAAGAAGATACTCCATACGTTGTGTAAATATCCATAAATTCTCGCGTTCTGTGTATCACTTCCAAAGGTCGTTCTAAGACTCAACATGAAGCTAGTGATTTAATTTCAAGAACATTTATTTTAACAGAATCACATTTTTTCACATAATCTCTAATTTTTTTCTAAAAACTCAATCAGGCATTAACGATGGACATTAAATGATATTTGTTTACATACAATGCTGCAGAACACAGAGACTGGTCTTTGGGGAACAAGAATTAGAAAACATTAATGATTTCCAACAAAGCTTTGTTTTTGCTTATTTAAAGTTTAACGCTTCATTCCTACTATATGAATGGTAAATTAATGAGTCTGGGCTAGACAATCCAGTGATCAACAGCATGACTGACTGAATTTGGTTTTACGCCGCTTATAGCAATATTCCAGCAATATCACGGCGAGGGACACCAGAAATGGGCTTCACACATTGTGCCCATGTTGGGAATCGAACCCGGGTCTTCGGCGTGACGAGCCAACGCTTTAACCATTAGGCTACCCCACCGCCCCTCAACAGCATGAGCATTGATCTACGCGACTGGGATACGACGACATGTGTCAACCATACCAGCAAGTCTGACCACCCGACCCTGTTAGTAGTCTCTTACAACAAGCATGGGTTGCTGAAGACCAGTTCTAACCCGGATCTTCACGAGTGTATCCAGCAATCTCTTCTCTGCGATAGTGAAGGTTTGTGCCCAATCCTCATTGGTCTCAGACCATCATGCATTATAATTCCATGGACCAGGGACCAGTAAAAACATTCAGTTTTGGATAAAAAACTTCATTCCTCAAGTTTTGACACACACCAACAGTCCCCGTTTCTCCCACCTCCTGTCATACATTCCTGTGTATTCCCTTCTGTCTCGGAAAGACTTTCTGCTAATGTTTGTTTATAATGAGTGAGTGAGTTTAGTTTTATGCCGCACTCAGCAATATTCCAGCGATATGGTGGGCAGTCTGTAAATAATCGAGTCTGGACCAGACATTCCAGTGATCAACAGCATGAGCATCGATCTGCGCAATTGGGAACCGATGACATGTGTCAACCAAGTCAGCGAGCCTGACCACCCGATCCCGTAAGCTGCCTCTTACGACAAGCATGGGTTACTGAAGGTCAATATTCTAACCCGGATCTTCACGGGTCGTTTGTTTATAAGGTGCTGAAAATCATTTGCAGAGATTTTATAGTTCAAATCTGCCCATATATTTTCACACTTCACTAGATGGACTTACGAGTACCAACAGATTAAACACGACCTTGAAAGAATACATCCTCAAGAGAGAGGCATAAAGCGACTATTGAATTACAACCTTTCCAACCTTTAAACAAACAGTGAGTGAGTGAGTTTAGTTTTACGTCGCTTTTAACAGTATCCCAGCAATATCACGCCAGGGGGGACACCAGAAATGGACTTCACACATTGTGTCCATGTGGAGAATCGAACCCGGCTCTTCAGCGTGACGAGTGAACGCCTTAACCAGTTGGCTACCCACTGCCCCCTTTAACTAACAGGTTACCCCTACCAGGGAACATATATGTAATAAATCATTGTCACACAAACTGTAACACAGTTTGATCACTGTATTTTCCCCTTTGTGAAGATACCTAACAAAGGCATGCGAGTGCAGAAAAGCTATATCTAATGTGTAATTGACTTATTCACGCCCACAAGAACATAAAGCTCTTAGGTTAACAACCTTTCATACAGCTATTTGCCTTGACTGATGTGAACTAGCAAAAGAAATACAGAGGATATAATGGCAGAATTACCTACAAACATCTTTTTGTAACAGAACTTTGATATTCAAACTTTATAATTGGCTGTCGTGAAGAAGTGTCTCGCACACTGTGAAAAAAGGGTCAATCATCTCAGGTTGCTGTCATGGGTTATCTTTCCTTGCAGTATTGTGAAGTCTTTACCAGCAGTATTGTGAAGTCATTTCTACCAGCATTGTGAAGTCATTACCAGCAGTACTATGAAGTAATTTCTACCAGTATTGTGAAGTCATTACTACCAGTATTGTGAAGTCATTTCTACCAGTATTGTGAAGTCATTACTACCAGTATTGTGAAGTCATTACCACCAGTATTGTGAAGTCATTACCACCAGTATTGTGAAGTCATTACCACCAGTATTGTGAAGTCATTTCTACCAGTACTGTGAAGTCATTTCTACCTGTATTGTGAAGTCATTACCACCAGTCTTGTGAAGTCATTACCACCAGTATTGTGAAGTCATTACCACAAGTATTGTGAAGTCATTACCACCAGTCTTGTGAAGTCATTACCACCAGTACTGTGAAGTCATTACCACCAGTACTGTGAAGTCATTACCAGCAGTACTATGAAGTCATTTCTACCAGTATTGTGAAGTCATTACCACCAGTACTGTGAAGTCATTTCTATCAGTATTGTAAAGTCAAAATTATGATGCCATCATATGGGTTTTTAATGAACTGTGTGGACTGTGTGGACTCATGGGTACACAAAAACCAGGGACATCATCTGGACAGCACCAGTTTTGGCAGATTGTGTCAGGTATATATTCACTGACCATTACCTACTGCCAACACATGGGGGACAATAACCAGTGTGCTGACACAGAATTCTAAACTAAAACTAACAGTTGTTTCAGAGGCCATGAATTTGTCCTGGTAATAATTTTGTCCTCCAAAATGCAATAAATCACACAAATAAAAGCATCAAGACCCTTTCTGTATTTATACAAAATATCTACTGAATGCTGAATCTATTATAACAAATATGTATTAATCTACCAATAAATAAAATCCCTTGAAAACTTCCTTGAAAACATTCTGTTTTCAAGATACATCATTTATCAGTCAGTTTTGTAACCGACCGTTAAAAGAACAATGAACTTTCACAGAAATCTCTGTCACATCAAGTTTCTATGCAGCCTCACAGCTAACTCACTCACTCACCCAAAGCACTAATTAGGGGTCAAGATAAAGGCATCCTTTTTCATAGACAGGCCACCAAACATTAGTCACCCAATCCGCCAATTATTTTCTCCTTCAAATCCAGATACAATTTCCATCGAATCAAGACAAGAACAGACATAAGAAATTATCTAAATAAATTCAATCCAAGCCCAAATTGCATTACAACAGGTATCAAACTTCAAATTAGCGAACACAGCACATTCAACAGGAAGCCGACATCACGTTACACCATGTCCTCGTTAAATGGGACATAATTATGACAACAAGCAGACAGCCTACTAAGAAAGAGCAAGGCGGACAGTGAATCATCCTCCTCGAGGATCAAGCTATTTCCCCAATATCCCACAGACATATGTTATATTTGTCTCAATACGTTCCTAGAATTGCTCCATTGTCTCGTATTGCGAGATGACTCACAGTCAGTATATTAATAGCCGGCCGTCATTAATTGGCCCGAGACAGTAGCATGGCAGTATGACTTGCTCAGGCTGTCGTTATTTATGCTTGTGTCACAGATCCAGTCGGAAATAGACGCAAATATAATTGCTCTCAAGTGCTAAGCATGAAAAACCCAGTTTGGGAATATCAACAGGGGTGGCATCTCTAATTATAGTCTCCTAATACAGATTTAAACTGGTCACATCAGAGAAAACAGTGGTTTGAAGCTAATACATAGTTATTTAATCAACTTTGGTATTAGGAGGGTTGTAAATAAATGAAAACAAACAGCCCTCGAGTGAAGTCATACATTTAGATACACTTTGAGGGCAAACTCGTCACACAAGGCTAGATTTTCTTGTAAACAACACGATCTGCAATAACAATGTTATATTTAGGTGTTTATGTTCCTTCGATTACGATTACCATAAATCCCACAAAAATTCACATCCGGTTTGTAGCGTACAGCAAGAACGTCAGACAATTGTATTTTGGTACAAAAATATCAAAATCTGCTGATAGTTGATCAAAAGTGACACAATTATGTAAAAATTCATTGAACGACAAGGAGTTGACACAGGCTGAAACTAAATGAATCAAGGAAACTTTTGATCATACTGTTTTTGACATGCATAAACATGTTATAATGCTAGTCATGTCCTTTCTAAGTTAATTACAGTGAAACACTTTCTAAATTCAGAAAAATACTAGGGCAGAAGGTGTAATCATTGGGAAATTTTGGAAAAAGTCCAAATCTCTTGAGCTTTACAGGGATCTAAACCTAAAATTTGTAAGCTTTCCAAATAAAAGCTGATTCACCGTTTCGATTTACTTTTATCTGCTTGAGATTTAAGAAGCATTGTAGTAGCTTAAAATGACAGTTAATGATGAGAAAGAGACTCTGCACAGAACTAACAAACAGACACCTTTACAGGTCTGTCTAACACCTTTATAGTCTGTTGAAAACCTTTACAGGTCTGTCTAACACCTTTATAGTCTTCTAACACCTTTACAGGTCTGTCTAACACCTTTATAGTCTGTCTAACACCTTTACAGGTCTAACACCTTTATAGTCTGTCTAACACCTTTACAGGTCTGTCTAACACCTTTATAGTCTGTCTAACACCTTTACCGGTCTGTCTAACACCTTTATAGTCTGTCTAACACCTTTATAGTCTGTCTAACACCTTTATAGTCTGTTGAACACCTTTACTGAGTAGTTAAGTCAACTGAGGTTGAAATGTTCATTTGGCAGACAATGTTTAGAGTAGTTGGATGACCATATTCAACAGCTTGAATCCTGAAAGTTTCTATGTCTTCAAAACCACCCCAAACTATTGCACATGTAATACACGTGGTAACCCCTCAGGCAAGCAATTAAGTCAATTTAGGGCCAATTGTCTACCCAAAGGAATGTCCTTCCAAGAAATATAAAAGATTTTCCAAGTCCAAGATACCAGCAGGAAAGTTACAGCCTGGATTCCGCCAGTGTGACAGACCCTCCTGTACTTATACTGAGAGACTACGGTATGATGTCACCGGGAGTCCTATAACACTCAAGGACCTATCTGGGGTACACGCCTCTTAGGCACTGACTACCTTGCCCAAATGAACTTTAATACCACCTCAAAACATATATTGTCTTAGCCTTGACTCCCAGCCACTGTGGACATGGTCATGCGCAGTGAGCAAAGGATGCCACATTACATACATAATTTATTAAATCATTCATCCAACATGACTGATAGAAGATAAAAGAGTATATGATTCCAAAAATAAGAAACATACACCTCTCAGAAGATCTGAGGGTTTCATTAATGTAATTGTCAATAATATACAGAAGATTTGAGGCTTATCGCTGACTGACTGCTTGTGGAATTTCAAACAATGAGACTAGACAATTACTCTTTAAATTAAATACCAGCGCCTTGAGCATGTACTAGGTGCGTGGATATGTGTGCTATATAAATATCCTATAATAATCAAAATTCTCTGGGCCTGATTAACAGCTAATTATTTTTATTGTCCAGAGACATTTTAATCCATGGAAAAGGTCATGACTGCATCTACAAATTGTAAAGATTATAGTGACAATACCCAAATGAACAAAATCGTCAGAAGTTAATTAATGATACAGTAGTAATTCGGGGTCAGACAATGAAATCACTCATTATGTGATTTTAGACTCTCTCAAATGGGTGACTGTACTCAGCAGCAATGAAATATGACACAGGGAGGCTGTAGCAGCATCCTACGTTTACAGGGATCTGAGTCATCCATCGTTCTGGTATGGTTGTCGTTAGATACGAGTATCATGCCCACAAATATCATCTCACGTGATACAATAAGAGGCGGACATGGTATAAAGTTGTTCCATTGCGTTTCATCATTATCTGATCAGTGATTCAATTATTGCCCAGATTGTATTTCCTGTTGGACAAATGAAAGATGAAGACATTTAACATGGAATGGGAACTGACTAACATGAGCATCACCTCTATGCAATCATGAGAATCTTGTTTGTGACTACATCCTGAAGTCCTGCTTTAAGTAAAGACCATCTTCACTAAACAGACCGGTTTTACCATCCGTTCAGTCACTGGTTTGTGTTTTGACCATCCATTCAGTCACTGGTTTGTGTTTTGACCATCCATTCAGTCACTGGTTTGTGTTTTGACCATCCCTTCAGTCACTGGTTTGTGTTTTGACCATCCCTTCAGTCACTGGTTTGTGTTTTGACCATCCCTTCAGTCACTGGTTTGTGTTTTGACCATCCCTTCAGTCACTGGTTTGTGTTTTGACCATCCATTCAGTCACTGGTTTGTGTTTTGACCATCCATTCAGTCACTGGTTTGTGTTTTGACCATCCCTTCAGTCACTGGTTTGTGTTTTGACCATCCATTCAGTCACTGGTTTGTGTTTTGACCATCCATTCAGTCACTGGTTTGTGTTTTGACCATCCATTCAGTCATTGGTTTGTGTTTTGACCATCCATTCAGTCACTGGTTTGTGTTTTGACCATCCATTCAGTCACTGGTTTGTGTTTCACTGGTTTGTGTTCCATTCAGTCAGTCATTGGTTTGTGTTTTGACCATCCATTCAGTCACTGGTTTGTGTTTTGACCATCCATTCAGTCACTGGTTTGTGTTTTGACCATCCATTCAGTCATTGGTTTGTGTTTTGACCATCCATTCAGTCATTGGTTTGTGTTTTGACCATCCATTCAGTCACTGGTTTGTGTTTTGACCATCCATTCAGTCACTGGTTTGTGTTTTGACCATCCATTCAGTCACTGGTTTGTGTTTTGACCATCCATTCAGTCACTGGTTTGTGTTTTGACCATCCATTCAGTCACTGGTTTGTGTTTTGACCATCCATTCAGTCACTGGTTTGTGTTTTGACCATCCATTCAGTCACTGGTTTGTGTTTTGACCATCCATTCAGTCACTGGTTTGTGTTTTGACCATCCATTCAGTCACTGGTTTGTGTTTTGACCATCCATTCAGTCACTGGTTTGTGTTTTGACCATCCATTCAGTCATTGGTTTGTGTTTTGACCATCCATTCAGTCACTGGTTTGTGTTTTGACCATCCATTCAGTCACTGGTTTGTGTTTTGACCATCCATTCAGTCACTGGTTTGTGTTTTGACCATCCATTCAGTCATTGGTTTGTGTTTTGACCATCCATTCAGTCACTGGTTTGTGTTTTGACCATCCATTCAGTCATTGGTTTGTGTTTTGACCATCCATTCAGTCACTGGTTTGTGTTTTGACCATCCATTCAGTCACTGGTTTGTGTTTTGACCATCCATTCAGTCATTGGTTTGTGTTTTGACCATCCATTCAGTCACTGGTTTGTGTGTTTTGTGTTTTGACCATCCATTCAGTCACTGGTTTGTGTTTTTTGACCATCCATTCAGTCATTGGTTTGTGTTTTGACCATCCATTCAGTCATTGGTTTGTGTTTTGACCATCCATTCAGTTGGTTTGTGTTTTGACCATCCATTCAGTCCCATCCATTCAGTCACTGGTTTGTGTTTTGACCATCCATTCAGTCACTGGTTTGTGTTTTGACCATCCATTCAGTCACTGGTTTGTGTTTTGACCATCCATTCAGTCACTGGTTTGTGTTTTGACCATCCATTCAGTCACTGGTTTGTGTTTTGACCATCCATTCAGTCACTGGTTTGTGTTTTGACCATCCATTCAGTCACTGGTTTGTGTTTTGACCATCCATTCAGTCACTGGTTTGTGTTTTGACCATCCATTCAGTCACTGGTTTGTGTTTTGACCATCCATTCAGTCACTGTCACTGGTCCATTGTGTTTTTGTGTTTTTTGATCCATTCAGTCACTGGTTTGTGTTTTGACCATCCATTCAGTCACTGGTTTGTGTTTTGACCATCCATTCAGTCACTGGTTTGTGTTTTGACCATCCATTCAGTCACTGGTTTGTGTTTTGACCATCCATTCAGTCACTGGTTTGTGTTTTGACCATCCATTCAGTCACTGGTTTGTGTTTTGACCATCCATTCAGTCACTGGTTTGTGTTTTGACCATCCATTCAGTCACTGGTTTGTGTTTTGACCATCCATTCAGTCACTGGTTTGTGTTTTGACCATCCATTCAGTCACTGGTTTGTGTTTTGACCATCCATTCAGTCACTGGTTTGTGTTTTGACCATCCATTCAGTCACTGGTTTGTGTTTTGACCATCCATTCAGTCACTGGTTTGTGTTTTGACCATCCATTCAGTCACTGGTTTGAGTTTGGTGTAAAACAATACTCACTCACTCACTACTAATTTAGAGGGAGCTATACATTTACAACCTATTCTGTCTGTCCAAACCAATGCTGACTATAATGTATCTGATTCATGCAGAGTTTACTCTCACCTAACACAGACTCATGTACAGCATGAAAACTATATGCTTTTCGCTGTTCTGATTTCATCAACCATGGTGTCCAAAAACAGGAGTTGTTTACGGACCCTTCAGAACTTCACCTTTAACACTCCCAGGACTCAGTACATTTCGTCAGTTGTGTCACAATAATGATTGTGTCTGGTGTCTGCAATAATCCCGCAGAACCACTGTACACGGTGTATGAGTCATGTCAAAGTCATAATCAGCCCCATTGTCAGTACGGAGTGACACGAGATCTGGCAGGAGTGCATGTCAAGGTGGAACAGATTCACCACTAATTAGGGCACCTGCGGGAGAGGAAATCAGCCACATACTGACATGTGTAACTATTGATCGGACAAGTTGCAGCCTTCAAGGTCAGGTGGTAGAATAGTAATGTATCAACAAAACAGGAAAATTGAGAGTAAAATCCAAAATATTGAAACAATTAACAACAATATATACATGACCAAAACATCCTCCGACATGTTTCGTATGAATCATCAGTGACTTACATCATGAAATTTACTTCTTTGTTTGAACATGATTTTCACATTGTGGACTGGCGACCTTGGCTTAGTTTTTCCCACCGATTAACTCCTATACTGATGTACTTTACACTTTACCTGTACATCTTGCAAACTTTAATGGTGATTTGTAGAAAACAGCAGTGTGTTTGTTTTTTTTTTACACCATACTGTTCCAGTTGTTTGGTGGTCGTGTTCCAGATAATCAGTGAGGTGGTTGTGAGTGAGTGAGGAGTGAGTGAGTGAGTGAGTGAGTGAGTGAGTGAGTGAGCCAGCAAGTTTACACCAGACAGGGGTTCCACACATTGTCGCTGGTCTTCGGGGTGGTGAGCGAACTCTTGAACCACTAGGCTGTCCCACTGCCCGGACAAGACAATGAGATCATAAGCTGTGATGTACTGTATTGGTATATGATGACTTCCTTCTACCAAGTCAGTGGGCCTGGCCACCCAATCCCATCAGATGCCTCTCTGACAAGTTGGAGATGCTGAAGACCATTTTCAACCTGCATAACAAGTGGCTTTACTCTACAGCGTACCACTTTCAGTTGCAGAGAGGTTAGTGATATCATTTGATTCTGATGTCATCACCCGACCGCGTCATACCAAAAGACGATAAACTACGGTACTTGTTGGTCCCTGCCTGGCGCTCGGCATTAATGGGTACAACAAGGACTGGTTGGCTCGGAGTCTGAGTATAATGTGTCTGAGTGGGGTATTCATGCTTCACTGCGGCATGGTATCTCAGTGGGCTAGCACTATAAAACCAGCTTAAGTCTGGGCTAGTACAAGCAGCAGCAGATACACACGCATGCACGTCGTCATATGAGTGAAATATTCTCAAGCACGACATAAAACCCAATTTCACCTCACCTCACCTGATGTCATCAACATGGTTTGTGAAGCATTGTGATGCAATTGTATTTGGATATCTCCTGGGGGATATTGTCTGATCTCACCGAAACAGTATTTCCTGTTGAAGACCTTGACCGCCACTGAATAAATGTGGCATGTTTCAGAGTTACTGAGTACAAAGAACCTCAATGCTAACAGTTTCTTTACATATTATGGAGGTTGTAGGGTAGGTCAGTAGTTAAAGCATTTGTCAAAGACCCAGGTCGATTCCCCACTTAGGTACAATGTATGAAGACCTTTCCAGATGTCCCCTGCCATATATCGCTGGAATCTTGTTTAAAGCACCATAAAACCATATCTACGTTCAGAGAGCTATATGCAAGTGTGGGAGGTTCTCTGTGTTTTAGATATTGAACAAACATATTATATGAATAGCAAAACAAAACAAAGCTTAGTTATTTATTAACTTAAAGGGATTTAACTGCTTGAAATAAGTATTGCAGGGAGGGCTAGGCAGTATGGAAGGCAGTGTGTGAGGTGAGGTGTGTGTGGTGAGGCAGTGTGTGAGGCAGTATGGGGTGGTGTGTGAAGCAGTATGTGGCAGTGTGTGAGGTGAGGTGGTGTGTGAGGCAGTATGTGAGGCAGTGTGTGAGGTGAGGTGGCATGTGAGGTGGTGTGTGAGATGGTGGTGTGCAAGGTAAGGTGGCGTGTGAGTCAGTGTGTGAAGCAGTATGTGAGGTGAGGTGGTGTGTGAGGTCAGGCAGTATGAGGTGAGGTGTAGTGTGACACAGTGTGTGAGATGAGGCAGTGTGGGGTAAGGTGGTGTGTGAGGTGAGGTGGTGTGTGAGGAAAGGTGTGAGGTGAGGTGGTGTGTGAGGTGAGGTAAGGTGGTGTGTGAGGCAGAGTGTGAGGTGAGGTGGTGTGTGAAGCAGTTTGTGAGGCAGTTTGAGGTGAGTGTGAGGTGGTGTGTGATGTGAGGTGGCGTATGAGGTGAGGTGGTGTATGATGTGAGGCAGTGTGGTGGTGTGTGAGGTGAGGTGGTGTGTGAGGTGAGGCAGTGTGATGGTGTGTGAGGTGAGGTGTTGTGTGAGGTGAGGTGTTGTGTGAGGTGAGGCAGTGTGGTGGTGTGTGAGGTGAGGTGGTCTGTGAGGTGAGGCAGTGTGATGGTGTGTGAGGTGAGGTGGTGTGTGAGGCAGTGTGTGAAGCAGTATGTGAGGCGAGGTGGTGTGTGAGGTGAGGTAAGGTGGTGTGTGAGGCAGTATGTGAGGTGGTGTGTGAAGCAGTATGTGAGGTAAGGTGGTGTGTGGTGAGGTGAGGTAGTGAGGAGAGGTGGCATATGAGGTGAGGCAGTGTGTGAGGCAGTGTGCGAGGCGGTGAGTGAGGTATATTCCAGCTGGATTTGTATTGTTGAGAGCAGTATATGTTGGAGAAACACGTCCAACGATTTGTATCAGATTTGGAACTCCGAAATCCAAGGATTTTATATCTAATAAAAACCCAAATAGATGTGTTGTATCATTCTTATAAAATTGAAAATATATTTCTAAAACAAATTTACATTTCAAAAACTCATTTCCTGATTGCTAGGAAACAGTAAAATGAGTCTCTTGCTTGTGTAGATGAGATTCTTAAACCATTGTGTCTTTCAGTCAGGTTCACACGCTAGTTTATAAATACGAAGGTTCCAAATTTGAGCCACTGAAATATGAAATCAATGGCATTTGCACGTACAACTGGAGGGATTTTGAATATACCTACCCAGGATATACTGGTATCAGATGTATTTTAAGATTGGGTTGGGACGGAGATGGGAACTCATGATTATTATTTTAACCCATTTTTAAGTGCTAGTGGGATAAAATATGATTTATTTATGGTTCATTGTTTTAGCTACATTCGGCAATATTCCAGCTATATCAGCGGTCTGTAAATAATTGAGTCTGGACCAGACAATCCAGTGATCAATAGCATGAGCATCAATCTATGCAGCTGTGATACAATGACATGTGTCAACCAAGTCAGCGAGTCTCTGATCCCGTTGCTAAGTTGCCTCTTACGACAAGCATGGGTTGCTGAAGACCAAGTCTAACCTGGATCTTCATCGGTTCATAAAATATGAACAACCAGATGGTGATAAGAGATGACCAAATGAAAACATAGGTTTCAGGTTGAGGGCTCATCCAGATTAGTTTCAGTACGCGAAAAGCAAGGTATTATCAGCTATCATTAATTATTATTAACTCCCACACATAGTTCCTATGGATACGTATCTTGATACTATTGCCAGGATACAGTTTTAATTATATAGTCGCATCACTTTGTGAGTCTCTCTTAAAGGCTGTATACAGAATTCAGCATGCTTGAGAATAGCAAGTTCTACCTGGCTAACTCTGATTTCAAGGCCATACAAAACTACAGGGTTAAGACAGCTATTTGGAAACATTTTGTTCTTAAAAATATTTTCATTTTGATAAAAACATTACAATGAGTGTTCTAAATCACCAAATAAACATTAGATTGATCTCTGTCCTATCTGACTAACAGGTACAAGTGTACCTGAAATACTTCTCAACGATCCAGGTATATAAACTGAAGTACCATATTAAAGCCCCTCCCTTACTTGGAGCTATGAAAGGAATTACAATAACACGCATAGCAAACATGTCTGAGAGCTGTGTCAGCGTACCAGAATGTAGTGCCGAACAGTATACACAGCCCCACCCACTTCTGTACCCGTAACTGCAAGCCCCAATTCACATGTCATTCCATACCCTCCAAGGACTTTGATTCATCACTGTCCCACATAGCTTCTTGTTTATTTTGTCCTTCCCACACCATAACAACCTACCCCCTGGTGTATCGCCCCTTCCCCAAGCTTTTTATGTGGGTATTGTGCCTGACCTACCCGCCGCTATTGTGTCCTTTCAATATCGAAATATTCTGACTGAGCTGTACCCATTTGTGCATCCTTCCCAGCTACATCCTTGTTCCATTAGCTACATCCCCAAGCCTAAGCTACACACATCCCTTTCTGAGCTGCAACCCCAAGCCCAAGCTACATCCCCAAGCCTAAGCTACACACATACCTTTCTGAGCTGCAACCCCACACCAAACCTCCAAACTCCTGTCTCAACTTACACCTATCCTGAGTTACTCCCCAACCTCAAGCTACTCCTAGCCCCCATCTACAACCCGATGACCTCCTCCTGTCCTGAAGGTGTACTTCCACCCCCAACCTCAAGCTACAACCTCCTTGGTGTGAGCCCCGTAAACCAATCTACAACCCGATCCACCTCAGCCCCTCCCTCGCAAGCTATTCTCCAAAGGTGTACTTCCTCTTCTGAGCTACACTCCAACCTCAAGCTACAACCTCCCTGGTTTGAGCCCCCGTAAACCCATCTACAACCCGATCCACCTCAGCCCCTCCCTCGCAAGCTACTCTGTCACCAAGGTGTACTTCCTCTTCTGAGCTACACCCCTAACCTCAAGCTACAACCTCCTTGGTGTGAGCCCCTGTAGACCCATCTACAACCCGATCCACCTCAGCCCTCCTCAAGTAAGCTACTCCAAAGGTGTACTTCCTCTCCTGAGCTACACTCCAACCTCAAGCTACAACCTCCCTGGTTTGAGCTCCCGTAAACCCATCTACAACCCGATCCACCTCAGCCCCTCCCTCGCAAGCTACTCTCCAAAGGTGTACTTCCTCTCCTGAGCTACACCTCAACCTCAAGCTACAACCTCCTTGGTGTGAGCCCCCGTAAACCAAGCTACAACCCGATCCACCTCAGCCCCTCCCTTGCAAGCTACTCTCCAAACGTGTACTTCCTCTCCTGAGCTACACCTCAACCTCAAGCTACAACCTCCTTGGTGTGAGCCCCCGTAAACCAAGCTACAACCCGATCCACCTCAGCCCCTCCCTTGCAAGCTACTCTCCAAAGGTGTACTTCCCTTCTGAGCTACACCCCAACCTCAAGCTACAACCTCCTGGTTTGAGCCCCTGTCAAAACCCATCTACAACCCGATCCACCTCAGCCCCTCCCTCGCAAGCTACTCTCCAAAGGTGTACTTCCTCTCCTGATCTACACCTCAACCTCAAGCTACAACCTCCCTGGTGTGAGCCCCTGTAGACCCATCTACATCCCGATCCACCTCAGCCCCTCCCTCGCAAGCTACTCTCCAAAGGTGTACTTCCTCTTCTGAGCTACACCCCAACCTCAAGCTACAACCTCCTTGGTTTGAGCCCCCGTAAACCCATCTACAACCCGATCCACCTCAGCCCCTCCCTCGCAAGCTACTCTCCAAAGGTGTACTTCCTCTTCTGAGCTACACTCCAACCTAAAGCTACAATATCCCTGGTTTGAGCCCCCGTAAACCCATCTACAACCTGATCCACCTCAGCCCCTCCCTCGCAAGCTACTCTCCAAAGGTGTACTTCCTCTTCTGAGCTACACTCCAACCTCAAGCTACAATCTCCTTGGTGTGAGCCCCCGTAAACCCAGCTACAACCCAACCCACCTGAGCCCCGCACCTCCAAGCTAAGCTCATGATGTTGATCAGTGGATTGTCTGGTCCAGACTTGATTATTTACAGACCGCCGCCATATAGCTGGAATACTGCTGAGTGCAGCATTAAACAAACAAAAAAACCAAAAAAAACCCAAACAAACATCCACACCTCTACCCTTTCACAATCCACCAAACGAGAATGACCTTGACCTACACTGACCTGCACACAGCAGGAAGGACTTGTGTCAGCGTGGACTTTCTAACCACGATATCATCTTGCCATTTGGACAACCAGGGTAATCCCCTTTCCAGTTCTTCCTGATTGTGAAAGTGTAATTGTTATATTTACAACTAGACGCCTATTTTGAAGTGACCTCAGGACTCAATTATGTGAACAAGGACATATGAATGGTTGAGGATATCCGTGTTGATGGGTCCTACGCAACAACGAGGATCTGAAGTTTAGCAGTGAAAACACATATCCTGATTCATGCTGAATTAGATTTCAGTGGGGACTTCCTCACTCTTGTTAGTAAGTTCTGTCAGATGCTCCTTTTAGAAAGGAGTGAGTGAGTGAGTGAGTTTAGTTTTATGCCCAACTCAGCAATATTCCAGCTATATGGCGGCGGTCTGTAAATAATCGAAGTCTGGACCTTTCCCATTGCCCTTCTTTTCTACAGACAGAATTGAATGACCGATGCTCATGCTGTTGATCATTGGATTGTCTGGTCCACACTTGATCATTTACAGATTGCTGCCATAAAGCTGTAATATTGTTAAGTGAGGCGTTAAACAACCGACCAACCAACCAATCTTTCAGAAAGACACTAGGATTATTAATCAGAGAGACTGCTTTGCTCAACAGGTGGATGGTTTTGTAGCTATATCACTGTGTCAGCCTGATGTAGGAGAAAAGCCAGACATTGATGTGACTCTCAAATGTTCACTGCTTTGGTCAAACACACAAGAACAGGTGAAATGAAATTCGAACCCACAGTCCCAGGTTTCTGGCATGCAAGGGTATGTAACTCTGCACTGTGAATTGTGGTTCATTAATGATGACTTAGACAAACGCTTAGTCTCTGAATATAAAATAATTTTATCTCAATAAATAAATCCATTTAAACTAAAAAGGAGTACCAGGGAGACAAAAATTCAGAACCTGGAGAAATCTAGACTTGCTTCATTTCGAGTTTTAGCATTGCATGGAGGGCTAGGTAGTTGTAGTAGTAGTGTAGTAGTAGGGAAACTGATATGGTTCAGGAACTGTGAGATGGACTAGTACGGTGGTGAGGAACCTAGATCTCTGCTAAATCAGGTGAATTGAAATTTGAACCCACAGTCCCAGGTTTCTGGAATGCTGAAGGGATTTAACTCTTTACTGCGAATTGTGGTTCATTAACAATGACAGGGCTAGTGGCCACTATCACATAAAACTGATCTTGACTACCCGACATGTGTAACCCACACACACCTCACTCTTTTGTGAAAGAGACTCTGAAAAGAATCACAAAAAAGCTCTAGAACTTTATCCTTTAAGTAGTTGTTTGATAGCTTAATCTTGTCAGTTTAAGCGCAGACTGCAACATCTCAGATGACAGTGAATGTTTTTCATCCGCACTGCACAACAATGAGAGCATCAGTAATGCTTAAACTCAGTTTGCTGATAGTCCATTTGAGTGAGTGAGTGAGTGAGTGAGTGAGTGAGTGAGTGAGTGAGTGAGTGAGTGAGTGAGTGAGTGAGTGAGTGAGTTTAGTTTTACACTGCTTTTAGCAATATTCCAGCAATATCACGGCTGGGGACACAAGAAATTGGCTTCACACATTGCACCCAAGTGCGGAATTGAACCCGGGCCTTCGGCGTGACAAGTGAACGCTTTAACCGCTAGGCTACCCCACCACCCCTTGAATGAAAGAAAATACAGGTTTCTTTGTTTGTTGTTTAATGCAACAATGGGCAAATTCCTGCTGTATGACGATGACCTGTAAGTAATCAGGTCAAGAGCAGACGATCCAGTGATTAGGTAATCAACAATCCATGATGTCAGGGAACTGCACCAGTCAAGTGAGTGAGTGAGTTTTACGCGCTTTTAGCAATATTCCAGCAATATCACGTAGGCTGACACCCGAAATTGGCTTAACACATTGTACCCATGTGGGGAATCGAACCCGGGTGTTAGGTGTGACGAGTGAATACCTTAACTACTAGGCAACCACACCACCCCAGTCAAGGCAACATAAAGGCAACACTCAGCTATCTCTTATGACAGGTAGATTCTAACCCTGCAACCCAGAGGGGTTGAAAAACATGTAAATAATTATTTAATTTTTTTTATCAATCAAAATTATTTTTTTTTTCAGTTAACATCACTATTTTAGTTTTATGCACAGGCAGACATTGGGTAAAGGGGAACAACTCTGCCTCTTCCTCCTTTGGGCATTAATGAGACCAGTTGTGGATTACTGTTCAGGCTGTAAAGCTGTTAATCAGCATTATGTGTATTGCATATATACAAATTCTGGTTACCACTGTTTGCTCCATATGAGTGAGTGAGTTTAGTTTTATGCCACACTCAGCAATATTCCAGCTACATGGCGGCGGTCTGTAAATTATCAAATCTGGAGCAGACAGTCCAGTGATCTACAGCATGAGCATCGATCTGCACAATTGGGAACCGATGACACGTGTCGACCAAGTCAGCGAGCCTGACCACCCGATCCCTTTAGTTGCCTCTTAGGACAAGCATGGGTCACTGAAGATCAATATTCTAACCCGGACCTCCATGGGTATGCTCCATATAAAATCTTGACGGCACTAAATACTCAATAAAACTCGCAACACATGCAAACATGAAACATTTATCTGCTAAATAAGGCAAAGCAGTTTAAGTACCTGTCCCAATTCAATCTACTCATCAACATGACCGCACTAACAATCCTACAACTGATCCTCATCAATAATAGTGTCGGAGGGAGACCCTGTCATATCCCAACCCCATCTTCTGCCTTTCTTTTACAGCCCCCAACCTCTCCCCTACTGTGTATTGTCCCCAGGAGACTCTACCCAATACCCAATCCCCCCTACCTCACCAGCTGCCTTTCTTTTACAGCCCCAACCTCTCCCCTACTGTGTATTGTCCCCAGGAGACTCTACCCAATCCCTACCCCACCAGCTGCCTTTCTTTTACAGCCCCCAACCTCTCCCCTACTGTGTATTGTCCCCAGGAGACTCTACCCAATCCCTACCCCACCAGCTGCCTTTCTTTTACAGCCCCAACCTCTCCCCTACTGTGTATTGTCCCCAGGAGACTCTACCCAATCCCTACCCCACCAGCTGCCTTTCTTTTACAGACCCCAACCTCTCCCCTACTGTGTATTGTCCCCAGGAGACTCTACCCAATCCCTACCCCACCAGCTGCCTTTCTTTTACAGCCCCCAACCTCTCCCCTACTGTGTATTGTCCCCAGGAGACTCTACCCAATCCCTACCCCACCAGCTGCCTTTCTTTTACAGCCCCCAACCTCTTCCCTACTGTGTATTGTCCCCAGGAGACTCTACCCAATCCCTACCCCACCAGCTGCCTTTCTTCTTTTACAGCCCCCAATCTTAGGACTCTACCCAATCCCTTAGCTGCCTTTGAATATATATGATTCTGATAGTTCCATTTAAACTGAAATAGAGCCCCAGTGATATGCGAGATTCTGAACATGAGGAAATCTAGTCTTAAATTGCTTCATTTAGGGGTTTAGCTTTGCAGCAAGGGCAAGGCAGTAGGGAAAATAATGTGGTTCAGGGATTGTGAGACAGACTACCTCAACCTCTTCCCCAGAGTGTATGGTCCCCAGGAGAACCTGCCCAATCCATATCCCACCTTCTGCCTTTCTTTTTACAACACACACACCACAGTGTATAGTCCCCAGGAGACACTGCTACACACCCCAACATCTGCCACAGGGTAGCATCCAAGGATACCCCACCCCATCCTTACCCCCACCCTCTGCCTGTCCCCAACCCCAACCCATCCCCAGCACTCTATCCATCACAAATCTGTTTGAACCCATCAATCTGTCCCCCGCCCAACCTACTGCCAACAATTCCAGCCATCCCTTCCCCACAACTGCACCCACACCAAATCTGTCCCCCGCCCCACCCTACTTCCCACACATAAGATAAGATATTTATTGCATAGCATTCCATGAAGAAACAGTGGCAATATTCTATAAGCTACAAATATAAACACAGCAGGTACAAGAAATATAGATACATTTCACACTTACATGATGTACATTTATAACAATTTTTAGAAATCATGTGGTATAATGACATGGAAATAATATATGTGGGGACTATGGTAATATATAGAATTCATTTAAAGTTGAAAAGATGGTGACATATTTTGGGAATTGGTGACATATATAGGTGTTGCTCATTATCTAAGACCTTGCATATTTCACAGAGACGTTGTTCTTGGATGGAGAAGCATGTAAAATTATTTACAACCTGTAAATAAAATATTAATAATGGCATTATTTATTAGCCAAAAAGCGACATATATAACATGTTCACATGTAAATTTAAATTTGTGTAGAGGTAGTAAGGGAAAAGGTACATAAATTAGGTCTATGCTAAGACATACTAATCATCAGGGAATATAACAGTTATTACTGCATGGATTATTTATTTCTTACTTAACAAAGAAATTGATTACATAAGAATAGCACTATATTATTCAAGAACTGGATTTATTGTCAGTGATGGCAAAGTAGCTGTTCTAAGTCATAATTGTTTTGCTTTTTGTTCTGAAACAGCCATCTCTCTACATCCTTGAACTTACAAACAAAAGCAAAATGAATGCAGCAGAATATTTTGCAAGCTGATTGTTAGTGAGTTCATCAGCTCTCTATGGCTTCGAAAATCTTGACTTTCTGTCAAGGTTATGTATGGGCAGTCCATGTGACAGATCAGAGCATATTTCACAGTATGCCTTTGTTCTAGTGGGGTTGCAGGTTTTGTACATTTTCCAGTTTCAAATTTGAGTTTATGATAACTTTTTTCGAGTTTTATAAATCCCAACAATCCCAACCAAACCCTCCCTCACAGACTATGGTCCTATGAATCTAAGAGAGACATTGCCCGTGCACATCTTGACTAATGCTTAGTCCCTGAATATATAGAATTTTGATAGTAACAAATAAACCCATTTAAACTGAAAAGGAGCCCCAGTGAGTTGGGAGATTCCCCTGAACCTGGGGAAATCTAGACTTGCTTCATTTAGGGCTTTAGCATTGCAGGGAGGGCTAGGCATTAGGGAAAATAATGTGGTTCAGGGACTGAGAGACAGACTAGTCCATACCCTACTTTCTGCCTTCCTTTCACAACCCCAAACACCACCATCCACAAATCTGTCCCCCACCCCACCCTACTGTCCACAAACACAGCCTAGCCCTCCCCTCCACTTCCATCCAGACACCATCTGCACGACCCCATCATCTGCCCGACCCAATCATCTGTCCTCAACCCTACCCTACTGCCCTAGAAAGACACCTGAAGTGGCTCCCTCAATAATGATGCAATCAAGCTGAATGAGGCAAAACAGGATCCAGTGCATTACCCTCTATGGCCCAGTGACCCCAGCTAACACAGGGAGGGAGAGCCAGCTATTTATATCTCGCTGTCTGAAAGGAGCGTTACATGAATGGCTTTTCAAGGCGAGAAAGTACCTATATAGCTTACTTCTGATTATCTCAGAAACTATTTCCAAACAATTCCACCCCAGTAACTATGCAGCTTGGAATCTCAGCTCACTTGACAACCAAGGCCAAAGAGGGAACCTGTTGAAATCTTCCCATTGAGCTATTAATGGTGTTGGCAGTGACCTTGTACAGTTTTACTGGGTCAGTGATTTACAAGCTGTGTGGCTTGACAGGGCTCTGACTCATCATCAATATTGATGACTTCACTCAACAGATGAATGGAAGCGAAATTGGAAGTAGCCATTTCCAATTCCAGCGTCCATTATCGAGTGTTCTTAATCAATCTGGGCTGCACAATTGTTATTTTGACTGGATAAAAAATAACCTATAGTCCCTGGTAATTTCTCATGATGCTCATCGGAAAAACTGTCCCCAAACCCTTGACAAATATAGCACCATTTCTATCAAACTATAGCAATGTGATAACTCTAAACATCGCTAAATTTGAAACCTCGCACTAAGCATTTGGTTCCAGATTCAGTTAGGCCTGATTAACCTACTGGCAGCATTGCTCTACTTTGAGGACACAGTATGTTTATCTCCTAGTGCAACATGTCCAAATGATATTTGATGTAATTACACTCTTCTGTAAATAGACACGTTACCACGACAAAATAACTCCTGACAGAATAATTTCTGGGAAACTGGTTATTATAATTATTTATAGCATGATCCTATCTGGTTGATAAAAACAAAGACAGACTTCATTGTGACTCATAACTACAGTCTCGGTGCCAACGATCTTTCAAAACATTAAAATTGTTAAATAATCAATAATAACAAAATATCAGATTAGGAAGACAAAAAATGCACGGACAAATATAATTAAAAAAATTATATATCCAGAAAAAAGCTCAGCATGATTCCGCTCGTCAGGCACTAATATATTTCAAATGTTACATCCTGAACGCAGAAATTCTTGCTGTGAGACAAAGACTGGCTTATTTTGAGTGTAGAGAGGAAGTGACCTCGTACATCACGGGGAGGTCAGACCGTGTGTGTAAGTCAGGTGATCCGGGACACGCCAATCATTATACCGCTGCCAATGACTCACAACATATTTAAAATTCTTTGCTCCAGACTTCCTTGAAACCAGAAAAAATTCCCGGAGTTGCGTTCTTTGTTCAGAATGTGGAAAGGAGGCAGTCAGTTGGGACCTGTCTAAGCATGCAAGAACACGCTTGCATGGGTTACAGACTTCTTTGTGCCCCAGATTTCCTTCAGCTTTTATTTCATGTATTTCAATTTGGAAATATTGTTTCAAAATGAATTAAATTTAAAATCAAAATACACATTTCTACTGAAGCTTCTTCCATAAAGAATTATTAAATACAGGTTTTATCAGCCTAATTTACCCTTGTGGACTTGTGGACTGGCATATAGGATTGTTCAATAATAATATTAACAAAAGAATTACCAAATATATATGTTCCATCTATTTGCAGGAGCTTATCACAGAGGCCGAGAATGACAGGTGCACTGTAGAGAAATGTGCATTGTGCATTTCATACAGTACATAAGACACGTAACATGCATAGCAATGTTTTCTGCTGCAGGTGCTCATGGATGATAAATTGTGGACAGAGATTAAAATGTAACAATAAATTCATTATCCACAAACATATTTCCCCAAATTTGAGATGGATAAATTATTTAAATTGAAAATTTGTCAGTGATGATTTTGTTTTTACACATTGAGTTTGTTTGTTTGTTTGTTTGTTTGTTTGTTGTTTAACGATGCAGTCTGCAAAATTCAAACTACTAGTATATGGTGGTGGTCTGTAAATGAGTGAGTGAGTGAGTGAGTATGGTTTTACGCCGCTTTTAGCAATATTCCAGCAACATCACGGCAGGGGACACCTAAAATGGACTTTACACATTGTGCCCATGTGGGGAATCGAAGCCAGGTCTTCGGCATAATGAGCAAACACTTTAACCACTAGGCTACCCCACCACCCGGTCTGTGAATAATCAAGTCCGGACCAGACAATCCACTGATTGATAAAATGAGAGTCGATCTACGAAAATGTGATACAGTGACATGGGTCAGCCAAACCTGACCACCCAATCCTCGATCATGACTTCCAACGACAAGCATGCGTTGCTGAAGATCAATTCTAACCCAGATCTTCACGGGTCTCTATTGCATGGCAATATATATTGCACAAAAGAATTTAAGGAACATCCCATTCTTTCATATTTCTATTGTCAGTCTGTCATGGCATGACAGGTTAAACAGGCATAACATGCATTTCTTTCATATCACTATAGTTAACATATCATGTCGCATCATGTCATGTCATGTCATGTCATATATCACTGAATTTTTTTCACATGACAATACCCAATTTTCATTGCCTGTCATGCATAGTGACATGAAATAATCTGGCATTCATAAAATTTGAGTAGTATACAATGTATGGAGGGGATAATACATACATTCATTCATATATTTTAATAAATATAAAATATTTTTCCATCCAACAATTTTCTTTTCATTGTTTAAAATCCACATTTTGCATTCCATTTATTTTAAAGTGATCAGAATGTTCAAAGCCTTTTTTGTCCATTTCCTATGATCCAAGAGTTTGACATATAAATAACACACTGACATATACAAGACAAAGATAAAACTGAATAAATATATATGCTTGTAGCCCATTTCTGGTGTCCCCGCTTGGATGTTGCTGGAATATTGCTAAAAGCGGCGTAAAACCAAACTCAGTCAGTCAGTCAGTGTATTTATATACATCAATATAAATTTATGTAAAATCCATAAATACCATGACGTTCTTTATTGTGATCTCCGTGAGAACAAAACGGAAGATGTTGTCAAACAGCGACCAGACAACCCACTGCACTGGGTGACTGGTGAAAGGTATTTCCCGTTAGGTCATTTAAAGGACATTCTGACACGTGAGGTCATAATTCAGGCTTAGAATTTCACAATGTATCAACTCATATAAGTAAAGTGAATCACCGACTGTTTTTATCTACAGGATTCTTAATTCAGCTCCTATTAAAATAGTTTTAGGCAGAAGGAGGGACAATCCTATATATTTAGTCTTTATTGGGGTTAGAAATACACAATTACCTTTAAAAACGTGTCTGAATGCAATGTTTGTCTTTGGGATTACACTTTGTTCAGTGAAGTATATTATCCAGTAAAGTAAAGATTTGTTTGTGAAGAGTCCCATCCGTCAATCAAACCCACACTCTCAGTGAGTGAGTTTAGTTTTATGCAATATTCCAGCAATATCATGGCAGGGGACACCAGAAATTGGCTTCACACATTGTACCCATGTGGGGAATCAAACCTGGGTTTTCAGTATGATGAGTGAACACTTTAACCACTAGGCTACCCCACCGCCACCAACACTCAGGTGGGACTAGAATTGGTACTTCACTGCAGTACGTCATCTCAAATATAAAATTTCTAAAATTTGTGAATATTTATTTGAAGTCAATTTTCTAAATATCTTATTTGAAAAAAACCATAGATAATATTTTTTATATATAATGACATGCAATAAAATTGCACAAACAGTTTTCATTCGAAATTGGAGTGTTTGTGATCAAGTCCATGTCAAAACACATTAAATAAGTTGGGAGCCAACACAACAATTTTGTTTGATTATCTCATACCTAAGTATCAGTGACAGTTTAATTCAATATGTGTGGTCATTTGCCAGATATTACAAACAGCCTGCTTTGCAGCTATTTGCTAAGTCTAAAAAATTTAATTAATAGTAGTCTTGTTTGATAAGAAGCTTTTTCAAAACCCCTTTTTCATGTTCATAATACCCAAACCAATGTTATAAACAGAGGCCCAGATAAGCTGCGTATCCGGGTAAAATATGCATAGAAAATTTCAAATTACGCATTGAAAAATAATTGTTGCGTACCAATTACGCATTTAAAATGTTAGATACGCAAAAAGTTTAAAACAAATGCGTACAAAATATATTTATAAAAATTGCTTGCGTAATGAAAAGACATCGATTGCTATCAAGTTGTACTGTTAGTATAGGACAAGTGTTGTACTGTCAGTATAGGATGAGTGATTTTTTATGAAATCATTTCCATTATATTTAAGTTGGTTTTGATTAGGTATGACATAAGGCAGAACATACCTGCTTAGTAAACTTACTCAATGACATAATACTTAGGTGAGTAAAATGACTGAAATACGCACATACTTGAAAGACGTGGGTAACGGAAAATGAAATACCCACTCAACATTCAAAATACCCACTCCAAAAAATTACAGTGGGTACAGTATCCACATGAGCTAAATCTTATCTGGAGCTCTGGTTATAGATATACTTTTAAAAGTACATATTTCAATCATGCAAGTTAATTATTTTTTAAACATATATTCTGGAATTTCAATAAACTTATTGCATCAGAGTATGTGTTTAGGAGAGAAAGACATGATGATCATAGACGACAAAGAGTACATGTCATATTGGATAATATGAATTTGTCCTTGGGGACACAAACAACATTGTTGACGTCACTAGTGGGTATATGGGAAATTATAGTCTTACATACAATACCCATTATACAGCGTACAGTGAAGTATCTTGACCTTCACCCTAAAACTACAACAGCACTTGTTGAAGGGCATAATAACGTATTTCGCCAACCCGTGTATCTGATAAATGTGGCATATTGATAGTATTCCATGTCTCCCATCTTTGTGTTACAATGAGGGACAGTTAAAAGTACCTGTCCTCTCGTCAAGGTTGAACATATGCATGCATCACGCCTTGATCACTAGAAGCCAGGGCGGGTCACGTGAGTGCACGCTGTACATACCATAAGCCACCTACACAAACAATAATAAAACTATCAAATTTCAAATTCAGTAACTGAAATATTTTTCAGTGAAATTCAGCAGCTAAAAAGTTTTCATTATTTGTTACTTGATGGGACATAATCAACATAATACAAAAGAAATCAATATATGCAGAAGGTTAAGTGTAAATTATGTATCATTCTGATCGTTCATACACAAAATATGTAAAAGGTAATTATCTATTTTTGTATTTAAACTATAATGATGTGGGTATTGTCTTGTGTGAAACCATGCATCGAAAGAGCATATTATCAGGTGTGCACAGCTGTGTGGGCGTGTGTGGCGGTGTCTGTGGGCGTGTGTAGTACAAGCAGCTGTCAGGTAAACAGTACACGCACTCTACATCAGGTACAGGCTGTTGGGACCCAGCTGTAACAACAATAACTGAATGCATGGCAAATAAATTGAGGGTCTCCATGTTATGAGGGTGGTGGGGTAGCCCAGTGGTAAAAGTGTTCACTCGTCAGGCCTAAGACTCAGGTTCGATTCCCCACAATGGCACAATGTGTGAAGCCCATTTCTGGTGTCCCCCGCTGGAATATTGCTAAAAGCGGCATAAAATTAAACTCACTCACTCCATGATATGAGTCTGAAGATTGTTGGTTGACAACATAGATTGATTTGGGTATGAATCAGTCAGCTCAAGGTGATCAGTTATAGTTGTAGGCCAGGTATAAAGCCAGGAACACACCCAGGAATAATGAACACAGGTGTTAAGAATAAGGAATAATATGAGCCAAGGAATGGATCAGGTAGAAGCTTTGGAATGAATCAATATATGAGCTAAGGAATGAACCAAGGTACGAGCCAAGGAATGAACCAAGAAATGTGCTAAGGAATGAACCAATGTACGAGCCAAGGAATGAACCAATGTACGAGCCAAAGAATGAACCAATGTACGAGCCAAGGAATGAACCAATGTATGAGCAAGAAATGAAAGCTAAGGAATGAACCAAGATATGAGCCAAGGAATGAACCAACATATGAGTAATGAACCAACATGTGAGCCAAGGAATGAACCAATGAGCCAAGGAATGAACCAATGAGCCAAGGAATGAACCAGGAATGAACCAAGATATGAGCCAAAATGAACCAAATGAACCAACATATGAGCCAAGGAATGAACCAAGATATGAGCTAAGGAATGAACCAAGATATGAGCAAGGAATGAACCAAGATATATGAGCCAAAGGAATGAACCAAGATAAATGAAAATGAACCAACCAAGGAAGGAATGAACCAAGATATGAATGAACCAAGGAATGAACCAAGATATGAGCCAAGGGAATGAACCAAATGAATGAGCCAAGGAATGAACCAATGTACGAGCTTAAATGAACCAACCAATTAGTCAAAGAATGCCAAGGAATGAACCAAGAAATGAATGCCAAGACATGCCCAGAAATGAACCAAGATATTAGTCAAGAAATGAACCAAGAAATATGAGCCAAGGAATGAACCAAGAAGGAGCCAAGGAATGAACCAAGATATGAGCCAAGGAATGAACCAAGAGATGAAAGGAATGAACCAACATCCAAGCCAAGGAATGAAACCAAGGAATGAATGAACCAAGAACCATGAGCCAAGGAATGAACCAAGATATGAACCAAGATATTAGTCAAAAGAATGAACCAAGAAATGAATGAACCAACATATGAGCCAAGGAATGAACCAAGATATGAGTCAAGAAACCAAGATATGAGCCAAGGAATGAACCAAGAAATGAGCCAAGGAATGAACCAATAAATGATATGAGCAAAGGAATGAACCAAGAAATGAGCCAAGGAATGAACCAAGAAATGAATGAACAATGAACCAAGGAAAGGAATGAACCAAGATATGACTAAGGAATGAACCAAGAAATGACCAAGGAATGAACCAAGAAATGACCAAGGAATGAACCAAGAATGGGACCAAGGAATGAATGACCAAGGAATGAACCAAGGAAAGAAATGAACCAAGGAAATGAACCAAGGAATGAACCAAGAATGAACCAAGAAATGGGCCAGAAATGGAATGAATGAACCAAGAAATGAACCAAATGAACTGACCAAGGAATGAACCAAGAAATGGGCCATGGAATGAACCAAGGAATGATGAAATGAATGAAAGGAATGAACCAAGAAATGGCCAAATGAAATGAACAAAGAAATGACTCAATGAATGAACCAAGGAAATGAACCAAGAAAATGACCAAGGAATGAACCAAGAAATGACCAAGGAATGAACCAAATGAACCAAGAAATGAGCCAAGGAATGAACCAAGGAATGAAAGGAATGAACAAAGAAATGACCAAGGAATGAACCAAGAAATGACCAAGGAATGAACCACCAAGAATGGAATGACCAAGGAATGAACCAAGAAATGGGCCATGGAATGAACCAAAATGAAATGGAATGAACCAAGGAATGAACCAAGAAATGACCAAGGAATGAACCAAGAAATGACCAAGGAATGAACCAAGAAATGACCAAGGAATGAACCAAAAAATGACCAAGGAATGAACCAAGAAATGACCCAAGGAATGAACCAAGAAATGACCAAGGAATGAACCAAGAAATGACCAATGGAATGAACCAAGAAATGACCATGGAATGAACCAAGAAATGGTCCATGGAATGGGTCAAGTAAGAGTCAGAACCCATGTGTGAACCAACCGGAATAAGTGTCCTTGACACAACAAGGGCCATATTCAATTTCCATCAAGGATTTAGAAGCTCAGTCAGCAGATCCTGGCATCTAGGGGAAACAACTCTACATGTTACGCCCAAAAGGTGAAGGTCATCCAATTCCTTTTCTAAAAAATGGTTGGTACACTGAATAGACAGAAATATGACGCCAAAATACACACTGGAATAATTGTTTTGTAGGCATATTTGAATAACATGCGTCTTCAAATACCACTGGACAAAATTAAAAGCAGATCAATTAGAAAAATAAGGTTGCTTGACAGCTTCAGAATGTGTCTTTGACCCTGTTTGAAGAATATATTAAATGTTATTTCAGGAAACATCTAAACTTTGGCTTTAAAAAGACATTTGTACTGATGAGTTTGCATGAGAGAGTGCATGTCAATGGCATTTTACTACAGATGAATAAACTTTCAAAACTCTCAGCTTAAGAAATTCAGCAGGCCATTTTGCATAATTTTGCAGTTAAAATGCAGGATGAAAATTGATGGAATTTATACATATAAATGAAACTGCAGCTCTCTTCAAAAGGTCAGCATTAAGTCCTGCAGTTGTCAGCGTTATGTCTTGACTGTGGTATT